>NW_005871053.1:9372072-9561783 GCF_000147115.1 Myotis lucifugus | reverse complement strand
GCTTGCCCCAAACTGCCTCTCCTACTGGCCTGATCATGCCCAATTGCCCCCCACTGCCAGTCTGCTCACCCCCAGCTGCCCCCCCCCGGGCAGCCTGCTTGCCCCCAACTGGCTCCCCCTGCTGGCCTGCTCACCCCCAACTGCTCCCCCCCCCCCTGCCAGCCTGCTTGCCCCCAACTGGCCCCCCCTGCTGGCCTGCTTGCCCCCAACTTCCCCCACTGTCGGCCTGATCACCTCCAACTGCCCTCCCCTCCTGGCCTGATCACCCCTAGCTCCATTCCTGGGTCGCTAGGGCGACCCAGGACGCCAAGCCTTCCCACCCGCTCTCCCGCTCTCTAGCCAGGCTTGGCTTCCTCAGTCGCTGTGGCAACCCAGGGAGCCAAACCTCCTTGCCTGCTCTCTGGCTGGCTCCAGTGGCTCCAGTCGGCACCGCCATCTTTGTTGCATCAATTTGCATATTTCCTCCTTATTGGCTGTGGGCGCCGCCATCTTTATTGCAGAGTGACAGTTAATTTGCATATTATTCTTTTATTAGATAGGATTGCAATGTAAAAACGTTAATAAATATTATCAGAAATTCAAACTATATGCAAAAAATATTAAGAAAAAAAGGAAGTTCTTTTCACTACCACTATCTGGGGCTATCTGCTATTAACACTTTTATATGTATATTTCCATACATTTTTCTATGCACATATCAATGTAATTATCATATATGCATATCTTTTTTGCCCTAAAAATTATATTATACTGTAAATACAATTATGCCAATGTTTGTTTTTTTAAAAACTTAAATGTCTTTCATGGCTACTCTGCTATGAGATCATAGCAAGGTATGAGTTCATTAAAAACAAGAATTAGGTTTGCTTGTATAACTGTATAAACATGTTAGATCATATATAAAGCAGGGACTCTGTAGGCAGTGTCACATTAACACACTTCATCCACACACTTCGTTGTTCTGTTTTAGGAATGGCAGTGAGAACTGGCCATTCCCTAGGCACTGCAGTGTTGCCTGCCCTGAACTCTTTCAGAACTTGGGCCCCAGAATGAAGATAATCTTATTCCTAAAGGCAGCCTTTATTAGCTATCCTAACTAATAAATCTATACTTATTGTCAATAAACTACATATAACTTTGCATATTTTATATTTAGATTTTTAAAAAATTTACTTAATGCTTATATAGTGCTTACTGTGTGTCAGACAGAGTTCTACATACATTTTAGATTTGAAGTCATTTGATACTTATAACAACTGTATGAGTTAGGTAGTATTATTCCATTTTAGATTCCTTATGTTTTTTTCTGATGAATAATAATGTCATCTGCAAATAATGGGAGTCTTATTTCTTTCTTTCTAATCTTTATGCCTTTTATTTATTTTTCCTGCTTTATTGTACTGGTTAGGACCGTTAGCACAGGATGAATAGAAGTGAGAGTGAACATCCTTTCCTTGTTAGGATTTTAGAGGAAAAGCATTCAATATGTAACTATTAAATATTATTTTAAATGAAGATTGATGAAATCTCCTACTTTTAATTTGCTGAGAGTTTTATTTAATCATGAATTGGTGTTGAATGTTGTCAGATGCTTTTTCTGAGTGTTTTAAAAATCTACATGGTTTTCCTTTTATTCTGGTAATATAGCAAATTTTAATGATTCATTTTTGAGTGTTAAAACTGCGTTATATTCCAGAGATAAACTCTACTTGGTCATGATATTAAAAGGATGATTCTCCTCTTTATATATTGGATTTTATTTTATAATATTTGTTGAGGATTTTTGTGTTGATATTCATAGATATTGAGGTATAATTTTCTTTTTTATAGTATCTTTGTCAGATTTTGGTATCAGGGTTGTGTTGGCCTCATAAAATGAGTTGGAGAGTGTTCCACCTGTTTCTGAAAATGTTTGTGTGGGGATTGATATTGTTTCTTCCTTAAATGTTTGATAGAAACCATTTGTGCTGGAATTTTCTTTATGGGAAGGATTTTGATAATATATTCAATGACTTTAATAGATATTGAGCTATTAAGATCTTTAATTTCATCTTTTATCAGTTTTGGTAAATTCTATTTTTGAAGAAATGTGTCTATTATAGTTACTTATTATTGTTTCAGTGTATTAGGATCTCTAGAGATATCTTATTTTCCATTCCTGATACTGGTAATTTATATTCCCTCTTTTTATTTCTTTATCAGTTTATCTAGGAATTTATCCATTTTGTTGATTGTTCAAATAACCAACATTTGGTTTTCTTAATTTTTACTATTGTTTTCCTGTTTTCTATTTCATTGATCTCTGCTCTTTTAAAAAATTAATATTTCCTTTCTTCTACCCATTTTATATTTAATTGCTCTTTTTTATAACTTATTAGGTGGAAAATTTGGTTATTACCTTTATTCTTTTCTACTATAAGCATTGAAAGGTATAAATTTCCCTCTAAGACCTGTTTTAACTGTGTCATACACATTTTGATATGTTGTGTTTTATTTTATTTACTTCACAATACTTTTTTGAAATCTTAGCAGAGCTTGTGGGTGTGTGTGTGTTTTTTAAGTGTTTTTAGAGAGGGAGGAAGGGATAGGGTTAGAGAGATAGAAAAATCGATGAGATAGAAACATCATTGTTTGACTGCCTCCTTCACCTCTCGGCCCCCCACACTGGGGATCGAGCCTACAACCCGGGTGTGTGCCCTGATGGGGAATTGAACTGTGACCTCCTGGTTCATGGGTCGAGGCTCAATCACTGAGCCACACCGACTGGGCTACTTCACAATATTTTTATGTTTTGTCTGTGATTTATTTTTTGGCCTATGAGTTCCTTAGAAGTGTGTTGTCAGTTTCCAAATATTTGTGATTTTCTAGTATCTTATTGTTATTATTTTTAGTTTAATTGAATTATGATCAGAAACATATTTTGTAGGATTTCAGTCTCTTGAAATTTATTGAGGCTTGTTTATAGCACAACAGATTGTCTGTCTTGGTAAATGTACCAGGTACACTTGAAAATAATGAGAATTCTGCAGTTACTGGGGGCAGTGTTCTATAAACTTATAGTCAATTAAGTCAACTAGTTGATGGTGATGCTCAGGTCTTCTATGTCTTCATTATTTTTTTGGCTTATTCTTTCAATTATTGAAAGAACAGAGAAACTCTCCAACTATGATTGTGGGTTTGTCTATTTATTCAATAATTCTGTCACTTTTTGCTTCAAAATGTTCTACTATCAGGCACATAAGCATTTATTATTTTATTTTTTCAGATAAATTGCCTCTCTTATCATTATAAAACATCTCTCTTTATGTCTGGTAATACTCTTTCTTTGCCTTGAAATCTAGTACATTCAATATTAATATAGCCATTTTGGCTTTGTTCCTTTTTTAGTTACTTTTCCCTCCTCTTCAGGTTGGATAGATTACATTGTTCTATCTTTAAGTTCACTCATACTCCTCCCTGTCTCAATCTGTTAGGTTCATCCAGTGATTTTTTTTTCATATATTATATTTTTTACTTTTAGAATTTCAGGTTGGTTCTTTTTTATAGTTTCCCTTTCTCTGCTCAGATTTCTTTTATATCCTTTAGCACAGTTATAATAGCTAGTTTAAAATCCTTGTCTGCTAATTATAATATTTGTATCATCTCAGAGTTGTTTTCTATGAATTACTTTTTCTTTAGAGGGTGGGTTACATTTTTTATTTCTTTGTATATCTAGTAATTTTGGAATGAACCTCAGACATTGTCAGTCATATGTTACAGAGATTCTGAATTCTGTCATATACCTTTGAAGAGTATTGATTTTCTCCTTTAGCAGGTGATTAACTTGGCAGAAGTCAAATTCCAATTTTGTCTTCCCTGTGACAGATAGCAGCAGAAATATCCTTTTATTTTTTGCTTTACCTGGCTGCTTGGAGTCTATTCTATTTATGTATTATAATATTGGAATCGGTTAGAGATTTGATCAGATTTTCAAGTGGGTATTTTTCCTCTGAGGTTTCCACCCTCATTTTCTAGTTGTTATCGTTTCTTTAACCCTCTCCTCTGATTCCTCAACCAGTAAGATAACAAGTTTCTATCTGAGGTCTAGCAACACTGTGGAACTGACTGATGGGCCTACCCTTAGGTAAGAAGTTGTACAAAAATGGGTAATTTATCACCGGCAAGTATGGCTCAGTGATTAAGCCTTGACCCATGAACCAAGAGGTCAATGGTTTCATCTCCAGTCAGGCCACATGTCCAGGTTACAGGCTCGATTCCCAGCAGGGGGCATGCAGGAGGCAGCTGATTGATGACATTTCTCTCATTGATGTTTCTATCTCTCTATCCCTCTCCTTCCTCTCTCTCTAAAAATCAATAAAACATATTTTTAAAAAATGAGTAATTTATCAAGAGCCATTCTTCCAAGAATCAACCCCCTATTAGTTTCTGCCTGTTCTTGATCACTCTCCAATTTCTTCAGATAGTTGTGTTTTTTTCCCCTTTAATATTTTATCCAGAGTTTATGATTATCTGTGAGACAAGTTGGTCTAATGTGAGTTACTTTTATGAGCTGAAGCAGAACTATATTAGCCCACTTTACAGATGAATTACACACACACACACACACACATACACACACACACTACAGTAAGATACACACTGTGATTTGAGTATAGGCAGTTTGGTTCCAGATCCTTAGGGTTTCATCCAAGAGGAGGATTTAATGGTGAACATTTTCAAGACAATTTCAAGAAGTATGAGAAATACTATGGGACTAATGGGACCATAAGGTGTCAATTCCTTATGCACTGGACCAGTCTCAAGATCTCATTACTCAGTAGATATTTCATATGTCTTTGGGTGTTTATGTTATGTTATATACAAGTTTATATATAAGTTGCATGAAAGGACTCTGTTGTTTTTGGTTAATTACAAGGTAGATCTTTAGTTATGAAAACGTCCATATTTTCAGGGTTCTGTGTTATTGGGCTCTTTGGACCATCTTATTTAGAAACTAGTGAAATTTGTGATGTGGTTCTTTTAGTGGTTAAAAGAAAGAGAACTTTTTGAAGAAGAGTAATATACAGTACTCTAATGAATGCATAGGAGTTATTTATTGAAGAAACACAACCATAATTATGAGATAGTTGACTTTAAGAAATGTAAGTCTGAGATTAATTTAGCTGATATAAGCAATAGACCTTAGGAGCATAACAATAAGACCAAGCTTCAGCAGTACTTGCTTCAGAGTTTCTGCTCTTTCTTGAATGTTTTCCTTTGTCTCCTGTAGCTTAAGTCAGTTTCAGTTAATATTCATCAAATGATAAGTTTCATCTTATTCTTCTTTTTTATTTTATCTTAACTTTGTATCTTTGAGTCTGGCTTGCTTCATACTGATTTTGTCATAGTTCATAAGCTTATTTGTAAAGTAGTGAAATCTCTTTATGTATGTTACTTTCAAACTAAAGGAAAAGGCCTATCTATGTATTTGCTTTTGGAATTCTCTCAGCATCCCACACGAGTGCTCGGATACCATACTTGAGCTGACTGGCCAGTAAGGAGCAGGGGTTCAACACTTGATTGATTGATGGCTCTGAATCCCAGCCAGTCAGTTCTGGGAAGGAGGGGTTATCTTCCGAGTGAAATAAAGCTGAGTCCTTGAAGGCCATGATAAAGATTTTGGCTTTCATCCTAAGAATAACGGGAAGCTATGTAGAGTTTTAAGCAGCTGGGTTACATACTCAGATTTAAAATTTTAAAATAATTACTCTGGATGTTTGTGGAGCGGTTTAATATAACCAAGTTCTATAATATAGAAATTAACATACTAAATGTTTAAAGTTTAACCCAGGGATACAATATAGGAGAACTAACACCCCGGATAGCCTTCAATCAGCCCTTCTGAATATTATTTCTCATGACCACAAGTTTGAAAAAAATTGAGAAGCTGAACTTTAGTTTGACATTGATTTTTTAAGTCTGGTCAAGGTCCTGGAATGTGAGTATTTTGTATTCCTGACAAGAGAAATTTTATTTTTACAATGAAACCTTGAAACAATACAAATAGGAAAGAATTAGAAAATTGAATATTGTGAAACTACTAAATATGGCATCTATATTTTATGCCTGTATGGAAATGGATATGTCATACTTTGTTAATTTTCAAAAGCAAAATTAAAATGCAGTATACATATTTAAAATTATGAAAAAAATGATGTTTTCTCTTAACAAAAGTACACGAAAATAGAGATGAAACTGTTATACTTTATTACTCTCCAAATTCTGTTGCTTAATAGCTGTTAAAAAGTTCTTTTGTTTAAAGTGAGAAAAAAAACCCTAATTTATTTCAGTAGTCTGGAAATTTGAGTTAAAAGTATTGAGATACTACTAAGAGAGCAACATTTTTAAGAAATTACAAACTTTCATATGAAAATATACTGATATGTTTCCTCTTCCCAAACATTTGTGGAGATGGAGAAAAATTTAAACGTATCTTAAAGAAAGGAATTGACAACTCCTGAATTAAATATATCCCTTTCCTCCCCCTTTGGCTCCTGTTTGTTGATAGAAGGTTACAAGGTTAATAATGATTTGTTGGATTGATTCTCCCCAATTTTTATAGGAATAGGATTTTATCCTTCTTGTGTACAACTTGGTAAATCGCAGCAGCACACATACTCCTCATTAAAATAAGCATTTGAACTTGCATCGGTAAAATAAACCTGGGTAAAGAAAGGGAAGATATTTCTTAGGAAAAAAAAGCCACCGAAAAGTGCACTGTACTCTGGGCACTAAGTGGAATATCAGGTTGCTCTGTTTTTGTAAATAGTGTCAATTCTGTATTCTGGGCTGAAAAACTGGCAAGTGACAGCTCTCTCTAGTATTTCCCGAGGCCATCTGTACCATTTTAGAGAATAAATCATAAATAGACCTTTGAACTGAGGCCGTCTCGCTGGACCTATCTTTTCGCGACTAACTTCCAGTCTCAATGGGATATTGAAGGGGAGGCTCCCTAGAATAAACAGTGGAATCCTTGTCTGGGAATGACTGCCTGGCGATTGTTTCATGGAAAACAGGGAGGGGTGGGGGACAACAACCCTGCTCTGTTCACTGGCTCTTTAATTTAGATCACCAATGATAAAGCCGGGGCTACGGCTAGAGAAAGGTAGGATGCATACGCAGAAACATTAGTGCTAATATGCTGCAGGAAGACCAGATAAATCAGCCCAGCTCTCATACATCACTGAGGGAGCAGCTGATTGCAACTTGACCATGTGCCTGAGTAGTCCCATCAGTGAGAAGAGCAGAACATGGATTAAAATATCCTAGAATGTACCTTTGGGGCTCCTGCCGTGCTGGACCAGGGAGAAGTGTCTGGTGTAAGTTTCAGCTGGTTTTATTCACATGTTTCCCAGTGTGTTTCCACACAGGGAGCTTGTTTCTCTTTCTGTGTTTTCAGTGGAAGCTTCAAGCATGTTTATTTACAGTCGTGGGCTTCATTTTGTATAAATGGCATACCGACCTAATAAAAGTTCTCTGCCAGAGGACAGGGTAGCCGAGTGTTTATCCAGGGGGGCAATGTGGGAAAGTGATGGTGACCATTAATGTCTACAGGACTGCCTGTGGGTGAGTTTTGTTTTTCTGTTGTTGTTTTTTTGTTATGTGGGGAGGTGAGGGTTAGAGGGGTAGATTTTAAACTAAAAACTCAGTTCTTTTGCCATTCATTTAGAAAAGCATGTTGGTAGTGCAGTATTTCACTCCTCCTTGTGGTCTTTTGTTTTGAAAAAACTGTGTTTGAATATGTAAGCCAGACTGCTCGAAACACATTATATTTTACGACTGGGATGTTTGTATTGTTTCATATCTGTTATTAGACAAAATAATCATAAAGGATGTTTTCTATGGGCCTTTTTATATTCCAAAATTAAGTACAGATGGTAATTTCCAGCAGTTTTAAAAATTTGTCAATTATTTAATTTAGCATCACTTAAGCATCTGCACAGGGAGAAAGCTGAGATGGTACAAAAACTGAATAAGCATTGATTGCTCGTCTGAATTACATCTTTAAAGTTTTTGCCTCAAATCTCTGATTTCACAGTTTATTTTTGCCAAATTAGATTATCACATTTCATTATCGAGACTGAATGGGTGGAACTCTCTCAGAGATCCTACATCTCCCGTTAGAGCAGCGAGCAGAGCGCCTGCTGATTGTGACTCTGAGGGAAATTCTCATGCAGGCTCACCTAGAAGATTGCTTAAATAATGCATGGGCAAGAGCAAGGCAAGATGGAATTTATGGCCCAGACGCTGAGTTCAGGCTTTTGTTCAAAGGAGAAACTACATATGTGTGAGCGTATAACATGCTCCGAGGCTCCAGGGGAAGGGCGTAACTGAATGGTATTAGTGGCCACACGGTGCTGTCCACGTTATTTCAAAACAAGTCATAAAACAGTCCATGGAGCCTATAATGCGGTTTGAGGGAGGGAGGGGGAGAGGGGAAACATGAAGTGTCAATTGCAAACAGAATCCCCTGAATGAGAATTCCATCAAACAGACACAGGACGTGAATGCTCTCCCAGGAGCAGGGTGGCCCTAGAGAGAGTGGATGTTTGAATGGAGCAAAGCAGCATGGCAGGCTTGGTAGAAGAGGATAAACCTTGACCGAACAGCAGCGTCCTATATGCTATGTCTTCATCTTGTCCTAATTAGAGGATGATGTCTGCTGAATCCTAATCTCTTTAATTGTTGATAGAGCAGGCATGCGATTTGCTATAAATATACATGAGCATTCATTTCTGAAATAATGGCTGTTGCCAAATATGTTAGACCGACAGGGGTGCTGGACTAGGGAAGGCTGTGCTGAATAGTTGAGTTTTGGAGGTAATGGACCAGTTGAGAATCATTGCACAGCTGGGCCAGCAGCTGCACCCAGTGCTCTGTCAAGTTTGGCCTCTAATTTCCTTGAACTTGTCCTTGTTTGCCAAAATGATGAACGTAGCAAGAACTTGTTTCAAATGAGCCCATTGCCAGCAAAAATAGACCCTTTCCAAGGAGTTTTTGTCGAGGTATTTAGTCAACAGCAGCAGTGGCCAAATGAGGTATTGATTAGGCAATGGGAAGTTTGAATAATCATAAAAATAAAAAACCAAAGACAAAGTTGGAGAATGAGGTAAGCTGGCAGGAGACCAGAGTACATTAAAAGGCTGCATTGGGTCATCACTGTCCCGACTAAAGGACATATGGAAAAATCCCATAATAATACCAGCAACAATCATTTTGTAGTTAGCAAAAAGTAAATAGGACTGTGGGTTGGAAGGCAGCCCAGTAATCTGAACATCTTTTTTTTCCTAACAGTGTATTGTTCTGATAGTCTTTGGGACTGGGTCAGGAGGAAGTGTCAGAGAGACCGTTTTATATTAAGAAGCATCTTATGACTAAACAATGCAATTAGTGGCAAGCCAGGATGAGAAAGTAGCAAGGACTCTCCTTCCATTCCCTGGTCCAGGCTTGAGCAAGTATTTATGTAGCACATACTATGTTCTATGTTCTATCTATACCCATGTTCTAACCAACTAGATTATAAATTCTTTGAGAGCAGACACTTGAATTTACACTTCTCTTGTATAAATCCATCTCTTGAAAAAGCATTAGCCTTAATAATTGAAAGTCTATCTAGTTCCTTGATTTTAAAGAGATTAAATATCAAATCTGTTTTATGCAAGTGCTTTATTTATTTATTTATTTATTTATTTACAACACAGATGATTATTCCCTTTTCAGGGGCAGTGATGCAAACACTTCAAAGTTAGGTGATTCTGGACAAAATACGTAACCTGTGGGAGAGCCAGTGTCCTCGTGTGTGAAATGAAGAAAGTAACCACATTATGTAGAATTGTGAGGATTAAAGGAGTGGTACCTAAATGCATAGGAGGTGCTTCCCTGCACTCATAGGAGATAAGGGGGATAATTTACCCTGTGGATTGAGTGTGTCGAGGGGCCTTGGGAGTGGGAGTGGGGAGAGGATGAGCAGGGGTGTTGGCTAGGAGAAGATAACAGAACCTTCGATGAGAATATGACCTGAGATAGGATGGTGCCAATGGGAACACGGAGAAAGGGATGGATCCAAAATATGTTTAAAGGGAAAATTGAAAGAATGTGGCATCTGATTATATTAAAATACGGTGAAGAAGAAGAAAGATTATAAAGAATAAATAGTCATGGTGCTGAGGGAGAAGATGACGGGTTTGTGATAACAGAAGGTATGATTTGTGTGCCGGGGCTTCTGTGTGTGTTCTCCAAAACCCCAAAAGCTAACATAATATAGTCCTTCAGGGACTTACAGACTAAGGAAGCATAAGAAGAGAGAAGAGGAAATTGGAGTGCCTCGTTAACTTATGTAAAGGGAAAGAAAATAAATCAATAATAAACCAATAATATAAGACTTGTTGACAATAGAGTGAGAATTCAAAGGAATTGCTTAAAATAGCAAATCTATGTTTGGAGTTTTTCCCAGACAAGACCCATAATCATCAAATAATAAGGCTCTTCTGCAATCTTGGAGCTTATTTAAGTTTTCCTGAGTTAAAAAAAAATACCACTGAGGGATACAAATAGTGTCAGGGTTGGGAAGAAAAAGAGCATGAGGAACAGAAATTCTCAAAATAGCTTTGTTTTAAAGAGGAGATGGGAGCCAAAAGATGACTGCTTGACGGTTATTATGACTTGTCAGAAAGTTTGGCGGGTATTATTCCTTAAATAACTTACTGGGGTTTTTCAGGAAATTCAAGCAGGAATCAAAACTAGATCAAATCTCCAACTGGCAAATGGGTTGTGATCCAGAAGCTCATTTACGAATCCTTTATAGGAACCAAGTTGTAAATATATTTTTAAAAGTCTACTCAACTCATTCTATAGTAGAAGTCATGTACATTTGCAATAAAAAATTAATAGCTAAAGGACTTTCTATGTTAATAATTAAAATATAAGCAATCACCACAAGAATGGAAAGTGTTTTGAATTCTAGTGGTTGGGGAAATACTGATTAATTATAAGATGGTGTTGTCTATAGCAATTTTAAAATTTGCATCTACTTTCACTGACTTGACAAGACTTTGCATTTTTAAATTTTGAAGTGTAAGGATTTCCTTGTTCTTATTTCAGGCATATTGTGAATTTTAATTTTGCCTGTAATGAAAGCTGCCATGACCAGGATTGTTTTCACAGATTATAAAGCAAAGGGAATGAGAGTGAGGGGAAAAGTGGGAGAGAGAGATACCTAAGGTAGATGGGGCAAAAGTCAAAAGAGAGAGAAAAAAGAGCAGGTTTCAAGGACGAGAGAAATATATAGCATGAAGGGAAATAAGAGTTCTGAACGTTAAAGACAGGAATACATAAGAAGGGGCATGTTGCTCTTGAGGAATAAGAAATAAGAGAGGATATTGGGCCTAATAAATCCTTGGATCGGCCACCAGGGGGTGCTTAGTCAGAGAAGTTGATTCTTGAGTAGCTGATGCCACTCACGTGACTGGCAGACCTGGGCAACCCCCTAAGAACATTTGGTCCTCTTATTTTCCTCTTTTAGCCCTCTGTTATCTTCATTTCCTTCCCTATAGCGTTTGGATACCATAGCCTGTCATTTCAACCACCCTCTTACCAAGACTTTCAGTTCTCCCATTCATCCATTTAATAAAGAGTTATTGAGAGATTTCTATTTGTCAGGCATGGTCATTTTAGATACTTAGAAATGAACAAAGCAGACTTATGTCTGCCCTTAGCACTTACCAGGGCAGACACTAACTCTTAATCCAATCCTGTGCTTTTTTCCGCCTTCAACTAGACAGCTAAGCACTGCTAGAGAACATGGTACCACTGTCCAGGTTGATGATGTGATAAATTTATGACCTCCAGTCTCAGTTATACACCTCAATATAGCTCAGCAATCCTTAGGTGCTCTCCTAATACAGTTCTGTCACTCTCCCCAAAACAAATCTTTGACCACTCCTCCACCCCCCACCCCCCCACCCCCCACCTCTTACCATGCCAAGTTTTCAATTTTCTGCCACCAAATCTATTAACCTCATAACCTGAATACAGTCGTATGCCTTGAGGGCAAGTCAGCACAGTGAAAATCAAATCTGACTTCAGAAACCTTTACTGAACGTTTTTTGAGGGGTCAACCAAGACCAAGAGGGGAACTAATCTCAGAACACGTAGAGATTTGGGTCAGAAAAATACATATATTGCTTACTTAAAATCTCTAAAACCATTTTTGTTGCTGCATATAGAATATATTTGAACTTCCATGAGAAAAAGAAAGTGGAATGTGTTTCATGTATTCAAATCGTGTCAGACCTAAATTAAATCAAATTTTAACTATTAATCAATGACAGAGAAACTAGAAGAGGTGTGACATGCTTCAGTTGTTGAGCCCTTCTCACCCAGGCATGCAATTGCATTTTGAACAGATTGGAATCAAATGAACAGATTATTGGACCACCTAACAAAACGGCAGCCCAGTAATCAATCTCTGGAATAATAAAAGCATGAATTAAATGGTTTTTTGATCAATATTACTCACACCACTCCTATCCTTAATGATAGTGCTTATCTGTAAGAAAGACCTTTGCTTCAAGGTTCATTTGCAATCCACAGAAAATTCAAAATTTGTTTTGACTTCCCAGTGCTTTTGGAAAATACATGTCTTATATTTCATTTTGTAGAGTTAGAGTGGACTACGTAACAGCATGTTCTTCCGTGGCACAGACCGTCTCTATTTTTTTATTCCAAGTTTTAATAAGAGAAAATGTAGGGGGTGGACAGAGGAACCTCTGCAGGGAGAAGAGCCTTGTGTATAACTCTCTCCTGTTCATTGTGCTCCTACCTTCTTTAAAAGTGCCTCTTGCACGGAGATCCAACAAGAGAGGCAGCTGTTTGTCTGAAGCTGACCTTGTTAATTCAGAGGACTGAGTTATAGTTCCATTTTCTTCTCAACTAAGTCAGGTTCTGCAGTTTTTCCTCTTCTAGAAGGAGAACATAGGAAGTGCTTTGAGCTTTAAAAACAACAACTTGAAATTCTAAAATTCAGTGATGGCCCAGTGGTATGTTTTTATGAAGTCACACCTGGAGCAGTGCAGAAGGAAAGATCTGTTGATGCAGTCTTCCCAAAATGCTAGTGTCAAGGCAAATCCATCAGCAGCCTCAGCTCCCTCTACAGTGGAGTGGCATGTGGTGCTACTGAGATAGGCAACCTGTCTCCACCACTCACTGCTTCCAGCAGCATTTTGTAAGGTTGCAAAATGAGTCCTGTGGTATTCAGGCCATCCTGGACCACTGGTGAGGATGCCAGTTCTTCCGGAGACCTGAACAAGTATGTCATTTTGCCTTTAGAACTAGCTGTGATTCTCCACAGGAATTCCTGATGTTTGTTCAGAAATTGGAGGGTAGATGGCTGGAGAAACTTATTGCTGAATCCATACAACAGTTGAAAGCTGGTTCTAAGTGTGAATAAGACAGAGGCTGCATTATCCTGCCCCTAATCAACCACAGCTCATAGCATAAAAGTAAGACCCTCAATTTATTTTATCATTTTTGAAGCATAACAAACACAGTAGTCCCCAGCTCATAGTATAGGCAACTAATTTTTTTTCCAGGTGTGAGAAGAGGTTATAGGATCTTTGTTCTTTGAGATCATCCTCATTCTTAGAGGGATTGGCTTGTTACTCTGTGTCCCTTTAAGTTTTATTCGTTTGCTTGTTTTCATTCATTTATTGACTCCTACTGTGTGCCAGGCATTATTATGGGCACAGTCTTCAGAGCAGCGAGCAAGACAGATTTCTGATGATGGTAAAGTGTACACCCAAGAAAGCATCTTCAAAAGGCACTTTCATGAACCCAAGAGCTCAATATTGTCACTTCATATTGTCCATCGCTTTTGTGGAAAAGGAAATTTCTCTTTGTTTGAGTCATGTACTGTAGAGAAAACAGGAGGTTCCTTTGTTTATAAAATCCCCCAAATGCTTCTTCAACGTGGGGTTACACAAGGACATTTAAGTGACACACCTAGATGTCATCCTTGTTACTCATTTGTTAACATGAATGACACTTGGAAGCTTAGGTAGAGGGGCCTAAGTGAAGAGGAACAGCCCTTCAGTGATTTTTTCTAAAAATAGAGGTATCTTCTTTGATTGAAAAGAATATCATGACTCCTAAGCTTTAGGAAAGGCTTGGCTTCATGCTAAAGTGTTTCCCAAAAGGTGTAAAGGGACTCAAGGACAAGCACCCAAGCAAAGGCCTGGCATCTTGTAGGTGCTTAATGAGCATTGTGGTCCAGAATCTGAAGCCAGCCAGAATCTTGGTCAGAATCCAAAGGTTAAATTAAAAAAAACAAAACTGGCTTTCCTCCCCTCTGAGTGAACCTCTAGAATGATTCATTTCCTTTTCTGTAAAGTGTGACTACTAATCCTTACCTTGTGGGGTTATTAGGAGGCCTAAACAAGATAACAGGGGAAAGTTCTTCATAAACAATTAAGTTCTATTTAAGTAGAAAATTTATCATGGAAATAAATAAAAACAAGCGTGTAGCCTTGATAAATTGTTTTTCTAAAATGTATTTATTGTTGAAAGTATTACAGCTGTCCCCTGTGTTTGTTTGTTTGTTTCCCATTGACCCCCTCCACCCAGCACCTGCCCCTCCCAGGCCTTCATCACTCTATTGTCTGTGTCCATATCTATATATATAAAACCCTAATATGCAAATAGATCGAACGGCAGAACAACCGACCAAACAACCAGTTGCTATGATGTGCGCTGACCACCAGGGGGTGCACATGGAACATGGCGGGTGTCAGCAGCAGGTGGCAGAACATGGTACATGGCGGGCATTGGCTGTGGCATGATGGTGGAGCAGGTGAGCGGAGGCGCCAGACCAAGGAAGGGCGCCAATCACTGTCATCGGGGCAAGCCTCTGGTGGTTACTGAAAATTCTTTGCTCCCCCATGCTGCAGTCCCGCCCGGCGCTCACACCTGCTGCTGGTGCTGGCCCTGCTCACACCTGCTGCTAGTGCCAGAGCCACCACTTGCACTTGCTGCCAGTGCTAGAGCCACCTCTAACACCTGCAGCTGGCACCAGAGCCGCTGCTTGCACCCACTGCCGGCACCCAGCGCCAGTCCCAATCACTTGGTGCCATCAGTGGGTGCAAGTGGCAGCTGCTGAGGGCTTCTCCACCTCCCCCCTGCTCCTGAGGGGCGACCGAGGCAGCAACTGCCACTCGCACCCGCTGACAGTGCCAGCCCTGCTCGCACCTGCTGCTGGCACCGGCCCTAATCACTCCACGCTGTCAGTGGGTGTGAGTGGGACTGGCTCAGTCAGTGTGTGGGAGCAGCGGTGGTGGGAGCAGGGCTGCCAGCAGAGAAGGGACTGAGGGCCGCGGTGGGAGGGCCCAAGTGGGGGCACAGAGGATGGGCCAAGATCCAACCCTATGCCCAAGGCAGACTCGTGGCCCATAGTTCCTTTCAAGGTGCACGAATTTGTGCACTGGGCCCCTAGTATGCATATAAGTTCCCTGGTTAATCACTCCCCATCCAACGACTCATCCCCCCTTCCCTCTGAGTCTGTTCCATGCTTCTAGTTTCTGGATCTATTTTGTCCATCAGTTTATTTTGTTCATTAGATTCCACATATGAGTGAAATCATGTGATACTTATCTTTCTCTGACTGGCTTATTTCGCTTAGCATAATATTCTCCAGGTCCATCCATGCTGTTGTAAATGGCTTTACATAGAGGGACTATGTAAATTACCCTGTGTGTAATTTTATATCTGTGTTTTTTGGGGTACATAGTAGAAAGCAAAGGAAGTCCAACATATTGAATGGAGTTAGACTAGATTTTGTGTACTGAAAATCATGGAGGATTTGTTCCTGAGACTTAGATATCTTCACCCCTGTGGCTGTGTGTGGAATATGGGGGTAGGGAGTGTACTCAAAGCAACAAGACGCAGCCTTCAATTTGTCACTCAGTCTTTAAATCATTTGGTCCCTCCCTGCATTTTGGTAATTTTTTATTAAGTTGAAACATGCAAAATTGCTGATATTCAACCACTTTTGAACTACAAAATGACAATCTCATGCTTTCAGCCTGATGTAATTATATTTCTGTTATTGAATGGGCATTCATTTGTTCATCAGCTTAGTCTGACGGAGACATCTGGAGGGGAGGGATTGTATCTGATATCTAAATTGAAGTCCAGAACTCTGAACTTAGACAATGTAAAATATGAAATATGCATGTAAAATGTCTTTTTCACCTGAGGATATGTTTTCATTGACTTTTAGAGAGAGAGAGGAAAGAAGAGAGAGAAACATTGATGTGACAGAGAAACATTGACCAGTTGCCTCCCATATACGCCCCAAACTGGGGATCGAACCAGCAACCTAGGTAAGTGCCTTGACTGGATTCAGACCTGCAACTGTTTTGATGTACAGGACATGTTCCAGCCAATTGGGTCACCAGCCAGGGCTGTAGAATGTCTTTTTATGTGAGTTGTAGATATTATTACTAGTACTCTTCGTGGAGACAATGCAATAGGGATCATAGGTGCTTAATAGTTGGAGACACCTAAGGAGTGTTCAGCTCAAACTAGGAGCAGTGCTGGCAACTCTTACCCTGGGTGCTGCATTGCCTGTGTCACCTCTTCATTCCTTAGTCCTATTTCCCTCTCTCATGACCCGACTTCCCTCTGCTATTCTCACCACTGTACAGTTACTGATGCTTTTGCCTGCAGCTTACTCAGCTGATGGATTGAGTGTGTCCGACTGCACTGATTTCCAAGCCCTTACTATGGCTTTACATCATCACCCTATATATACTGTGTTACATATATGTATGTGATAAAAACATATACATATAAGATGTATGCATATCTTGTACATCTATAAGATATTATATAAGATGTATCTTACACATCTATACTAGAGGCCCGGTGCAGGAAAATTTGTGCACTGGAGAGGGGGGGTGGTCCCTCAGCCCGGCCTGCACCCTCTTGCCGTCCAGGAGCCCTCAGGGGATGATGGCTTAGGCCCGCTTCCCACAGTCAGACATCCTTAGTGCTGCCACAGAGGCGGGAGAGGCTTTCGCTCCTGCGATCGCCAGCCTTCAGCCAGGCTTGTGGCTGAGCAGTGCTCCCCCTGTGGGAGCGCACTGACCACCAGGGGTCAGCTCCAGCCCTGCCCCCCATCGCCCCTCCACTGCCGCCAGTCGCCGCCACCCCCAGATTGCTGTCCCCTCCGTCTCCCCGCTGGCACCTGCCTTGGCCGGCCTGGCACTGCCCGCTCGCCAGCCCTGCCCCCCGCTGACCAGTCATTCCCCTATTTTGTCGATTTGCATATTAGGCTTTTTTATATAGGATGATATTATATAAGATATTATATAAATAATATAATATTACATCTATATAATATCTCTATATATCTATATACAGTGGGGCCTTGACTTACGAGTTTAATTCGTTCCGAGACTGAGCTCATTAAGGAGCTCGTTAACTCAAATTACTCTGTCAACTCAATGCAAAAAATCGGCCGAGAGACAGCTGGTATCTCAAAAAACTCGTTAGTCGGGACACTCGTAAGTCAAGACCCCACTGTACTATCTATATAACATCTTATAGATGTATTATAGTATTACATATCTATCTATATCTGTATCTGTATCTATATATGTCTATGTCTATGTCTGTATATGTTTATATCTATATCCATATCCATATCCATATCCATATCCATATCCATATCTATATCTATCTATTGCCAGACCAGTTCTCAGATTTGAGAAGCTGACCGTCATGTCTTTTTCTGAAATGAGGGTTTAAATAAAGTTGTGGAGACTTTTATCTTCATGGTGGAGGGAAAACATGCCAACTCCACCTTTAAGCTTCTTATCCCTCTTAAGCAGCTGTAGCCAGCACCGGTTTATGTCAGGATTTACTTTCCTGTTCCTGTTTTGGAAAGGCCACAACCTTGCGGACGAGCCCCAAGATGGGGCTATGGCTCCAGGAACATAGTTCTGAAACCTGTATAATTAATTACCGGAGGTAATGGCTCATTTCAGTTGCTGTGGAATGTCTTAGAATGGCCCTGAACGTCACCAGCCATCGGCTGCTATACACATGGATGTAGCCCGGTGAGGTTATTTCTCTTTATGCTCTTTCTTATTCCTAAAATGAATTTATGTTTTTATCCTATTGATTAGTTGATATTTGAGTTTATAAAAAATCCTATGTTGCCCTAGCCGGTTTGGCTTACTGGATAGAGCGTCGGCCTGGGGACTGAAGGGTCCCAGGTTCGATTCCGGTCAAGGGCATGTACCTTCGTTGCAGGAACATCCCCAGTGGGGGGTGTGCAGGAGGCAGCTGATCGATGCTTCTCTCTCATCGATGTTTCTAACTCTCTATCCCTCTCCCTTCCTCTCTGTAAAAAATCAATAAAATAAAAATAAAAAATAAAAAATAAAAAGTCCTATGTAAAGCCATCTAACTGAGTGTAGACTCGGGATTATGTTAGTCAAACTAGTAGCTTGAGAATCGGTTTTGAAATGTTTTGAAAAGAAGCATAGCACCTTTAACTCAATTTTAAAATTTGATATAAAACTTGTATATTTATTTCTATTAGAATGAAGAAAACGAAACCCCACTTGCCTGCCTTAAGATTTAGAAAACTTTCTTACGTGTGGCTTTTCTGTTGGCCCACTGCTTTTAATTCACAGGCAGTCACATGTTTTCTAGAGGGAGAACGGAGACAGGCACTTCTCCCTGTAGGGCTCCCTCATTAGCCAGCCAGACTGCATCGTATCTGAAACCCTGCTAATCAGGCAGGAACGAGGGGCATGAATATCAAGACTTCTCTTTCTGCGGTGACTTCAGAATGGGCTCAGAATGCTGCTCCCTCGGGAGCAGCATTCCCCCGACTTTTGAGGTGCAGAAGCTCTCAGCAGAGTGGTTTGATGGGTGTTGGCATGCTGTCTGCTGATGAGAGAGCTGGCTCAAGTGAGATGTGGCAATCATAGGAAATTTCTTTCCAAGAACTCAGAGAAATGCGTCACAGAGTCCGGGGTGAGGTGGAGTGGAGTGCAGGGCAAGGCCCCGAGTCTCAGTGATTTATCTCAGCTCTGACCCATTTTTATATCTTTGACTATATCACTTAACCCCTCTGCGCCTGTGCTTTCGATTGTAAAATGGGAAGAAGGTCCCCATTCCTTAGACCTCACTGAAAAGGCCATTATAGATTTTGACAAAGAGAGGAAATTGAAGGCAATTCTGAAGGGGAATTGCAACAATAGTTTGAGATGACAACATTATTGAAGCGAGCAAATGAACATTCAAGGCAAATATATATTAAAATAGGGTATATCCTTCAAATTACTTTCTTTTTTGTTTTATTACTATTATTTTTTATTGATGAGAGAGAGAGAGAGAGAGAGAGAGAGAGAGAGAGAGAGAGAGAGAGAGAGAGAGAGAGAGAGAGAAACATTGATATGAGAGAGATATATCAATCGTTGCCTCCTGTATGTGCCCCGACTGGGGATTGAACCTGCAACCTAGGTATGTGCTGTGACTGGGAATTGAATCTGTAACCTTCTGGTGCATGGGATGATGATCCTCCCAATTGAGCCACACTGGCCAGGATATAGACACTTTCCAGTTTACCTTTTTTTGTTGTTGTTAGTCCTCCCCTGAAGATATTTTTTCTATTGATACTTTTAGAGAGAGTGAAAGGGAGGAGGGAGAGGAAGAGAGAGAGAGGGAAACATCAATTTGAGAGAGACACATCAATTGGTTGCCTCCTGAATGCACTCCAAGGCTGGGGATTGAACCTGCAACCCAGGTACATGCCCTGGACCCGGAATCGAACCTGTGACCCTTTGGTGTGAGGGCTGTTGGATGCTCTAACTCCTGAGCCATGCCAATAGTGCTGGATGGCAGTTGGCAAGTGTCCTGTTTCTGATTTTATGAATAAAGGCTCAGAAAACTGAATCAACTTGCTTCGAGTCACACAGCAGGGAAGTGGCAGAGCCCAGGTTCAAGTCTCCTTCTGATGCTCCTCCGTCCAGCATTCTTCTCATGATACGTCACCTACCTTTGACATGGTAGTAAAAGACAATAGAACTTCTCTACCTCAAATAAATCAAATTTCTGAGAAAACTGAATAAGTAAAGTACCTACATTTAGTTTCTAAATGGTATCTCAGTTTCTAAATTTGCTTCATTCTTTACTGGGTTCAACTATTTCCCTTTAGTGTGTAGATTATCAGATTGCTTCAACCTATTGTTTTTAACAAAGGCACTTGTTATTTTTTAATGATTTTTTACTGGTACTTTTAGCATCTGTTAACAATACTCTTCAGAGGAATCTATGTGCCATGTTAATATTCTTTTTAAAAATATGTGACTTCTGGTGAACAATCTAGCAGCATTGTTATGCCTATTTTTAGAATTTACAACTTTTAGGATGGGAATTTTTCAAGCCAACTGGATAGCCTGCTAGTTGCCAAGCTCTGGTGGCATATACTATCTGACAATGATGGGAGTTCTGGTGCCATCCTGCTGCCTGCACAAGTTCGGAAAAGCTGTTTGTTTCCCCAAACAAGCCCTCCCTTTACCATGGGTTACATGCTGTGGGTTTGAAATCTTGTCTGAGAGTATGAAAAGCTGAGCTCATACTTGCTTTTCCTTCCAGCTTCACAAGCAGCAGTGGTGTTGCGAACCCCACCTCACTCAGGCTCCCATCTGCACAGCTCAGACTGACTAGAACACATTTATTGAATGTGCATTACTGGCTTGCATTAGTCAGATACAATTGATTGTTATAATACACCACCAGCTCAGGCGAAGGAAATTGGGCTCTTTAATTGACGATGCTACTTTAGAGGATAGAGTGTAAATCATTGAATACCAGGTGCAAAAGTTCTTTCACAGTGAATACAGTGTGTCTCTGATTGCATATTCAATATAGCCAAACAAAAAAAGAGGGCTGGTATTTAAGACTCAGCATTGGGAGAGTCCCAAGAACCCTTTCCAAGATTCATCCTGTTTTCATTTTGTCTTGAAATATTCTCATGTGTCTTACGAAACCTTCATTCAGAGGGTCTCTATGTGTGTGCGTACAAGTGCATTTAAGATTATGATTAAAATATAAGAGATGTTATTAGAGAAAGCTTTGGAAGTCAAGACATCTCAGCTCTCACATTCAGTACACCCTTGGCATAGTCTTGGGCTGTATTTTGTAGAAAATATTAGAACAGCTCCACGCTTTTCCTCCTTGGCCTTTCAGCGGCTCTCCTCTCTTTCCTAATCCAACCATAACACGTAATCATTCAGCACAAACTAAAGAGATATACAGATACAGTGATTTAGATAATGATTTCCTCCTCTTTTGCCACTGAGTTTTCTAAAAGGAGTTTATTTAAAGTCCAGTCCAAGACCTTGGTAATGAGCTGCTCCCTGCTCCCGCCAAGCCTTGCTCTTCCAGGCTCCTTTTCTCACCTCACACATCCCGGACTGACCTCTCACATGAAAGACCTCTCCCTCTGCCCTCGCTGCCCGCACCCCGGGGAGCACCCTGCCAGGCGCTGGGCGGAGGCCTTCCTTCTGTACTGCTTGTTAAGCCCCTGGAGAGCATTAGGTACGCGGGACCTCTGCCGTGAGTGAGAGCCGTGAATCTAACTGTTGAAAAGATGGTGCCCTGTGATTCCATCCACACTGAGTCTACAATAGGAATAGATCCTCATTATTTCTCATTCTCTCGAAGATGATTCCTAAAAATAGAGGCAAACAGAGTCTAAGAAACTTTGTCTGTGACCCTTCCGTGACTCAGCCAGCATTACTAATTCGCTGTGGGCGTCAGGCTTTGAATCTGTTAGAACAAATTATTGAAGTTGGTGCTCTCTGCATTAGAATTTGCACTTCAGTGAATTAATTCTACGCTCACCTTGTGTGAAAAACAAAGCCCAAAGTTAGAGAGGTGGTAACACAGAGCTAGAAATGGGAAAGTGATGCTGCGGCTATTTTTCCTCCATCATTTTTGTCAAAGTCCTTCCCACCCAACCTCTTTGTCTGTTGGCAAGGTTTTCTCCCCCAACCATTTTCTTGTTCTCTCTGTCCCACTCAAAGTGATGCTGAGGGGTTGCTGAGGGACTCATTCATATTTTCATCTTTTCTCTGACCTCAAGACATTTTCTTGCCCACATGAGTTGTGAGCCTACTGCAGGAGGCCTATATTTAGTCTGTTCATTTTGAGGAAGGACTAAGACTACAGCTGGGGCACATGGTGACTTTCCAGATTGCAGTGTGATTATTCCTGTGGTTGACATCTGAGTTTGAATCATCTGGATGAGAAGTCTTACATGTTCCATTCCCCTGTGAAATAGGCAAATAAAGTATCTTATTAATAAACAAGGGAAGTCCACTAGCTAGGCAGACTCTATGTACAGGTAATTCATGAACGAAGAAGTAATATAAATGGCCAATAAATATCACTAGTAGTTAGAAAAACATATATTAAAATAAGTAGATATGCTGTGTTTACTCATCAGATTGAAAAAAGTGGAAATAATTGACAAATATCAAGTGTTGAGGAGGCTGTGGTGAAATAGATATTCTCATAGACTGTTGGCAAGGGTGCAAATATGAATCATATTTTGCAACTGACTTGGAGGCATCTATAAAAATTTAAAATACACATAGCATTTGGGACAAACATTTCCAAGTCTACATAGTCATTCTCCAAAACACTTACACATGTTCACAAAGATATATATATATCAGAGTTTTCTTTTCAGTATTGTTTGTAATAGGAAACCATTGGGAAAACCCAAAATGTCCATCAGTAGAGGACTGGTTAAATAAATTATAATTCATCCGTAGCTTGAAATACAATGGAACTGTTTCAAAAGCTAAGGGAGATCTGTTTGTAATAATATGGAAAAATCACTAAGCAATATTGTTAATTAAAAAATAAGGAGCTGCAAGATAATACATATTGATATGATTCCATTTATTTTTATTTACCTATTTATTTACTTATCCTCACCTGAGGATATGTTTTGTTATTGATTGTAGAGAGGAAGAGAGAGAGAGAGAGAGAGAGAGAGAGAAACATCGATGTGAGAGAGAAACATTGACCAGCTGCCTCCTGTAGGAGCCCTGGCTGGGGATCAAACCCACAACCTTTTGGTGTACACTGGGATGATGCTCCAACTGACCAAGCCACCTGGCCAGAGCTGATTCCAATTATTTTTTTAAATGAACCTAAAGCCATAGGTCCATATAGATAATTACATATGTAAGTAAATGCACAAAGTCCTGGAATTACATATAACAAACTGTTAACAGTGGAGGAGAGGGGAGAGGAATTGGGCTGAGGGAGTCTGCATAATTCTGACCTTTTAATTTTTATAATGAGAATGTGTTATTTGTGTAATTCATTGAACATATATAAAAATAGGAAAAAGTTGCAACTAAGTTTTCTGGGAAAAGCATCCTGAATGGCTTCCCAAGGAGACTGTTCAGGAAACCAAAGGTGGGTGTAATAGAAGTTTTCCCTTTTTTGGAAGTGGTTGGTCTATTTATATAATGAAGCAGGAAAGAGGGTTTTTTCCACACTTTTCGGGAAACATACCTGTGGATGAGGCGGGTGTTGTGCAGGACTGGCCAAGGCAGCCACTTACCAGCAGATTGAAGAGAGGGGAGGACTGTCAGGCCCACTCGGTGACTGCAATAGGAGAGTCCATCATTAAAGATGGGTAAACAAATTGTTACTTAGGTCCTGCTGTCCACATTCCTCCCTGCTGCCCCCAGGGCTTGGTAGACTTAGAGCTCAAGGAAGCTCAGGGAGACTTGGGTGGGGGTCAGGGCTGTTGTTCATTTTATTAGAGCTCACACTCTGTAAAGTGCTTCTCTAGGACCGAACCACTAGGCATGCCATTGCATCTTCCTTACACCAGAGTTAACTTCCGTAAGTGCACATTGTATGGTATTTGACTGTTCATATGTCGGCCTCCCTCTTTACCCTGCAGCTACTTCAGGACAGGAGTCGTGTCCTGTTCATCTCTGTATCCCCAGCACCAACACAGTGCCTGACACACAGTTGATGCTCAAGAAATGACTGTTGAGCAAATGCTATGAAGTCAAAATTCCAAACAACTGATTTATAAAGGAACGTTTGAAAGCAAGGATATGCCTGTGGTTAGATATAAGAGAAAGACCCAGAAGCACAGCAGGTAGACACTGGTGCAGTTACATGTTAGCTATAAGGCCAATTGGGTCAGTGTTTTGGCCTTGGAGTGAACAGCCTATGTTCAAATTCTGACACCTTCCCTTACTAGCTGGTGACGTGGGCAAGTGCCTTAATCTCCCTATGCCTCAATTTCCCGGGATATTAAAATTAGCTACCTCCTGGACTGGTTGTTAGAATTCACTGAGATAATTAATGCAAAGCTTTAACAGCAGGATCTGGCATAGAGACAAATTCATTCATTATTTATTACTAACTGTGATTATCTAGAACCTTCAAGATATGATTCATTCTAGTTGTTCAAATTTTCTGAATACCCCTTTAAGCACCAAAGCGTTTCTTACTTAACTAATTTTGAAATATACCTTTTAAAAATGGATTATATTTCCTAAAACAATATAATAAGCATCGCTGTCTTTAACTGAGGAACATCATCATGAGCAGTCATTATTGCCCTGTGAGTAACTCGGGAATACTGCCCGGGCTTGTAGAGGTGTGGTCGGTTGTCATGTTCCCCAGCTGCTCTGCCTGACTTTCCCAATGGTCAGCTGTCAGCTCTTACTCCCCTCCACGGCCTGCTTCTGGTACCTTCTCTTACCTTTATTATTTTCTTTCCTAGGACGCTGTCCTCTTGGGAATCAGACAACCAAGCAAGTTTTAGTTTTGTGTCAGTAAGAGTGACTTGATGAGGTTCTTAATGAGCTCTTTAATGAATAAAGTGAATGATTTTTGCAGTTTCCGTATTGGTTGAATTATCTCCTATTGACATCGATATTCCATTATTCTATTTTCTGTTCTAGTTTTAACTTGGATTAAGCATAATGTTCTTGGACTGGGCTAGAGCTTTTAGCACTTCCTCTAAACCAGTGGTTCTCAACCTGTGGGTCGTGACCCCTTTGGGGGTCGAACGACCCTTACACAGGGGTCGCCTAAGACCATTGGAAAACACATATATAATTACATATTGTTTTTGTGGTTAATCACTATGCTTTAATTATATTCAATTTGTAACAATGAAATTGGAGGTCACCACAACATGAGGGACTGTATTAAAGGGTCGCGGCATTAGGAAGGTTGAGAATCACTGCTCTAAACAGAAGAAGCAGCCTCGTGCTAGTGGGTTGAAGTCCTGGGACAGCTACTTAATTTCTTCTTCTCTACCAAGGAAAAAATGACAGGCTCTCAATTGACACTAGGGCTTAAATGAGGTACTATAGTTCAATATAAGTGAAAGTGCTTTGTTGTTATAAAGTGCTAAAATTTATTATTATCATTAGTATTACGCCAACACATGTTTGCAGGCGTGTGTGTTTTTGTTTAATTGTACTTCCTTGGATTTGGGTTGAGAGAGGATACTATGCATGCCTTATCTGAGAAATTCATCAGTGGCCTTTAAATGAAGTACCTCCATTTAAAGCATTTCATAAATATCTTATATTTATGATGGAGGAAGGTGGGGAAATGACCAAGGCCACCCTGTGTTGTCAGTGAACTAAGAGGGGAAGAAATCTCTTTTCCTAATAGATTTTGCCAGTAAGCTCTTTTGTATATACAGATGGAAAAGCATTAAATACAAATATGGTGTGTTCATGGGTTTTAATAGGGGCTATTAATAATTAAGTAGATCTAGTATTTTCTTCTAAATTTACATTAAATTTTCCAAATTAAATATATTAAGTTTACTTCTGGACTAACCTTCTACCCTGGTGTGTACACTATGAAATGCTAAGAGATTATTTAGATAATGTTCTTTTTCGTGATTTTGAATTTGTTTTAGCTAACAGTTTTTCTCTCCCTCATATTCATTTCCTAATCTCTTTAAACCTCTGTGGGTACCCACTTGGAATGAATTCCTCTGCAGTTCCATGTCCTCTGGGGCTAGCTAACCCCGGGGATGCTTGAGTCTAGACTCAGCGTTGCCTTCATTATAGATAATGGGTCCCACTCAGGGCCTGTTGAACTCTGCTGTTCAGTGGAGTGCAGGAACTTTAGAGAGATGTCTAAGACTACAATTTATGTATCTGAAAAAGAAGGAGGCTTAATTTCAACCAGAAAGAAGTTCAAAATACACTTTGAGAAGCCACAGAAGAGGAAGAAGGAGAAGGCCATGTGATAGGAGGGAAGCATATGGGCTGTAGGATCTCAAGATCTGTTTTATATCTTGGCCCTTCGATTTATAACTGTGTGAGTCACTTAACATTGTGAAAATTCCTTCATCACAGAGACTCAGTTTTTATTTGGGAAAATAAAGGTATCTGTTTTATCTGTATTGTAAGATTGAGTAAACTTTAAGTGATCTAATATGTGAAAGCGATTTTATAAAGTGTAAGGTGCTAGCAAATGTCATATCATCATCATCATCATCATCATCATCATCATCATCAGTTAACTACTGTTAGAAAGACATATGCCAGATCCCATAATTCTGTAGTGCTGGTATTAGGAGCATCAGGCCGTTTTCCTGCTTTTAAGTTGCTCTGAGTCAAATGGTTGCTCATGTTGTAGTGTTAAAGTTTAAACTTGTTAACCCTGATTATCCACAGATTGGGCAGAACAGAGTGGGGGCAAGGTAGCCGATGGCCAAGCACCCGATGAGACCAGGACTAGGCCGGTCTGAAAGCGGTGTGTTTAATATGTGTGCGCAGCATGTTTGATAGGTATAAAAAAAGAAGCTAACTCAGCCTTGAGGACCTTGCGGTTATACCTGCTTTGCCAAGAGATAAAAACCATTTGCAGCAGAGATGATGGATGAAGACAAAGGAAAGACCAGTTCATTGGTCAAACATATGAAAGAGGAAGGGAAGTAGGCCTGACATGAAGAACAAGTCTGCTGGGTAAATACCTGGTGAAGTTTTCACCCAGAAAATGGCTTTACTCTCTAAGATGTTTTGGAAAAGGTGGGTTTAAGGGAAGCCTACTCTAGTTAGCAGTGTCTGACCGAGGACTGATGCTACAGAAGGCACTCAGGCAGAGCCCAAACCAAATTTATCATCAGGCAGTGGGAAAATGAGATGCAAACCATGGTGTGGAAGAGGCAAGAGTGTCAGATCCTTCCTTAACTTGTATTTAGGTTAGTGCAATGAACAAACCACACACAAGAGTAATATTTTAGTAATGAAGGAGGTTGATATATATAGTCAGAGAGAAAAAATGGGACTCGCGGAGTTGGGACAGCCACTATGGAACCAGACCAATTTTTGTCTTCATCGATTAGTCTTCTTCTAGTAACTAAACTGCCACCACAGCAATTCTGTGACAATGGTGATCTGTGATCACAGTGTTTAAATTCTACTATACCCATCTAACTCCACCCCATAACCAGGGAGCCAGCAGGGAGCCGTTAAGATGTATGAAGCCGTTCCATGCTGGGAGGCCAGTCCGACAGCAGTGTCTCCAAGCTGGAAGCCATGAAAATGGTCTGAAATGTTTTCCCTTCAGATGCAAGACCTTAATCTCACGTTGACCTTGGGCTGTAATTTGGATAACCAGCACTTTCCTTGCTCATTTGCAGCAGGGAGGTAGATTGGTTGGAAAACCTGTGTTTGCAGTCAATTGATAGCGTTCATGCGCTGGAACCTGAGTCCCTGTCTCGGATTAATTTTTGCACTGTCAGCGCTGGGCTTGCCCAGTAGATACGCTCTTCATTGAAGGAACTCATCCTAGATCACTCTGGCTTTCTCATGCCGTGTCAGGCAGCACTTTCTCCTTCATGCGTTCCCCAGCTGCAGATCCAGAAACATCCCTCCTCACATGGAAATTCTGTGCTGGCCTTCGACCCATGCCTGCTCCATTCTCCCCATACTCCAGAACCATCTTTAGAAAACCTGGCAGGGCTGGTGTTCAGCTGGGCCGCACCCATGTGCTCTGAAAGAGTTTTTAAGGTTAAGATTGATGGTCCGTACCTTTGCCGTTTCGGTTGTTAAATATTTTGAACCTGGCCCCTTTGGTAGGCTATTGATTTTGTCAGAAAAATCCATATGAAACATACTTCAGTTTAGCAGACTTCAGTCTTTGATTTTAAAAAGGAGACATTTATTTAGGAAATCTAGACCCAGAATTTGAAAATCACATGTATTTTTCTTGATGTATCTACTTTCTGGTGAAACTGAAAAGTTATTTGTAGCAAAAGCTGTCGATGCCCAATTCCGTTTATCCTTAGCCCATTTCTGAATTCATCTGTAGCTCAGTGGCCTGCCCCCCTGCGCCTGTGTCTCCTGCCCCCTGAGGGTTTTCCTTGGTGCTGAGGGATCTTCACAGCCAAGGGATGAGCCAGCTCAGAAGTGTCAGGGGTTTGATGCTCCCAGGGCAACGTTCAATGGATGAGAGGCAAGTGTCAGTGGATAAATACCCTGGCCTCTGCTGTCCCTCTGCGAGACAGTGTTGAGGTGTGTTCTCCTCACTCCCCAGGGGTACAGAGCCCCAGTTACCTACAGCGGTAATCCACTCAGTAGTGGTCCCATAATTGTCTTTCTCTCTTCCTTGCCTCACTCTTCCCACTTCATGATGTGTGTTCTCCCCAAATACACTCTCTGAACCCAGACCTTGTCTGTCAGTCTGTTTCCAGTGGAAGCCAAACTAAGACAATTTTTTCCTGACCCACCTGTTTAGGTTCCCAGCTGTTCTCCCTGCACAGCCTCTTGCCACCAACACCTCTGAATCTGTTATGCAAATCGATCAAGTGCTGCTGAGCTCCAAACCTGAAATGGTTTCCTTTTGCCTTGGAATAGAAGCCAAGGTCCCTGCCTCAGTTTAGCACTCTTGAGTGGCCTGGCTGCTTCCGCACTTCAGCCGCATCTGAGATGTACTCTGTAACGTGTTTTCCAGATGCTTCCACATAGGGCTTCTCTTCATTCCTCATCCTGCTTCCGCCCTACATCTCTGCTTCCCTGCGCTATTCTTCCTCTATCTGGGGTGTTCTTTCCCTCCTGTTTACCTCCTCCTCACCCTCAGCCTCGCAGGAGCCTCTGGGACCTTCAACTTACTGCAGTCATGAAACTTGTGGCTCCTAGACTGTGCTTTTCCTTCATAAAGCTTTGATTATTTGCAATGGTGTAAGTTATTTTCAAAGATGTACTTAAGGTCTCTCTCCAGACTAGGGATCTGCAAACAATTACAGTGTGATTGGAACACAGCCATTGATGTACTTATTATCTATGGCTGCTTTTGGGCTGCAACCAGAATCGAGTACTTGCAACAGAGACCATACAGTTCGCAAAGTCTCAAATACTTCCTATCTAGACCTTTATAGAAAATTTTGCTGACCCCTCCTCTAAACTCTGAACTAACTCTTGAAGAGCAAAGTCTCTTGCTCACCCTTGGGACTTGGTACCCAAAACAGTCCCCCATAAAAATAGGTATATTATACATATTTCTTTTACTGTCTAACTTGGAATGAAGTTTCTCCAAATGTTGCTCTTCTTCTTTCCTTATTATTTTCCCCTTGTCTTGTGAATTTTGCATGTGTGTGTGGCAGTGCTATTTATAGCAAGTAAAACATTTCCAGACCTTCAAATGAGTGTGCAGTACCACCTTCTTATAGCTGTTTATCAGACAGAATTCAGATTCCTACCTCCATTGTAATGTTTATTAGATGTTTATTAGTATTATAGGTAATGCTTTTACTAAAGAGGTAAAGATTTTACTTTTATTTTTTTGACCAGGTGTTCAGATCAAGTGGGACATAATGTATTATGCAGTGTATTTTCCAGATGGTTAGAAAGAATCCACTTTTATATTTTCTTGGAACAGGATGCCCTAACTGGATTTAATTTTAGGATATCAGAGTATAATGAAGTAAAGAAAGATCATGCTTTTATTTTAATGATACAGGATGTAAAAATGTACATACTCCATGCTGCTATCACTTTTAGCATGCAAACTTTATCATATCACTCTTTTACTTAAAAAAAAGTAACATCTCCCTAAGCATCTCTGTAATGCCAGAGAAATGTATCCAATTTGGTTTCTAACTTGCCTTTTTAATCTTATCCCCTGTAATGTTCTAGAACAGGGGTTGTAGCCCAGGCAGTGTTGCTCAGTGGTTGAGCATCGACCCATGAATGGTTCAATTACTGGTCAAGGCACATGCCTGGGTTGCAGCTTGATCTCCAGTGTGAGGTGTGCAGGAGGCAGCCAATCAATGATTCTCTCTCTTCATTGATGCTTCTATCTCTTCCTCTCTAAAATCAATAAAAAACCCCACATGTTTAGAACAGGGGTTATAAAACTACAGCCTGTAGGCGAAATCCAGACTGCTGCCTGTTTTTGTAAATAAAGTTTTACTGTAACACAGCCACACTCATGTATTCTCATGTTGCTTATGGTTGCTTTTGTGTTATAATGGCAGAGGTGAGTAGCTGTGATGAGATTAAATGGCCTGCCAAAGACAAAGATATTTGCTCTTTCTCCCTTTATAGGAAAAAATAAATTATTGATCCCTGCTCTAGGAAACCCTTTATATTAACTGTGACCAACTGCTCTGTTATTTCCTCTGTTAGCAAACTTTTTTATGCCTCTGAGCCTTTGCACATACTGTTCCTTCTGCCTGGAACACCATTCTTCCCTTTCCTGCTTAGAAAACTCATTCACACTTTCAAGTCCCTGCTTGGTTTTTCCTCTCCTTTGTAAAGCTTCTGAATTTCACAAATGTACTTTTTTCCTCTTCTTAGCTCCCATGGCACTTTGTACAGATGCACTTATCATTGCTTTTTGTGTCAGAATTTCTGGTTTTACATTTATCTCCTACTAGAGTATGAGCTGTAGAGGGTGGGGTTCTACATCGTTATTTAATTTGTATCTTCAGTGCATCTCCCAGGTGCCTGATACCAAGAAGTGGCTTTTGAATATTGGAGTGTTGTGTGTTTGAATTTGATCTTTCATAGGCAGCATTTCATCCGGTACATGAAAAGTATGCAGTTAAGCAGAAACACTTACAGCAGTTGGAGGAATTATAGAATTTTTAACTGTAAAGTATTTGGGAATTATATTTGTTCTACTTTTTCCCTGTCCCTTTCATACAGATGGGGAAAAAAAAGCTGAGGCTCAAAGAGGGGACTTGCCCAAGCTGACTGAGTTCTCCCAAATCTCTGTCCATTGCTCTTTTTAATTGTATGATACCACCTCACAGAAACCCTTCAGTGGGTTTGACTAGAGATAATGTGCTAATTGGAGAGTTAACTGCTTAGTAAACTTGATCCTTATTTCCTCAACCACTGAGTAAGGTGGCGGGGGGGGGGGGCAGGCGGGCATCCATGGTGAAGGAAGCAGGGTATTTATTGGCATAATGACCTTCAGTAGTAGAAGCAGATTGGAGAATTTTAGTATTAGCTCTGACTTTCATTTGCAGACAAATACATTGCTTTTCTATCTCCCCCAGTTTTTCCTTTTGGAAAAGATATAATTTTCAGTCCTTGATATTGTCTTTCTCTTGTCTGTACATTTTGAATGTTTTTAATGCTGCTTCAAATTCATAATGGTCTTTGCAGTGTGTAGCAGCTTAATGAACTGGCTTATTACCATCAACTTCATATTTTTCTCCTTTTCTATGAAAGATCAAATTCAAAATGGAAAGCAGCATTTTTCAAGAGTTTCCCGTATTTATCTGAGGGATGGTGATTCCATGTTGCTAGAGCCAGGTGACTGTCTAATGGGGGTGATTTGATCTGGCGAAGAGCCCAGTTGTCCATCTTCCTGGGGCTGGTAACCACTTACGCGGGAATAAGGATGAGCTTTAATCGACTTCCTAGACACCTCTTCTCTGAGGAAATGAAGAGGAGACGAGGAAAGGAAAGAGGGAGTGCTGACAAGCCACTTCTGAGACTGATAGGCAGTTTATATGTAATTTTAAATACCAGGAAAATCATATTTGTCATGTCAAAGGTCTCTTTGAAAGAGAACTCACACACTAGACCTCTCTTTTAATATTTATAAAGTTATGTTTTAAGAGTTGTAGCACTCGTTTCCCCTACTACTTAGTTGGAAGAGATCACATGACACGGTCCACTTTCAAGTTAATAGGCTTTTAACATCTTTTGGCTAATGTTTTATAATGAGAGAAATCCATTTTTGCCAGATTTTCATTGTTCAAGCTTTGGCAATAATACTTACGTACAGCAATAATGTCAGTGAAAAGGTCTCGTTTGCTTACAAACAGATTTCAATTGTTGAGAGACCAAATGATGTCGTGTTGCTAGAAACATGGGCAGCATTTGGTCTCTATTCATCGAGCTGCTTTGTAATTAGGATCGAGTCCAAATAACAAGTGCCTCTTCTCGCATGGAGGTCATTCAACTTGCAGTTTCCACTGAGAGCACAAGGCTTCATAAGAGGACATGTCTATACACAAGGATGAGCTTTAATCAAATATATACATGTACACACACACACACACACACACATACATATTCAGGTTAACCAGTGCATCTCTAATTACATCAGGCTTATTTTTAATATCAGTCAGCAAGGAAGATTTTTAAAATATGGATAAACATTTTGTAAAATTAAGATCAAAGTCAGTATTTAAACTTCTAGAGGATAAATGGATGTTCCTAGCAAATTTTGTAAAGAATAGCTTACTAGAGCATGTGAAACTGTTTCAGGTGGGTCTATATATCTGGGGTTATAGCCACCAGTTTTGGGGAATGCTCCATGGTGTACTGCAAGCATGTCAAACTCACAGCTTGTGGGCCATATGCGGCCCACAACGAATGTTTTTGCGGCCCAGCCAATATAACGGTATGTAAGAAATGTTTTGATAAAAATGTTGTAACTTAATTTTTACAATACCCTGTTATACATAATTATTAATAACGAACTACAACGTTCGCTAATGACTGATGACTATAATCGTGTTGCATTCATTTCCCTTACTCACCTTACGCGCAGATGCACCACTTCTCTCCACTAATACTAGCAGCGAATATTTTAGCAGCCGATTGCTATGTCATTAAACTTGGGCTGACTTGTTTGGTGTGCACAACAGGAAATATTTTGCTTTCGGAGAATAAGAAAAATAGGTTTATTTGTGTTACGCTTATTAATTTGTGCAGTTATTCAGTGTCTAGTAAGTTAATGTTAAAAAATTAATTTTTATTAAAATGTCCTATTATTTTATGTTAACTATTACTCATTTATTTCAGCCCTTTATATTCAGCATGTCTCTATCAAAATAAACCTAGGTTTCTATGAAAATTGAAGCTTATTTTTGCAGCCCACATAAACTTAAACCTTGTTTCTTTGGCCCGTGTTAGCCTTTGAGTTTGACATGCTTGGTGTACTGGGTCTATTTTGTAGCCCTTGGAGAAAGAAGAATGCGTGTCTTAATATTTTACAGTTGTTAAGCTAAAAAGCCACTAGAGCCAACTCCTGCAGAACTCAAGCAAGACTTGATCAACCATGACCATGATAAACAGTGAACTGAGAACATGTAAGACAGGAAGGTCCAACGTGAACCGAAGGTAATTTAGAGGGTTTTTATTTTGGCAGCGGAGGTTCTGACGCCAAACCCCTGATTTTGTCCCAGGAAAGCTGGTGCTGACATTCGGAGTGGCTCTATTTAAGGAGCGGAAGCTGATGACTGATAAGGGCCAAGACGCAGAGGCAGGAATTGGATGGCTGGCGACAGCCATTTCCACAGTCGTCCTTGGGGACCGCTGGGAGACCTTTGTTGCCTCCTCTGTGCTTTTTTAGGAAAGTGGACTTCTAACCAGGCTGTATGCACTCCAGGAGGCTCTGGAGGCATTTTCTTCACAATGAAGTCAGGTGTTATATAAGCTCATCTGTTTTACTTTATTTTATTTTTTTACTTACTAAAAATATTTATTGAGGGCTTATTATATACCAGCTACTATTTTTAGATGCTGGTGACACAACTCCATATCTAAAATCTTTTTTTTAAAGATTTTATTGTTTAAGGTATTACAAATAGTAGTACATATGTCTCTTTTTTTTCCCCCACTGACCTCCCCCCGGCCTCCCCTACCCCATCTATTTTAAAGAGTGATCATTGGTTATTTTTATGAGGTGTTATTTCCCCAATTCTGCAAATAAGGAAACCAGTGAATAGGGTTTTGAATCTCGTCCATTTACAGCTTTATCCATACGACTTGTTGTTCTCAGGACAAGGCCCATGAAAGCCTGAAATTCCTCATGTGTTTACACCATGAGAGTCCACTTCACATGAATCAGAAGAAGGGCCGGAGTGCTTTGAGAATATCCTTGCAAACACTTCCCTGCTGTGCTGCAGCCTGCAAAGGAAAGCTCTTGTCTCACAATTCCTATTCCTTGACTCAGGATTGGGTACGGAATGTGCAGTGATCCAGCACAAAATGAAAACCAGGGGCCTTTGTTTAAAAATCATTAAGAATTTCTAGATGGCAACCACAGAGCATTACACCAAGCCCAGGGCACTTCTCACCATGGGCCATGTGTGGATGCACAGGTTGCCCATTCATGAAATCAGCCCTCATTTTATTTATTTTCTCTATTTAGGATCTTACCTGATCTTAACAAATATTGGCCTATAGCATCTGACAGGTATCACATTTCAGTCACGTGTCCCTGGTGTTTTCTGATTTCTTTTGATCACGTACGGCATATTTTGTCTCCTTTCCTTCCTATTTCTTTTCCTTGTATTTTTCCCCCTTATTTATTTATTTATTTTAAATACACTTTCTTTTTAGAGCAGTTTTTCGCAGCAGAATCGAGTGGAAGGCACAGAGATTTCTAGTGTACCCCTCCCCCCCACATACACAGCCTCCCCCATTATTAACATCCTGCACCGGAGAGGTGCATTTGTTACAACTGATGAATCGACATGGACACATCATTATCACCCAGAGTGCACAGTTTACATGAGGGTTCACTCCTGGTGCTGTGCAATCCATGAATTTGGACAAACGTGTGATGACATGTGTCCACCATTACGATATCACACAGAGCATTTTCACTGCCCCGAGCATCCTCTCTTGAGCATACTGCTCCTTCTTAAAAGGCATTTTCTTTAGAAGCCAGCTTTGATGTCTGCTTTGATGTCCCTGTTCCTAATCTCACTGCCATGACATCTGTTTATCTCAAAATTCTGGGCTAGTATGAAGCTAAAAGGCTCATTGGAAAAGTGAGGCTGATTGCAAGAAACAAAGGGCCAAGTCCGCTGACAGGAGTTCTTCCTGGTGGGACAGAGCAGAGGGGAGGCGTCAATGCATTCACGTGCATCGAGCAGCGGTGGGCTGGGTGCCTGGCGTGGTCCTTACAGCAGTTCAGGTAAAAACTAACAAAGGCACTGCAGTGGATTTGTCCCTTTTCCAATGGGCATAGAAAATTCTAGTGACAGTGAATACAAGGAGCTTTATCAAATATACCTGGAGAAAGCTAAGTAGTGTAAGTTTGCCATCATTTGTAGTAGGTTCCCCCAACATATAAAGTATGTGGGATTCTTTCTCATCAGAGCCCAGGAGAAGAAAAGGGAAGCTGACTGTAAATAGTAAGTCCCTTGCTGCTCCCTCCACTCGTTTCTATAAAATGACCATCAAGACCAATTTACTTGGTGAAAAGAAGTCACAGTGAGTGGGAAAGGATGTATGGCCATTCTTAGCCCTTCCTTTGCCCTGTGAATGTCAGGGGATGGAAGGAAAGATAGAGGGTGGGAGTCAGGCTGCTTGGGGTGGGGGAGATGTATAAATCTTGGATATTAGTGAGCATCAGCTGACAAAGTCACCTCTTCCCCTGGGAGCTCTATCACCCAGGTCCAGCTAGGATATCCTTCTTCATGCCCCCATGAAGTACTTTTTTTTCATCGATTAATCGATTGCATTTTGGAATCAAGTTTTATATTTGGTGCATAATCTAGGAAAATAGGATGTAAGACTTTACTTACTTTTGTGGCCCTTTGCTTAGCAGTAGTGTGTGCCGGGCTTCCCTTCCCTTTCAGCTGCAGCTGTGATGGGCAGTTCGGGTGCACTTCAGTGCCCACCCCAACTCCTCCCGGCCTCCCAGCTTCTCCGCCTCATGGCTTCCTCCTAAACCTCAAGACCTTGCACAACTTAAAGTCAAGATGGTTGGGAGGTTTAAGGGGAATTAGCCTCTGGAGATACCCCTCAAATAATGGGGGATGGGAGTCTGCAGATAAATGCCCCCGACTACTGTGCTTTGCAGGCAGAATTCTAAGATGCATTTTACAAGGGTCCCCAGTGGGACAACCAGCTCAGCAACACAGTCTTTATTGTCTTTCCCACTTTCCTTGTGGCAGTTTTCCTGCCCTGCACTCCGGCTTCCCAGGATCACTTCCCAAATGAGCTGCCTCCAAGTCCCAGTTTCAAGCTCTGCCGTCAGAGGAATGCAAATGAAGAGACGCCCATAAAACGAATAGGATGCAATGCTGGCCAGGCTGACGTGCCTATCTGCCAGCCTGCCATACGGCTTGGTTCATCTGTGGCATCGTCGCCAGTCTTCAGACTTTCAATTGATAACTAAAAGAGGAACGTGGAAAACTAAAAATATGCTCATGTTGCAAATGTTCCCGTATATTGATGGCATCTTATTACATAATCATCTATGCAGTCACCTTTCTGAGGTCCCATGCTATGGGCTGGTGCTAGAAAGAGAAATAAGGTATGGCTCCTGCCAATGGAGTGTATGGTCTATCAGAGAGAGATGATGCTAGAAGTCTGTGCAGAGCACATCTGACCAGGGCACGTGGCAATAGTCAGCTGTGCTCGTGTGGTTCGGAGTTGTGAAGGATGCGTGGTGAGAGCCAGCTGGGCAGGCTGAGTAAGGGCATGACAGGCAGGAGGAAGCCTGAAAGTCCGGGCAGCTCGGTCCTGGGGGTAAACTGTAAGCAGCTGGGGCACAGTTTGAAGTTTACTTAGAATCAGGAGGTGAAAGCATCTACCTGATGTCCCATGTGAAAGGATGGCAACTGCATTCCTGTGCAGTCTGCACTTTGCAAACCAGGTCCACGGATTGTTGTCCCAAACCATGGGAGTTGAGCATAAGTCTTTTGTCTCGGGATTCTAGTCTCTCTCTCTCTCTCTCTCTCTCTCTCTCTCTCTCTCTCTCTCTCTTTCTCCCCCCCCCACCCCCCCTCTCTCTTATAACACTTTGTTTCTGTTTTTCCCAGAGTAAGTTTTTTGAGGTAGGATCTCCAGGGCATAGGGTGTTAGCCACTGTTATATTCAATGTGATGCTGTTTTTCCCTGAGCAAATCTTAACTTTTTGCGTCTTCTTCAGAAGAAAGGGCAACAGGAATGCCCAAAAGGCTTGAAGAAATGAAATGCTAAAGCATCTTTACTGAGACGGCATTCAGGCACCGTTGCCAGTTTGCCTGCCCCGCCAGTGTGCTTTTCACTTCCAAGTGCACCTGTAATCTCGGCACCGCTCCTTGATGATTGCAGTGCTACAGTCTGACCTTTAAGTTCCAAGCCAGTGCAAGATTCTGCCCAAATCCTTGGCAAAGATGCTATTTGAAAGTCCCTGTTTTATTTCATTGCTCTATGCAAAGACCCCTTCTTTGTCCTTGAATTGAGACAACATCTCTGTGTGTACAAAGGACACATCATGGGCAAGACCTATCACACCTGTCAGTTTTACACAATCGCCAGGGTGACTCATAGCCTTGCCCCCATAAACCACGGAGCCACCTTCTTTCTTCGCCTCTTCCACCGATCCAAGGGACATGCTCACTGCCTGTTTGATGTGAGTGGCCTGTAGACAACATTGGAATCTGATGGGTTTCCTACACGGATCTGAGCATAGGCCTTTTTAGTTCATTTGCAATGTCATCATGGATGCTTTCATGGGCAGTTGCCTCACAGTAGTTCATATCTGGCCGGAGTTTAGGCTGTTTGCACTGTGCTTTCATGTAATGACTTATAAATTTTCAACTTCCTTTTCCTGCAAGGCTTACAGTAGAAAATCAGGGCTCAGCTTAATAAAAGTTCCAATTCTCGGTCTTACACTTATCTTTCTTTCTCTTTTCATTCCAGTGGGAGAGAGTAGAAGAGTTATTTTGTAAAATAGCAATAATAATAAATGAAGATTTATTTTGGAAGCACATGTAAGTCCAGAGAAGTAGGGGAAAAGTGATACTTTCATTTCAGTCTGAATAGGAAGTTAGTCCATCATGAGCTTTTAGACTGACTGCAAAAATGAGGATTTAATGAGAAGTGAAAACTCATCTGATTTTATGGGAAGTGGGTGCTGAAATCTGTCTGTGCTCTGAGGGGGCAATTCAGAGAAGCCCAAAAATAATGGTATCCATGTTTTGCCATCTGTTTTTTTTATTACAGTTTGACCAACTTTTTCAAACACACTCCTACTTACACAGGCATCTATTTCGGCCTTTGAAGTGGGCAATGAACATTGTATAATAATTATCACAAAATTGGACTTGAGCTGTTTTGAACTTTCTGCATGTTCATTGGCTGATGGAAGCTTTGTTCATTGAGTATCTTCAAAGAATATCAAACAGAAGTACTGTTTTTTGAATTTTCTTTAGAAGGCACCCTATGGCCTCCGGTATGTGAGGGAAGATGGTGGAGAGGAGCGATTTGTTGTCACTTTCTGGGTCTGTTTTAGATGCCCCCATGGCAGCATCCCTGCAACCCTTTGACTTTAATCTTTTCTGTTCTTTGTTTTTCATCTTTTTGAACAACAGCTGGATTCTGCTTTTAGTACTTCCTCTTGATTCCTGTCCTGTTGTGAGCCATTCTGGTGTTTTTTTGTTTTGTAAAGGCATGTGGCATCTTACTTTTCCATTCTATTTAATTAAAAGCTTGGCCTTTTGGAACTTGGCATAGGAAGCTGCTAGAAAATAGAGCCAGTGGATATTTCCAAAGAGTCTGAGACCCTCTTTTACCCTTGCAGTCTCCCCATCCAAGGTCAAGAGCTTTCTGCCAAAGAACTCTGTTTTGGGGGAGAGTTCACAATGCATTCTTTACCTGAGACAGAATGGCTTGTTTTGATTTGTAACTTACTTGAATGTGCCCCCAAAGGCATATTTCCTGCATTGTTGTTCACAATTTTCTGTGATCTTAGTTATTACTAAAAGGGTTTAATTTTATTTACAGCAATTCTACTTCTAACTTGGTCTCTGAGACTGCCAATTCTGAATTTTATGCTGACATAATTTGTCCCCAAAATATATATGCTGGGGTCACTAAGGACATTCAGAGAATATCTCATTTTTATATATGGCAAGGAGGGAATTGGGGAAGGGAGGGATAAAAATAACACTGTCTCAACAACAACAACAAAAAGAATTTGGCCAAAGCCATTCAGAATGATTGGCTTGTTCAGATTATGAATTTATAGGGTGAGCTATATATTTACGATAATTTTTAAAAAGTTAAACCACTTTTGATCAGATTTCTCACACTTTCCATTACCCTAGCATACTCTTTTATCACAGCTTTATTTAGGAAAATTATAGTGAAAATGGGGCCTTTTCTGGGAAATAACCCAGCAGTGGGAGAGAGATATTATAACATTTTCTGAGAAATCAAAGTTTTAAACATTTTTTAATCCTCCATTTTTATGCCAGATTATAAGGACTGCTGTTCACACAGAATTTAATGTATAATAAGGAAACAGAATCTGTTGAAGCTGTCAAGATTTATTAACCTTCCTTTTGAGGTCTTTGATTTGAATTTTTTTTTTGAAATAGCAGAATGAAATTACCCAGTAAATGGAGCATTTTAGGATTTGTGAAAAAAAAAGTTATCTTAATCAGTTCTTAATCTTTTTTTGAGATAACATAATTTTTCAGGATAAACCATTATGACACATTGAATTATAATCTACAAATTAGAAAGTAATTGTGCACTTTGTGTTTAATTCTCTGCTCACATTTTATATTAGGCATGTTTCTTTGTAGACTTACAGTATTGTGAGTTTGTCATAAACAGCTATTTAAAGCCATTGGCATAATCAAAATAATATTTATAGATATTCAGAAAATGATTAAATCGTAGGATTGTGGCAAAGCAGAAAACCTTACTGTGTGGGTTTACCACCTCCTTCCAACAAAAATTCAAGTTTTGGTTAAGTTCCCTAAATGAGTGTAGTGAAAATTAGTTTCTTTTGGAATGAGAATATAATTGAAAGACTAATTTAAATTAGGAGGGCACCCTGGGCTTGGCAGAGGGCATTGTGAGAAAGCAAAGTGTAATTTTCCTCCAGACAAAGGCAGGCTTGTTGGAGAGCATGCTTTATTGCCTGGAAATTCTATATATATGCAAAGTTGCTCATCAATTCACTGTTGGGTTTTATGTGCTTGGTTTCTCTTTTTGTTTGGAAAAATCAAATGCTGAAAAAAGTCAGCATAGCTCTGCATGCTATAGGCACGGAGAAACCTACACCGGCCAGTTCTCCTGGTGTGCTACGTTCCTGTGGGGGGGTGGGGGGGCTGCCTGCGGGAGGGGTGCTCAGGCGTGGGCTTCATGCAGGTAAAGTCAGGGTGTGTGCTTCAGCAGAGCCCGCCCAGGATTTCCGGAAAATGACTCTTCCTGCATCTTTTTCTGATCACCTCCTTCTGACAGATTGGGTAAGTTAGGTTCACATCCCAAACCCTGTTTTCTCTTTTTTCAAGCAGCTTAATTGAGGCATACCAAACAATTTGCCTACTTAAAGTGTACAACTCAGTAGCTTTTAGTATGTTGGGCAACTATTACCCTGGTCAATTTTAGACCATTTTTATTACCCCAAGAGACAAACCATATCCCAGTTAGTGTTCTTTGAAGACCCAGATTTGGATAAATTAATTAAAGGAGAGGAAGGTGAACATTCTCTAGGCTACTTGTTAATTTACTTGTTAATTAAATTATTGAGGTAGCATTGGTTTAATAACATCATATAAGTTTTAGGTGTACAATTCTGTAATACTTCATTTGTATATTGCAGTGTGTGCACAGCACCCAAAGTCTGGTCTCCCTCCATCATCATGTATTTGACCCTGTTTACCCTTTTCCCTTCCCCCGACCCTTCTTCTCTGGTAACCACCATACTATTGTGTGTGTCTATGAGTTTGTTTGTTTTGTTTGTTCATTGTCGCTTTTTGTTTTATATCCCACATATGAGTGAATCATATGGTTCTTTTTCCGTCTCACTTATTTCACTTAGCATGATACTCTCAAGACCAATCCATATTGTTACAAATGGCAATACTTCATCATTTTTTATGGTTGAGTAGTATTCCATTGTACATATGCAACACATCTTCTTTATCCAATCATCTATCGAAGGACACCTAAGTTGTTTCCATATCTTGGCCACTGTGAATAATGAACATAGGAGTATCCATTATATCTTTACAAATAAATGTTTTCAAAATTTTCAAGTAGATACCCAGAAAAGGGATTGCTGGGTCATATGGTAGCTCTATTTTTAATTTTTTGAGGAACTTCCAATTTACATTCCCACCAGCGGTGTATGAGGGTTTTTGGTGTTTTTTTTTTTTCATATCTTCTTTAACACTTGTTATTTCTTGTCTTATTGATAGTAGCCATTCTAATAGGTGTGAGGTGGCATCTCATTGTGATTTTGATTTTCATGTCCCTTATAGCTAGTGAAGTTGATCATCTTTTCATATTATCTGTTGGCCATCTGTATGTCTTCTTGGGAAAAGTGTTCAGGTCTTCTGACCATTTTTTAATTGGATTGTTTGGGGTTTTTAATTGTTGAGTTGTATGAGTTCTTTATATATTTTGGATATTAGCCCCTTATCATAGGTATTATTTGCAACTATCTTTTCCCATTCGGTTGGTTTCTAGGCGGCTTTTAAATTGTCTTCTTCACTCCGTGTCTCAGCATAGCAACTACACTCACTCCTCATAAGAGTATGTGCACAGTATTTTACAGTGTGCAAAGCACTTCCTGTCAAACTGCAACTGAGAGCATGGCTGGCAGCATGACAAGGTTGGGGTGAGAGGTTCCTAGGAGACTGGCCTGGAGGACAGGAACCCTGTTATTTGTCAACATCAGAGGGGTGGACCTGCAGGCCGGAACCCAGAGCTTTGAGCAACCTGACCATGACTGTGAGGGGTCTGGACTGCGACAGGGAGAGCAGGAGAGCCAGTGGCCAAAAGGGGATCCAAGGTGAAAAGAGGAATGCAGGTATCAGGAGCCAGTCCCTTACACCCATAGGTGAGGGGAAGAGGTGCTGGGCAGGTGGCTCAGCTCTCTGGATGCAGGTGGTTTGGACCAGCCCACTTCTGCTGGAGGAGGAACCAGAATGTCATCATTTAGAGGGGTTGGGGGTGGACAGAGAAGGTTCAGACAAGATTTTTTCCTTAAGTCCTGGGGTCCAGATTTAGAGTCCTTCACCTGGCTGCCTTCCTCCTGGGCTGTCCCTATGTCTGTCCTTAAAGGTGTCATTTTTAGTTTGACACTTTCATGGGAGGAAAGAGAATTATTTTGTTGAGATAAGCTGTGAGAAGGTGGTTGACAATATTTCCTTTCCCAATGAGGCTTCTATGAAATTTTGTTATGTACTCCTTCACCCCCTAAAATCTTATCCTCCCCAGATTGCCCTAACTCTCTGATGCAATGTGCTTTAATTCCCTCCCAAAATTTAAATATACCTTACTGTATTTAATTCAATAGATGTTATTTAAAAATTGTGTGTGTGTATGTGTGTGTGTGTGTGTGTGTATAGTGGATGTGTGCTGCATATATATATATATATATATATATATATATATATATAATAGTTGACTTGGGCAAATGTTATTTGGGGTAATATTATTTTGAAAACATCAGGAATTTTATTTAAACTTTCAATAAAGTAAAAAAATACCTGTATGTTACAAATATTGGAAAACCCAGATTCATGTGTTATACTTTGGGTTTTCAGGAGCATAGCATAACCGTATTACATTGTTTAGATTTCTGTGTTGACTGGTGGGGAGGTTGTTCCTCTCCTTCTGGCACTGTAGAGATCATTTATAGAAAGACCCAAAGCAACTGTTTTTCTGACCAGGAAATTGATTTTTTAAGTTGAGTTTCTAGATTGTCACAGAAGTCTGTTTTCATGTGTGATCAAAGGTTAATCTGTGTAGGACAGTTAGACTCTTCAGCTCTGTTAACACTGGAGGTGGGACATCTGCCAAAATGCACTTCCCAGAAAACCTAGTCACAAAAGCTGTAAGGCTGACTCCTGAGTCAGTGGCCAACCATCAAAACAACAGCACTAGAAGGGCCTAGAAAATCCCTACCTGATCCAGGATGGCATGGAGACCAAGGGGATTCTCTGGTCTGGTTGGGTGGGGCTTGGAGAAAAGATTTGCCAACAGTGACAGAGTAAAATATCAGACCAGGTGATTATCTTGTGGTTTGGGGTCATCTGTAAAGGGTAGGTGGTATTTTGGGCTAGAACTAGAGGTATAAGGGGCATGAGGGAAGAGGGGCAGGCAAGGGCAAGACAGGCTCTGGAGTGCGTTGAAGGCTGGGCTATCGTCCCATCAAGGGAGTGGACACACAGCAGGTAAAGGCGGAAGCTCAGGTATGGGGGTTGAATACATGAGCGATTAGGGGAGAACTGTGGCTTTTTAGCTCTTTTCAGCCCTGCCCCCCATCTCCCCACATGCCGGATGCCTGAACACAGGGCACCCAGGGCAACTTTGGACCTTCCCTGCTCCCCCTCCGATAAGGGCTAGCTGGAGAGAGAGGCAGCTGGGCCTACACAATGGGGACAGAGCGTGTCACTGAGCTGCTGGGGAAGGGAAGACATTGACAGAGTAAGTGCATTAAGCTCATTTGCAGTTTCAACCCTGACTCCTTTTCATTTCTTGGTAGCGTTAAATTTTGATAGAATTTTAAACATACTCAGAAAAGTTCAAGAATAGTATAAATAGCTCCTCTCGACTCTTTACTCTGCTTCTACCAATTGCTTACATTTTGCCCCACTTGCTTTATTGTTCTCTCTCTGTTTTTTCCTGAATCATTTGTAAGTTGAGACATTTGTGCTCCTTTATCCCTAAATGTTAATATTTCAGTGCATGCTTCCTGGGAACAAGGGCATTTTTTATATAACCACAATGCAGTTATCAAAATTAATAAATCTGGCTCCTTTTTATACTAATAATATTCAAATGCCATTCATAATGTTTTCCAGTTTTTATTCCATTATTTTTGAACTGTCAGAGATTGAAACTTAATTACATTTCTTTTTCCTTCTGACAGTGTTGGGGAGAGAGCACACACACTATTTTTTCTTCAAATGTATTACATGGGAAGCCTTTGCCAAGTTCACAAAAATACAGTTGGCAGTCAGTGGAGTTACAACATAATGACACCAATTAGATAAAGCCATCAGAGAGATCAAAGAACTTCTCTGAGTAATGTGCTTGCGTACTTGTTTGCCTTGGAATTAAATTTTTACAGTGCTATCTCATTTTAAGAAAAACATTAAAATCATCACTTGATAAGACCCATGTATATGATCTTTTTCTTTTTGCTTGAAACTCAGGGAAGATATTTTGATGATGCAAATTCAATATATTTTCCAGATTTATCCCAATTGGGCTAAATGGATATATAGCAACAACAACAACAAATGAAATGTTTAACAAGAAAGCAATGGTGAAATGTATTCTGATATCAAAAGCTATCCAGGATATATTCTTAGAGAGAGAAGAAAGGATAAAACATCATGTGCCATATGATTCCATTTGCATAAAGCCAGTTGAGATGCTACGTTGGTGTGTGCATAGAACATTCTGGAAGTTATGGAAGAAATTAGTGTCAGTAGTGGTTACCTTGGAAGTGAGACTGGGTAGGTCAGTAAGTGGAGAGTAGTGAGGGGAGAGAATTTTTTTTCATTTTATACGCCTTGTAGTTTAAACTTGTTATCATGTGCTTTTATTTATTTTGTAGTAATAAAACTGATTATAGTAGGGTAAAGAAAAAAGAGAGAGAGAATAGTAGTTAAAACAAAATCAAAAGGCAAACTTATTAAAAAATGGTGTGGCTTAGAGAGGAACATAAATGGGCGGAATTATGAATAAGTTGGATATGTAAAATGAATCATTTGCTACTCTCAGCTATTTATATATGGCTGCCAGTGTTTTTTAGCAAGATTCATACATGGGTCTCTTAAAACTAAATTTTCACTAATGAGTGTATTTTGGTGCTAATTCTGGTAGAGCAGACTGGCTGCTCTATCCCTCAGTGCTTCCTTTTAGATTACAAAATTGATTAGTCTTCATGGACTTTGATGTGTTAAATTTAGATTTTGTTTTTATCAGCATCAACTGATCTTCATGCTTCTTCTGTTCCTTCTCTGGAAGCAAGAAGCTTATTCATAAAGAGCAAACAAACATCACAGAGCTATTTGACCATGTGCATCACATGATTTCAAATAGCTTCTTTCATCGTATCTGCAGATCATTAGAAAGATTTTTTTAGATCTGCGTGCATTAGGCCAGTTTTTCTCTCAAGCTTTGTTTTTTAAATGGAAATGTGCCCCTTGGCAGAATCAGTATGAGAAGAAATCATGGCGTAGAGGGAATGGGAACCGATATTCATTGTGTGCCTGGGCTGTGAGGAGTTTTACACGGGTTACCTCATCCAGTCCTTCCATCAGCCATGACAGGTACATGGTAATGTTTCTGGTTTATTGAGGAACTGGTTAAGAAATTCTTTCACTTATAATCATTCACTCAACAAATATTTATCGAAAGTCTGCTGTGTCTCAGGCCCTGTGGGAGAATATAGATGTGTTCCCTGCCCTCTGCGGGGCTGTAGTGGAACAGAGGAGAAAGGCATTGCCCGGCACACACTCACACGTACATAACCAGGCATTGCCTGGGCACACCGACGGCAAAGACATGATGCAGGGAGAGAGAATAATGAGAGAGTCACATAAACTGGGGTCAGGAAAGGACACTGTGAGGAAGCCACATATAAGTGCAGATGAATAGGAACTGGCAAGGCCACATGGTTGGAAGCCCATTCCAGGCAGCAGGAGGCCTACAGGTGAAAGCTCAGTGCGCTTGAGGATCTGAAAGGGGCCAGTGGCTTAGAGATGAAGGATGAGAGGGAGAGTGTGGGACTGGGGCTGGAGAAGCAGGCAGGGCAGCTCATGAGAAGGCTCAGAAGTCTTGTTAGCAGCAGCAGAAGTTTGCAGAACTGGGTGGAGCTCACATTTGCCTGGATCTTAAAGCTTGTATCCCCCAACTCTTCCAGCCTTGCCCTCTCTCATGCTCCGCCCCCTCTGATACATGGCACTGCCATGTCCTCCACACTGTTTTCCAAGGGTGGCTAAAGCACCACTTTCACTATCACCACCTGTGAGCAGTGGGGTAATCCATTATTTGATGATATAGAGAGCTATTAAAAGAATGGGACCTGGGTGAGGCCCCGTAGAACACACTGCAGGGAAAATGGAGTTCATCTTACGTAGAGTGGAGAGATGATAGAAACCAAGAACTGCTCAAAGGGTTCAAGGGATACAGTATCCCACAATGAACAGAAGCTTCCGAAACCACTCAGAGCTGTATTACTGTGATTCCCCAGATATATGCAGTAGGTATATTTGCAGCAGCAGAAATGATAGAAATGATAATGAAGAGAGATGAAAAACGTAGGCAAAAACAATGTGTGTGGTCAGAAAAGCGGTAAAAGTTTGGAATGAATCAAAGTAGAAAGTCCCCAAAAGTCAAGAATTGTTGACACTAAGAAGTAACCTTCTCCAGGCTGTTGAGTTCCATCACTGCACGAAACATAAAAGCCACTGCCCTGTATAGTTTCCATTCTCGTGTCCAATGTGTATGACTGTGGCAAAAGCTGGGGTACTGGACTCCCATCGGGGGTTACAGGTAGAATTGGAGTTAAGGACAGGTGAGTTCTACATGGATGCTTCTAGAGACACTTGGTCAGAAAATAGCCAGAGAAATGCAGAGTGGCTTCAGAGTTTGAGAGGCAAAGCCAGAAACTAAAAGAATATCTCTAAAGTGGGAAGATCAGATATCTATTTGGGCCAGGAAAGTCTTTCTATTCCCCTTAGTCCATTTGGGCTGCTATAACAGAATACCATTGAGTGGCTTATAAGCAACATACATTTATTTCTCACATTTCTGGAAGCTAAGCGTCTGAGATCAGGGTGCCGGTATAGTTGAGCAAAGGCTCTTTTCTAGGTCCCAGACTTTTCGTGTGTCCTCACATGTCGGAAGGACCTAGGGAGCTGTGGGGTCTCTGATAAGAGCACTGATCCCATTCATGAGGGCTCCACCCTCATGACCTCTTACCTCCCAAAGGCCCTGCCTCCTAATACCATCCCCTTGAATGTCAGGATTTCAACATGTAAAGGGGGAGGGGCACATTCAGACCATAGCAACCCCTGACTCACTCCTCACATCCCCTCCTGCTCTACTACTCTCTGTGCAGCACATTGTAGAGCAAGAAAGCAAAAACAGAATGTCAGTAGTTTGTTCTAATGGGATGACAGTCATGGGCTATTACTTTATGGGAAACTACGCTTTATTTTAGATTTTTAAATGATAGATGCATCCTAATTCTGTATTATCAGTATTTAAGCACCTTTTTTAGGATTTGCATGTTTCCATGATATGTATTACTGGTATTCTGGTTAGTTTTATAAGAGCTGGGCTTGATCTTTTTAATTCAGAATTACTAGACTTCATATCCATCACCCTCTGAAGACTCATATGGTTACATAAAATGTCAATCATCTTTTTTTCTGTGAACTAGGAGACAGTGGCTGTTTTGTCAGTGTTCACAGTCACATGTATCCGTGAGACGGGCTGTCGTGAGCTCAGGCTTAGCAAAAAGAGAGGATTTGATTTGCAGCAGCAGCTCCAGAGCACAGTATTTTATGCCTCTCAACATTAGTAGCATTGACCTACTGTGTTGTGTCTTGCTCTCAACTTGAGTTTCCCCAGGAGGAGCTCGTGGCTAATTTAATTGGGTGAATATGCAGAGTGTGACTTTTATAATCATTCCATTGAACCCCTTGAAATCTCCGAGCCTTTTAGTGATATTAAACGTACAGATGTATTGAGTGTGCTTCAGCCAGAAATCTGAGTCTTTAATATCATTAACTGTAGGTAGTCAGAGATGGTTTAGCTTCTAGGAAAAAGTGGCTTTACCACCCCCTATGCTAGTCCCTTTCTCTTCCTCCTCCCCTGTTCAGGCCCCTTTGAGGGGCCCCATCAGGCCTGCCGTCTACTTAAGGCAGTGGTTCTCAACCTTCCTAATGCCATGACCCTTTAATACAGTTCCTCATGTTGTGGTGATCCCCAACCATAAAATTCTTTTCATTGCTACTTCATAACTGTAATTTTGCTACTGTTATGAATCGTAATGTAAATATCTGATATGCAGGATGTATTTTCGTTCTTACAAATTGAACATAATTAAAGCATAGTGATTAATCACAAAAACAATATGTAATTATATATGTGTTTTCCGATGGTCTTAGGCGACCCCTGTGAAAGGGTCGTTCGACCCCCAAAGGGGTCGTGACCCGCAGGTTGAGAACCACTGACTTAAGGGCTTATGCTTTCCTTGTTTTTCCATCAAAACCATTCTCCATGCAGCAGCCAGAATGTTCTTTTAAAAACACTCATCTGTTCTTGTCACTTCTCCGCTTAAACTGCTTCCCATTGTACTTTGATGACCTTCAAAATGCTCATATGACCTGCAGGGGCTTCCTGTCAGACCCCTGCATGGCCCAGGCCTCACACCATCCCTCTCCCCACCCCCTTGTCCTGATTCTCCTGCTAGACTGGCCTTCTTTGTCTCAATACCACGTGGGTTCCCTCTCCACCTGGAAGACTGGTTCTCCCTGCCCCATCCCTCACCCCCAAGCCTCCTCAGCCTCAGTTCCATGTCATCCCTTTGACCCCCAAATCTGAATTTGCCCCACTGTCCACATCCAGCCACATTTTCAGTGCACTCTATACTTTCTCCTTTCAAGCTCCTGAGATGATAGTTTGTGTGGGAATGGGGGAGTGCCTGTGGGGACCCATCTGTGAGCACCCTGCTGTGAGCACCTTGCTGTACCTCCCCTATCACCTTGACTAAGTGAATTTACTCTGCCTGTCCTTCAGGGTTAACCTGACTAGCTCCTATTATAATCCTGACTGAATGAGAACTAGCTAAAAGCTATGACTCCTCATAGCAAATAACTGCTCTCACTTGATGAGGGTATTTTAGGGTCCCCACAGGGGACCTCGGCACCTTGACAGGCCAGTAGGAGAGAAATTTTCAAACAGGTGGCTTTTCCAGAGAAACTTTGATTTCTTGTAGGACTCTTAGGCGACTTGAGTTTGGAAAACTTTCTCCAGTAGCTAGTAGACACTTCAAACTGCAGCTCTTTCAGGTCAGTCATGAATTAAAAATGGCCAGGAGTTAGCAAGCAGAATTTTGTCTCCATTTAGAAATACCTGTAATGGGGCCAAAGGATGTAGTGAAACATCACTGAAGAAATGGCTGTGGAGGTTCTTTGTACCCCACCATGCCGATGCTTTGGAAATCAAGAATCAAAGAAAAAGAATAACTTGGCATGAGGAGTGAACCCAGTCTAGCTGGCACTCTGTTGTGGGAAAAGCAGCACACATGACTTTACCATAAACTTTTGCTCGAAGGTTTCCATTTAAAGCTGCTTGACTTGTCCCTTCTTTTCTGCTCTTCACACTTTAAAGCAGTGGTTCTCAACCTTCCTAATGCTGCGACCCTTTAGTACAGTTCCTCATGTTGTGGTGACCCCCAATTTCATTGTTACAAATTGAACATAATTAAAGCATAGTGATTAACCACAAAAACAATATGTAATTATATATGTGTTTTCCGATGGTCTTAGGCGACCCCTGTGAAAGGGTCGTTCGACCCCCAAAGGGGTTGCGACCCACAGGTTGAGAACCGCTGCTTTAAAGAATTGTTAGCTCTCTGAGATTTTAGAGCAACATGTCACGTCCATGTTTATGTCACACATTGCACATCATACAGAAGTCATGAAACAACTCTTGCCAAGAAACAGAAAAAGGGGATCTGAACTTTATACCCTGTTCTAAACTATTCTACTGCATAATCAGGATGCTGTCAGAGAAAGCGCAGACAAACCGTTTGCCATCACATGTTGTGAACTGGGCTTTAATACGTTGGGAGAACCTAGTAGATGTAACAAATGGACGTATGGTAAGGCAGCCTCACATTCCTGGAACAGTGCTCTCTACTCTCCCCCAATCCTGGACTCTGACACAATGGACTCTCATAGTGTCCCCTCACTGAGCATATATCCCCGACAGCTGTTCACACTGGTCCTGTCAATCATCCTCGTGCCTTCCTGTTTCTTTGCTTTCATTTCTCATCCTCCCAATGGTCCCTAAAGATGGGTGTTATTATCCAGGTCCCTTAGCCAGGAAACTGAGGTAAAAACTGACTCGAGTTCACACAAGGCCCCGTTCCTGTGTGAGTCCAATGTCTGCATGCTTCCCATAGCATCAGAAGTTCTTGTTGTTTTTTTTATTGAAGTTCCCTGAATGCAGATGAAATCAATACATTATGCCCGATCTAGACCCTTTGTAGTTAGACATAGCCAGCAGCATGCTCAAAATTTCTTTGAAGTCTCATGCTTTAATCTTTAAAATTTATGCAAATTTAGCTTTCTACTTCATAATGTAAAAGTATAAACTACTTGACATAGAATAAAATTTAAGCTCCAGGAAGAGCTCCTGTTTACCCCTCTTGCATCCCCGCCTGCCCTGCTGGCAGCCACCCCGGGGGTCTGCACACTTCAGTGCGAGAAGGTGAGCACTGGGGTGCATCTCAGGTAAAGCCTTAGTACCCGTGGTTTTTGGACAAACCTTTCAGGTATGAAACAAGCTTCACTTGGCCAATCCACAACCATAGATGTCTTCCTAACAGAGAATAGAGCCGCTAATAATTTACTTCCTAAGGAAATCCTAAATTGGTCTTTGTTGATTGTTTATAGAGATCTTTGAGTGACCTTTGTCTGGCTGGAAGTTTAAAGATTATTTAATCTTGTGGTTTATAAACTTTTATTTTTTAAAAAGCATAAGTCATCTTTCAAATGAAATTGTTCTTGGGATTCTATGAAACAAATAAAAGTGAAAATGCTCTAGTTGCCATAGGGGCCCTTGCCTGAGGGAATTTGGGGTTCTGCTGAAGAACAAGGTTTCAAAACCCTGGATCAAATTCAGAGACTGAAGCCAGGGAGCTTGGAGGACGTGTTGGAGGTGACTCAGCTGATTAGTGGCAAAGCCCAGAGTAGATCCTAAGAATGAGGCCTAGCAAACTCTTCCAAGGGCCTTGAAGCCCTTGTGGTTTTCCTGTCCTGGGAATACTGTTTCCTAACTGCCCTCAGAGGTCCTGGAGGGTTAGGGAGTAGGAGTCCTCCAGCCAGGGGCCTTCCATGTGTGGATCAGTGTCCGTTAAAGGCATAGCTCTTTCTCAGTGCGTATGGCAATTAAGAAAGATTGAGTTAGGCCATGGAAGCTATTGAGGTGTTAGAGTGTGTTGGAATCCAGGGAAAGGCTTGCAAGTGAACATCAATCAGGGCCCCCAAAGAGGACATTATCAAGGGACTCAGCCAGGCCAATACACACCCCAGTGCCTGGGGTGGGGGTGATGTGTAGGGGTGACATTGAGTAACCACCATAAAAAATGTGCTGGGTCACCTTTGAAAAACTGCTGACCTCAGACTTAGGCTGGCCTTGTGTTGATTTTCATGTGGGGGCCTCAATCATGGCCTTGGTTAATTCCCTTTAGTTTTATTCTGGTTCTTGGGAAGCTTGAAGTGGCTTTTAAACTTCTATGGGTTTTAAACTCCATGGTTTAGATTTACTAATACAGTCAACTCTCATTTTTCAATTCATCACTTCAGTACCAATAAGCCCTATTATAAGGAAGCCTAGTATCTAACTCCCCAATTTCCCCGTCTCTGGAGGATTTTATAGTTGAAGGGAATTATTCCCACTTCCACATGTTAAACTAAGAGAGAAGAGCTGTCTTCCCATTCTCCTGCTGCCATGATCCCTCGCTGCCAGGCACCGTTGAGGTGACTGACACTGCAGGGCACTGCAGGTCAACCCCACCATCCAGCCTCTGGGCAGACAGTCACTGTGGGTGATCCCACTGCCTCAGTGTTGGCTCAGCCAAGGACGAACAGTGAAAACTGAGTCTCTCTCCCACTGGACCCTCAGCCACCCAGATCTCTTTCTCAGAGGCAGTCATTGTTACTACTTTCTTGTATATTCGCTTGTGCATTTATAGGTCTTTATGGATGTTCACAAACACACATCTATTCTCTTATCTCCACAGAATGGTAGCATACTCTACACACAGTGCTGTAGTTTGCTTTTCAAAAATGTAACAATATATTGTAGAACTCATTCCACCTCAGCACACATAGTGGTGCTTCGTTCTTTTTCATGGCTGTATAATATTCCAACATCATCTATCAAGAACCAACCCATCTTCGTCTGCTTCTCAAGAAATAACCCGAATGTCATTTCCTTTGTGGACATTTTGGTTATTTCCTGCTTGTGTTTTTATTTGCTACTACAGGCTTGGTGCACGAAATTCATGCACTTGGGGGGTGGAGGTGTCCCTCAGCCTGGCCTGTGCCCTCTCGCAGTCTGGGAGCCCTCAAGAGAGTGGGCCCAAGCCGTCAGTTGGACATCCTTAGTGCTGCCATGGAGGCAGGAGAGGCTACCGCCACCACTGCTGCACTCACCGGCCATGAGCCCAACTTCTGGCTGAGTGGCACTCCCCCTGTGGGAGCGCACTGACCACCAGGAAGCAGCCCCTGCCGTGAGCGTCTGCCCCTTGGTAGTCAATGCGTGTCATAGCGACCTATTCTGCCATTCAGTCAATTTGCATATTAGCCTTTTATTATATAGGATTACAAACAGATAGGCGTGTTTGCATTTGTATTCAGGCGGCTCTACTTCTGCCCTCTAAGGGAGGTTTCTTGCTCAATCAAAGGAAATATACATTTTAAAATATGACAGATACTTCCAATTGCCTTCCACTAAGATTCTATCATTTTCTACTCCAATAAGCAATATATGAGAGAACCTGTTTTCCCCACTCTCACTAATAATGTGTTTAGCCAATGTTTCAAAACTTCTCCAAATCTGACTAGTAAAACAGGATATTGCACTATAGTGCTAATGTGCCTTTCTGTCATGGGTAAGGTTTGGCATCTTTTCATTTGATATGTTCCTTTATAGGCCGCCTTTTAACTGGTGCTTGAAGATGAACTGCTGCCTAAAGATCAAGCAATATGCAAATAACATAGAAATTCCAATTTTCTGGCATAGCTTTTATGCCAGTTAGCTGTTTTTATCCTAATGAATATAGGGTGTGCTGCAGGGTGCTACATGAGGAATCAGTTTCCTGCTTTAGCGAATGTTTATTAAAACGTGCCCCATCAATTTTAAAAGGTAGACTTTTTTATTTATAGACCTAAATATTTCAATCCTGGTTTTGCAATCTCCACTACACCCAAAGTTGTTATATTGCAAACAATGTTGTCTTATCAGATATAGTACTTTTTAAATTCAATTCAGCTGTGACATTTATGAAACAGAAATTTGAATATTAACTGGGTATTATGGAGATACTACATTTCTTAATTGTGATAGTGGTATTGTGGTTTTCTTTAGGGAAAAAAAGACTTTTAGCGATTCATACTGAAATATTTATGGATTACATGAGATATCTGGGACTTGCTTCAAAATAATTCTGGAAGGGGCAAGTGATAGCGGTGTAGATTAAATAACATTGATCATAAGTTAATAATTATTGAGCCTGAATGTTAAGTATGTGGTATTCTGTTTTTTATCTGTTTGAAATTTTCCATAAATATTCTAAAATTCAACAGATAAGTGATAAGTTTGTGTTATGTGCAAGCCATGGTACCCTATGTTACAGGAGACAGTACTTCACAAGTTCAAGGGGCCTGTCAGTTTGTTCTCTGCAGTGAGCCCAGGACCTAGAACACTGCATGTAGTAGGTGCTCAATATATCCTGAGCTCCAGCTCACACTCTGGCTCCCAGAGGCTCCTCTAGTTTCTGTTCCCAGGAGCTGCAGACCACGTGCTATGGAGTTGGAGGAAGACGAAGTCCCATTCATTCAGGGGTCAGGAAGGTGCTTCCGTGGAGTTCATGAGAATTGACATTGAGGTGCCCGAGACAAAGAACATCTCCTGCATCAAAACATTTCTAAGCAAAGCAAAATTGCTCCCTTACTTTAACATGAATGATTTCTTTTAGGAGCCCAGTAGGGAGTTGTAACAGAGGGATAACTCAAAAGGCTGTGTGTGTGTGTGTGTGTGTGTGTGTGTGTGTGTTGGGGCGGGGGTGGAGGTGTCACAAAACCTTCTTAGAACATATCCCCATCCCCCATCTCCTCCTTTTGAGCCCGTTTTGTTCTGGGTCCAGCATCATATCATGCTGAGAAACGAGTTTAATCAATGCTCTCTAGTGAGGACTAAGAGTAGATAGTGTCATCAGAAAGAAGGGAATCAGAATTGGGAAGTTATCAAAGGAAGTGTCAGGAATTCAGGGTGCAAGATTGGTCCCGTGAGCATGTGTGAGTGATTCCTGAACTCAGAGGCAGAGGAATTCATGGTTTTTAATGTTTGCATGCAGGTGTTGGTATAGTTGCCTCAGAATGAGAGCGAAAATGGATTAAGAAATAAAAACTAGTCACATCTTGACTGGAAGAAGGCTCTTTTGAGAAATCGTCAATGTTACATTACAAACACCATTCAGATATACCCAATGGGCCAGATGGTTGCTCGAACATTGCGTGTTGCCAGCCTCCCATTGCTACAGATGAAGTCTTTTCTGCTGACGTTTGTGTAACCCCCCAGCACATTATAGAGGGTTGATTCTTTTGATGCTGTTTAACATTTGTGTCATCGTAATTAGAAACCATAAATATACATGACACCATGCGATAGCTAAAATCGCCCAGCTTTCTCTCGGGGGGGGGGGGGACTGTATTATTACCTGACAAGAGAGGATGTCTAATAATCATTTTCCATTCTTCGTAAATGCCACTTCTCTCTCGTAGGATGCTCTAGATTGCTTTATGCTCTCCAAGCCTTCTCCCTTCAAAACAGGGCAGACCTTGAGGGCCACTATATATGCCCCAGCCCCACGTTGCCTGGACCACAAGTCAGGGGGATACAATTCAGGGGAATCCAGGCAGTTCTATTTGATAACATACCAACAGTTCCTGGGAGGTCACAAAACGGGCAGGTGGACGATGTGAAAGGAAGTGGGTAAATGGAAGCAAATCGGCTTCTTTCAACACAGACCTTTTCCAGGGAAGCCTTTCTTCTTTGCTTTGAACGAAAGAAGATTCAGTGTCAATCACCTACTTAATTGTATCTGCACCTGTAAAAACCAAGTGTCTTTCTTTTCCACCGAAACGTGTGTTTGCCGGAGTGAGAAGCAGGGCAGGAGGTGGAGGGAGGGTAAAGACCCACACAATTTGGATACTTAGTCACAAATACATAAATGAACTGGGATGGGACCCCCTCCCTGGTGGGGGCACGCTCAGCCGTATCCGGGAAGGCCTCTTTAGAACACAGCATCCTTGTTTTAGGCCACGAATCCCAGGCAGCACATTTCAGGCTCCATAAATACAAGACTCAGATGTTCCCTGATGACTGATGTTTCTGCTTTTCAACATGTAAATAAATGAATGCTCCAAGTGAGTAAGTATCTGTGCATTGAGTTTACAATCTTGTCTTTCAGAAATATCGACAGTACATGGCAGGACTTCTGGCTCCTCCTTATGGTGTTATGGAAACGGGCTCCAACAATGACAGTAAGTGAAACATGTGAACATTTTGCATCTAAAAATGTAGCGTGTGGTGTGTGTTTTCGTGTGACAAAAAATATGTCCTTCACCAGTGTGGCAGATTCTGTTTCCAGACTCTTGTGGATAAACAGACCTGCCAGCCCACATGGGTTATTCTTTAAATTGTTAATACAGGATTATGTTATGGCTTTAGCTGATGCCCTGGAACTTCAGCATACTTAGAATGCTTTCTCAGAATCGCTTCATTTTAGAGCAAAATCCAGTGTTGTTTCTGTGCTCTTTTAAAAATAGGATTCATGAACTACACACCCAAGAGCCCCACCTCTTGCTCATGTTGATGTTATTAATCAAGGAAACAGCATGAGTCCTTCCTAGTCTTAAATCACAACCTCTCCAAACTCCAGACCTTTCATAAGAGACCAGTCCCTGCCTGCTCATAAAAGGAAGGAAGTTTTTCTCTGTGATCTGATTTTCTAGGGGGTGCCCACTAGACCAGTGATGGCGAACCTTTTGAGCTCGGCGTGTCAGCATTTTGAAAAACCCTAACTTAACTCTGGTGCCAAGTCACATATAGAAATTTTTTGATATTTGCAACCATAGTAAAACAAAGACTTATATTTTTGATATTTATTTTATATATTTAAATGCCATTTAACAAAGAAAAATCAACCAAAAAAATGAGTTCGCATGTCACCTCTGACACGTGTGTCATAGGTTCGCCATCACTGCACTAGACTCAAAGGAACCCCGTGTCCTGAATCTGTTTATCTGTCTATCTGTGTGTGCATGCCAGGAGCATCTGTTTAGCACTCGTTACTGTCCCTGGAAGATGCTTGTTGCATCTCTAAGCTCCCTTACTTGGCTCCTGCACATTCACATGTGACAAGGTACCAAGTGCTGGGGTTTGAAGCTGTGACGGAGCAGGCAGCACTTCCACTCCGAGCATCTGCAGAGCCCAAATGTCCACACAGGAGATGACCTCAATCAAGGAGCCTGCCATTGAATCTTGTTTTTATGTCTTAAGCGTCAGTTAATTATGAACAGTCCTTTCCCTTCTTTATCCTGTTCAGAATCACTCTGTTGCTCAAAACCATTGAGTGATTGTCCATCACTCGCCATGGAAGGTGAATTCCAAGACTGCTAATGTCTTAACCCAACTCCCAAGTTCCTGCAGGGTCCCAAGTCACCCGTTAAGTATCATTTCTCCACAAAGACCCTACTTTCTGGCCACTCAGTTATGGTGATTTGTGCAACTGTGTATTTGTCTTATTAAACCTCCTAGAAAGTGAGCTTCCGCCAACCCCTGTATCTCCCCATTCAAGCAGCTCCAGTCCTTTCAAGCCGTTGTTGAATGAATGGGTGGCTGGCTGGCTGGCTGGGCGGTTGGGTGGGTGGATTCGGGAGGCGTTTCAGAGTGCTGACATTAGGCCACCCTTACTTCTGACCGATCTGGGAAGTGATGGCAAACCTGCCCATTAGTCTTCTCTGTTTATATCCTGGTGTGCTCCCAGTTTGGGAGCCAAAGTTTGATTAGGGAATGTTTCCAAACCATCTCTTCCATTCTTACCTCTCCTGTGTTCTGTGTTGCTGCCCATTATGACTCAGTTCTCTTCATGCCAATATTTTAAATCAGCGTAGTCCTATATTAAACACAGAAAGTTCTGTTTTCTCGGAATTTGGACATACTATATTTTAACATTGCAAACCACCTCACACCGCCCCCGTGGTGCGGTCACCTGTGAAAACCACCTGTACTTCTGTCTCCTCAACATAAGGCCCACTGTGCCCCTGTCCTGGGGGCACCAAGCTCTGTTGGGGCTGTGACCTTCCAGTGTGGCCACTCTTACCCACCGTGTCTGTCAGAGCAGCAGCCCCGAGAAAGTGCAGAGGACCGGGGCCTGCCGATAGCAGATGCTCACGAAATGTTGTCAATGAATAAACAAAGAAGCGAATGGATGAATATTTAACTCTTTGCTCAGAAAACTGAGATATCCCTGGAAACAGCCACTGCCCTGCTCAGCCCTGACTTGGAGGCAAACAGGAGTTTGCTTTGCCCCAGTGGAAGCTGTGTTCCGGTGGGTTTCATGTGCAGCCTGCCCCGAGGTTCGAATCCCCAGAGCAGTGTGAGGTGGTTTGAAATGTAAAAGTACAAACGTGCCACTTACACTTGATGTCTCTGTCTAACATTCTGAGTGTTCTGGTGCCCAAGACAGAGGAATTAGGAGCTCACATGGTGTAACTGACTCAGGGATACATTTTGCCTCTGGGAAAGTAAAGCATGTGGTAGAGACGCAACATCAGCATGAGACCGTGTTGTCCGGCACTCAGTCCTGCTCCTGATTCGCTGATTTATTTATATTACAGATTTGATAGGTGCTGGTCTTCTCCTAAGCAGGCTATGTAGTTGTTGTTGTTTTAAATACCAAAGTTTTACTTGGTTTGAGTCAGCAAGGGATTTCAGTTCCATTTTACAGGTTGATCTTACAACTCATGGTCTCTCTCTCCTTTTTCTCTTCTAGGGATTCCTGACAAGGAGAATGTGAGTAGCTACTCTCTCTGCCTAGCTTCTAAAAACTGTCAAAAGGTAACAAATAATCTTGGTAACCTCACCAGCAAAGAGGGCTCTTCCTTCACATTCAACAGAGCAATAAATATTGTTCTAATCTGATTCCGGCATCTTTGGTGGGTCACTCTGAAGTCTAAAGGGGAGAAGGTCGATTGCTATGACATGGTCATCACGTGTCCTTGGCATTAGGGAGTCTGAACAAAGGTCATTTCAGGGGCAAACAGTCCAAGTGCTTAGTGTTTTCTTTTTCCCATGATGCATGCATACCGGTAGAACAAATCATCAGTTTAACAGCCTAAAGACAATGTGTTGTTTTTCCTTAGTAGGAATACAAAATATGAAATTCAGGGTCAGAGGATGAATTTGCCTAATTGGATCCAAGTACATTGAAGTCATTGTTTCTCTTTGGAAGTAGAAAATAATTAATTGCTATAGTTGTTTATGGAAAACAGCTAGAAGGTTTAGGACAAACCTTTCCTAAGAAACAGAACCAAGCATGCGTTCTAAGGATGGTAGTGGTGTAGTGGCATCGTCTTTACACGTACATAATCAATAATGATGTTAATTGTATTAACTGGAATCTGGATTTAGACAACAACATGGAAGGGTTCCTGATGGAAGCATGGAGTGATTCACTGGATGTGGTGCTCGGTGGCTCTCAGATGGGTCATCTTGCCATCGTGTCCCTTGGCGGCTGTACCCAAGTGGCAATGCTACAGAATTGTCACCCTGTTCTTTCCCTGCTTTCGGTCCTATGTCTACGGGCTAAGACATGGTCTTAGTTAAATTCCGATTATTTCTGTGTTCCTCTTCAGAGATCTGACTCTAGCTTTCCTTAGGTCTCCCTCCTTTCATAACCTTGGTTGTAAAGGGCTGGGTGGGAACGCTGGCCCACTGCTGTGCCACTACAGATTTGAGTTCAAGGCCAGGCAGTGTTACTTCAAGTTTCACACCAAAAATTTACGTGGCTTATTCAGCAAAGGATTTTAGTTCCTCCCTGTGAGGCCCTGTGCCAACTACTTGACTTCTCTAAACATCCTTGCCTCATCTTCAAAACGTGGATGTTAGTCCTGACCACCCTAAAAGGCCATTACGAATATTGAATGGGATAGTCTGTGGGAAGCATAGAGACATTACAGTAGAGCTCAGTAATGTTAGGACTATTATTATAATTATTCGTTTCTCAAGCTCCTCTCATTTTCTAGCTGTCCTTCCTTCTCTGAAAATGTTCTAGCTTTTATAAAGTAACTGTCTTTTGCCTTTATAGCTCTCCTTAAAATACCTTTCTTCCATGAGCCTTTCCATTGATCATTTGCTATTTAAAAAATAGCTTTAGACACAGACAACAGTGTGGTGATGACTAGAGGGGAAGGGGGGTGGGGGAGGTAGGAGAGGTATGGGGGATAAATGGTGATGGAAGGGTACTTGACTTGGGGTGGTGAACACATAATACAACATACAGATGATGTGTTATAGAATTGTACATCTGAAACCTATATAATTTTATTAACCAGTGTCACCCCAATACATTGAATTTTTAAAAAATCTGTATGTGTTGAGTAAAGCTCTAGACAACCAGGCTCCTGGGATTCTAAAGCCGTAGCCTTCAGAGCCCAAAGTAACGTACTGATTCTGCCACCATTTTGGACCCGGATGTCCCAAAGCACCCGTAACAAAAACCACACGGGTCCTTAGCCAAATAAAGATGATAAAAGAGCCTGCTGCTTCCTCGTCCAGGGACCATCAGTGATGAGGAGAGCGTACGGAATGGCCAGACCCCAGGGAGTCTAAAATGTTCTAAGCTTCAAAAGGAAGCTTGTGTCTCTCTTAGGCCCCAGGTGACCTTTCGTTGGGACCTCCCAGCAGTGGGAGGACAGGCACAAGGTTCTAAGCAGAAAGCCTACCAGCTGTCACCATGTCGCTCAGGGACAAAATAGGAATTTGAAGTTTGCAGGAAGTTTGGTACAGTGATGTAGGGGCTGGCCAGGCGGTCTCGCCTGTATTAGTTGTGGTGTCTGTTTATTTGTATGTGTTTGGGCCCTTCTGAGTCAGATCCTCTGGCAACCGGACAAGCACACGTTTTCTCTGTCAGCAAATAGAGTGGCTGTAACGTCACCCTGTGCTCTTAGGAAAGCTCTCCAGTGCCTTTGGTCAGAGTAAAGCAAATGAGATGAAAGATACTGGTGAGCAGAGTTGAAGCTCCTAGACAGATAAAAAGAAGCTTAAGCTCCTTAATGTGGTGCTAATTGACGTTTTTCCTTTGGAAGAGACAAGTTGTGTTGTGATGGTTTCTTTAATCCTTTATACTCTTTAACTACATGCTGGGCAATATTATATTCCCTTTCTGTTTCTAAATAGCCATAACAGGCCTGTGACTGAAATAAAAGCACTTAACACTTGGAGTGCGGGTGAATTTCCCGCCAAAATATAAGATGGCTCTGTCTTTTGGTTTTGTTCCATCCACCAAAAGGGTGGATTACAAACAAATATTTGGTAATACGCAGTTACAATCGGCCCGAGTTTACACGTTTCCCGCACTCCACCGCAAATCTATATGAACCGAGTTAAAGACGGCTCCCGCGGAGTACAATTCACGCGAGCCGACTTAACTCGTTTCCTGCACTCCAAGTGTTAAACTATTGTTTCAGTGTCCAAACACAGTCTTTGTGGAAAGCATATATTCTCCTTTCCAGCTTCTACTCTCGATTTTGTTAATCACCGTGTTTAACTTTTAATCAAGTGTGTAGATGTCAGTAAGTGGTGTTTTTACCTGCCTTGCCAGCTATATTTTCTTTCCAGACCCAGGCTTAGCTTGTATAAAAAGAACTTTATTTTCATAAATTGCACTTTCGTAGAAACAAATGGGCTGGCAGTTAATTTGCAAGAGTATTTTGTTGACTACTTACTGTAATTGATAGGGATTTTTAACTTTAGGTACCACAGGATACTGGAACCTATAAAATAACTGATGAAAATATTAGAAAAATGACCATTGACCCAATAAGGCAAGTAGACTATTTTGGTAGGGGTGTAATTGTTTGTGGCTATTCGATTTATAATGAAATTCTTCTCTTTGATTTAAGTTGGGGTTTTTTTCTGTCTTCTCTATGTGCCATACCTGACTGACCATGTTTAACTCAGAAGCTAAAAAAAAATCACAAATAAAAGAAAGCTTTGTAGTTGAATATTACTGTTGTCCTTTGAAGGAATGAGCTTGCCTATAATTTATTGCTACTTATGTTGACTTTGCTGCTTACTGTGCTATGTATCCTTCTGAGAGACAACTGCTATGGAGCTTTGTAGTCTTAGAAGTTTATAGTTTTCTTCCTAAGTATGCAAGAAGCTGGAAAATAGACTCAGGAAGAAATTACAAAATAATCCCATTTCCTGACTTACAGCATCTTGTTTCCAAAAAGATCATTTGAGATCTTCATTTTTAAGGCAGTTGTAGTATTGATAGTGTCGCTAGCAAGTTTCTTGCTAACTATGGAAGCATACTTTCCTAGTAAAGAACACTACCAATGCAGAGATCAAAGGTTTCCAAAGTGCTGGAAGAACTGACACTAGCTATTAATAATGAGCAAGTCTGGAGGGCCTTATAAAACTATCTGTAGGTCTAATTTTAAAAAGATGACTTAAGTCCGGCCTCGGTAGCTCAGTGGTTGAGCATCCACGGTTTGAGGTCACAGTTTGATTCCTCGTCAGGGCACATGCCCAGGTAGTGGGCTCGATCCCCAGTGGGGGACATGCAGGAGGCAGCTGACCAATGATTCGCTCTCATCGTTGATATTTCTCTCTCTCCCTTTTCCTTCCTTTCTGAAATATATCAATAATAATAAAAAATGACCAAGTTTGTCAAATGCTTTAAAATAGTGGATCATTTATATGAAGAACAATTTTCAGAAATTATTATAAAGACAAGGTTTTAAATGGCAGATAATGGAATAATCTACACACTTTTTGAAAATTCTCATTGAGGGTAATAGAGTAATAATAAGCAAGTAACTATTAGGGTTGAAAGGTTAGGAGTTTTAGGAATTTTTAGGGACTATAATAACATTTATCTCTATTGCTCTTTTTCAAGGTTAGAGAAAACAAATTAGAATATTTCTCACCAATTAAATGACAACATCTTATTTTGCCATTATAAACTGGCTATGATTCTGGGCCAGATGAAGAAAAAAGGCAGGCATGTTTGCTGATACAAACTTAAAGTGCAAAAAACGTAGATAATCCCATAAAACCCCTGTAGCACACCTACTGGAGTCAAACCAACAGTTTTCTGCAGAAACAAAGGTTTTTAAAATCTTGCTTTAAAGCATGACTGGTCCGTGTCCGGAGCTTATCCGAGTGTCTTGGCCAGAGTTTGAGGGCTTACCCAGCAGCCGTTCTCTCTGTTCCTGGGTGAGAATAGTCTCCTAGTGCTGACCCCACCCTGAGACAACACACATGTCACGTGGGCTGAGGGTGCAAAGCTCCACACAGGAGAGCAAACCAACCAAATGCTGGGGACTTAGAAAATACTGAGCCTGCTCGTTTTGATTTTGAAGGGCAAATGGCTTATCGCCCGGTGAAGATTAGATCTGGGGTGTTGCTGACCCCATTCTGCGTGATGTCTCGTGTGTAAACACGCATTTCTTCAGCCGGCGGATTGGAATGCGTCACTCAGGGAGCCAGGACTTACTTTGCCCAGCCTCCTGGAGCACACCAGTGGCGATGTCGAAGGTGCCACGGACAGCTTCAGCTCTCTGAAGACATGTTTGTTTTTGTGTTTGTGAGTTATACGTTTTACGGGGCAGAATGCCCTTGTGAATTTCTTCCTGCTTTTTATTCCATCTGTTCCTCTCCTCTGTGGTGAGAGCTGACGGTGCTGTCTCTCTCTCTCTCTAGCTTCTGCAGTGGTATATTGATTGGATTTGTAACGTAATGTGCAGGCAGTTGCCCTTCAGCTAAGCAGTAAATGCAGGTAACACTCCAAAAATCTGACCTTGTGTTGTCAATTAGACCATGTGTTTGTTGCCTCTGAATCAGTGGTTCTCAACCTTGGCTGCACATTAGAATCACCTGGGAATCTTTTAAAATCCTGATTTCTGGGCCTCAGCCTCCAGAAATTCTGTTTCTTTGTTACTAATGTTGTGGCCCACCCCATACAAAGAAACAGAATTTCTCGGAGGATGAGGCCCAGAAATCAGGATTTTAAAAAGATTCCCAGGGTGATTCTAATGTGCAGCCAAGGTTGAGAACCACTGCTCTAAATGTTCTTAGTTGTGTTCACGGGACCTACTTGTCATGAGTTTCCTTGGCAAAGGGGCACCTACTGGGGTATATTGGGGTGCTGCCTTGTTAGCATATTTTAGAATTATGTTTATAATATTATGAATTGCATTTGGTGATTGTTTTAATGCTCTAATTTTGGTTCTTCTACATTTAATTTTTTTTTTTAGGTCATAGAACTTTTTTTTTTAATCCTCCCCTGAGGAGTGAGAATATTTTTTCCATTGATTTTTAGAGAGAGCAGAAGGGGAGAGAGAGAAATATTGATGTGAGAGAAACACATCAATTGGTTGCCTCCCATATGCCCCCAACTGGGGGTGGGGATCGAACCTACAATCCAGACATGTACCCTTAACCAGAATCAAACCTGGGACCCTCCGGTGCGCAGGCCTATGCTCTAATCCTGGGGTCCTCAAACTACGGCCCGCGGGCCACATGCAAATACAAATACTGTATTTGTTCCTGTTTTGTTTTTTACTTCAAAATAAGATATGTGCAGTGTGCATAGGAATTTGTTCATAGTTTTTTTTAAAACTATAGTCCGGCCCTCCAACGGTCTGAGGGACAGTGAACTGGCCCTCTGTTTAAAAAGTTTGAGGACCCCTGCGAGTCTAATCACTGAGCCCGCCAGCCAGGACAGGACATAGAACTTCTTAATGTTGCTGCCAGGCTGACGGGTTTTGGGGGTTGTCACTGATGGTTTTCTAGGGCTGCTTTGAATATATTCTCTCAGTTGTTTCTGTAATCAGAATTTGACTTGGCCAGACGTCACAGAAAGGACCTGGGTAGCATTGAATAGTTAAGCATCATCATCATAAAAGAAATGAGATTCCCACTCTCTCTAGCCAACAACTTCTCCGGCTCTCACTTTAAGACATAGCATGGCCTTCAGGTGAGCCTGCTCAGTAGCTCGCTGCCGAGAATTAGTTCCACTATCAGCGGGGACAAGGAACCTAATCTCCTGTTGATAATAATGTGCTCCACTGCTGATTCCAAAGTTATGGGAGAGAGAATTGTTGTCGGCAGAAATATTTCATCCTGTGCTGCAGGCAATTATGTTCATCACCAGTAACTTTGAGTTGCTAGTGTATTATCTCAACTGATTGTGAGGATAAAATGCATAGTATCTTTCATGTTTGATGAATTCGAAGTTTTATTGTTCTTGTTTTGAGAAATTGAAACCAAATTATTTGCAAAATATGTCTTATGTGTAGGAGAGAAAATTATAGTGTTCTCAGATTGGATAAATTAATCTAGTGATTGCATGTCATTTAGGATTTGAATTCTTTCCTCATAACAATTCTTTGTCAGACAGACTCCCCTGAGTCCAGAGATATTAAAATATTCTGTAGTCATTCTCTTTACCTTGAGGTAAAATTGCATTGAAGCGAGATAGGTGATAGATAAGCATATACATGCACACACACACATATACAGACACATACATATGTTTGATTGTACAGATATGTATTTATCTATTTTCATTCTTAAAATTTTCAGAAACAAATTTGTAAAGCCACCTTTAGTAATATGATCTGGCATTCTTATTGTCAGTTTTTATCAATGTTTAAGTTCTCTTTACTTTAACTTAGTTTTATTTTCTATTTTCCTTCAAAGGGTGATTCAGAAATACCCATAGAATATGCCATCTATTTGCTCAAAAACCTTTCATTTGTTGCATGTGTATTGATCAATCCCAGGCCCATGTCAGGCTCCAAAAATAAAATACGGTTCCTTCAGGGCATTGCAGCGAGCAGATGGAGGCAGACATGTGAACACAAAAGTACCGTGAAGGGTCATGGGCACATGTGGGCAGAGTGTGGCATGAGGTGTGGCCTTAGGAGCTCTCCAGGCTTGAGCTGAAATCCAGCTCTGCTACTTACTACCCATGTGAAGGTAGACAAGTTAGTTAAAGTGTCTCCCTGTTTCCTCATCTCCAGGAGGACTAATGGGATGAAGCATGCCAAGTGCTTAGCCAGTGATGCAACCCACAGTATGCTCTCAGGAGACACATTGGGGCTGGGGGTGTCTTCTTTTTTAAAATGGCAGCTCTGGATGGCGGATGCCTTAGGAGCCTGTTGTTCACTCTGATACCCAGCTCCTTTTCTGCTGTAATTTGCCCAGTCAGTGCTCCCTTATTTCTGATGTTCTCCTTTGTGTCCTTTCTTTTCCCTTCTCTTGAACGACTCACTCAGCAAAGCTTTCCATTGAATCTTGCCCTCTTTTACCTTTTCCATTTGTCAAGGTCATTTTAAACTTCATTCCAGTTCTTCTAAGTGCCAGCCACTCCCACCCACCCAGTTGGGAATCATTGTCAGATTTAATGAGCATGGTTTTGATTCCATGGTCAAGGCATTAATCAGTATGTTAACATCTAGCAACATTCAGCAGATGACCTAACCTTGTGGAATTTAATTTGTTTGTACTCATTTATTTGTATACATGATAAAATTACCCCTTCCAGATAGGAAGAAACACACACAACAACACTTAGGAAAACACCCCATGAGAATACTGGATAAAAAAACAAGTATAAGTCATTAAAGTCACTTTTGTCATGCTTTTCACTCACTTGTAATTTGGGAAAAAAGGAAGACAATAATTTTCTTTCTATTTCAGGAGGCATTGGTATGACTGAGTTCAATGCTCATTCATCGTTATAGTCCCTGTCCCCAGAAATGCATCAATTTTTGTCCCTGGCACTTCATAGCCAGCAGCATTGTACAAGTCACTTACCTCCATAAGGTTCAGTTTCCTCATCAATAAAAATGGTGATCCCTGAACTACTACAATAAAAGGATTGCTTGGGGCATCAATGACAGTAAGGCATGGGGGAAATCCCAAAACTGGGCACTGCTCTCAGAAAACACAACATTATATTAAGTTCCCTGGAGCTTAATGCTAAATAAGATCACACCCTTGTCTATGGCCTCAGCCCAAGGACAGTATTCTGGCCTGAGGGATCATGGAGGTTGGCCAGTGGGTTCTGGTTTCTATGGAGATTGGGGTTGGGAAGCTTTATAAAGATGCCCTTGCATCCTGTTAGGACTTGGTCCAGTTCTAAGTTCTGGAAACAACTTAGGATGCCAAATGGCAAGTCATAATGTCCTTATAAGTTGGCTCAGCCAGGAGAATGAGAAATTCCTGAATCACACCAAGTGCTTACTTGGTGCTGTAATATGATAACCCGACCCCAAACAAAGTGAGGAAACCGCACCCAAAGTTGACTACAAGGATGGACGAGGATAGAGAGTCAGAACAGGAACTCCAAGCTAAGCTAGGGAAGGCGCCTGGATTGTGTGGGGCACAGCAGAGAATCATGGATGTTGTCACAGCAGTCCGCCCTGGGCCTTCTAGCTTTAGGGTGTGTGAGGTTTTTTAATGTTTTATGTTTACCCAATCCTCTCAGTGTTAAAGCATTGCAATGTACACTGTCTAGTAAAGGAATTTGTAACATAAATACAAAAGTTGCTGTATCATTCAACAAGGTATTCTTTTAAGCAGCAGGTAATGGGCCCTCCCTCACCTACCCTGCAACCTCCTACTTCCCAGCTTTATATTTTGTGTTTTTTCTTCCTCTCTCTTTGGTGTGTAGTATATTTAGAAAAACACTTGGGCTCCCTCTGGTGTCCATTCCAATATTTCTGCATGTCTAACCTTAAAGCTGAAGCTTCAGTTACCTGACACACCATTTTTGGATAAAAGTGGAAGTGTTAATAGTAAGTGCTATTTTCCTTTGTAAGATGCCTGATAATTGGAAACATCCAAATTGGATAAAATACCGAATTCATTCATTCATCCATCTTCCATCTAATATGCTGTTGATATTTGGCTTTCCTGAAGAAGGGATATTTAATCTGCAAGTCCATAGAAATATATTTAATTCCAATCCTGTAGGTTAAACATATTTTCTCAAACAGAGATTCTGTTAATAACTAAGTTTTTATAGAATGCTTCTTGTGTATTAAATCAGAGTTAGGCATGGTGGGAAACAATTTGTTACTTATCATTTTAAAAATATATGAAAATGCTCTTTTTAAATGGTTGACAGTGTTATATTATTTCTTTTTTTTTCTTTAAATCAAATCAAAGACCCATTCTATTTTCCCCAGAGAATTTTATCCTATGAAGTGATTATTTTTCTAGGCCAAATTACTTTTTAATTGTGTCAATGTATTAGTCAATATACAGGCTCAACTGCAATTACATAGACCTAACTATAAAAGTCTCTTAAATTAGATAGAATATAATTTTCCTTCATGCTAATTGTCCACATGTGAGCTGTCCAGGGTTAATATGGTACCCCATGTTGTAAGGTATTTTTATGATTGGAAGTCTCTTCTTGGTTACCTTATTCTTATACTTACATGTATCCAAAAATATATATATATATATATATATATATATATATATATATATATATATATATATAAATTTAAATCTTAGCATTTAAAAAATTCATATGACTGTAATCTCTATTAAATTTTTTCTTCTGGATTGAGTTATGACAGGCTCTGAAAATAAATTATGGTACCTTCAGGGAGTTGCAGTGAGCAGATGGAGACAGACATGTGAACATAAAAGTACCATGAAGGGTCATGGGCACGTGTGGGCAGAGAGTGTGGCATGAGGTGTGGCCGTTAGCAATAGTACACAGTTGTCAAAACAAACTAAATATTTTATAGGTTCTTATAATTATTAAATGTTAAAGTAAATTATTATTGAAAATGCATCGCTAAGTGACTTGGGTGCTTTTTAAAAATGAATTTGTTATCAGTGCAACAGGGGTTTAATATTAATTCTATTCTCCTTTTTTGGTTTTTAGATAAGTAAATACTGGGAAAGCCTGTTTACATAAGTAAGCAAATGAGAATGGAAATAATCTTAAGTAGCAAAGTCACTAAGTTCTTTGACTCCTAGGCAGCTAGTGCGGTACATTATGCAGAGATGGAGGCGATGGTAGAGTCCCAGTGGAGAAGATGGGAAGAGTTGCATTCTAGATGGATTTGGAAAATGGAGTTCATAGGATTTTCTGGTGGATTAAATGTGAGGAGAGAAAGAAAGAAGGGAGTCAGGGAGAACTTCCCCGTTTGGGGCCTGACCACATGGAAGGATGCAGCTGCCAACAGCTACGCAAGGGAGAGCTGAGGATAAAGTGAATTTGGAGACCTAATTTGAGGTCATTGTACTAGACAGAATCCAGGAATGCGGTGTGATTAGACTTCCTCCTGGTACTGTCAATAGTTAATGAGAATAAACATTTGTGAGAGTGATAATGAGGTTCGATGTTGGGTATTTATACTGAGTAGTATGTGCCTGGGGCATGAATGAAATTAGAATGTGTCTGAAAGAAATAAAAATGAGGGGAAAATCAGCAAGAATTTTATTAGGTTTGTCACTTCCCTCTGTTATATTTTGTAGATTTTTAAGAGAATTTATGTTTGTAAGTAAACTCTGTGTCACTGTCGATGTCACCTTCTGAATTAATAAAAGGTTGATGTATGAAATATTTTAAGTACAAACAGGAAATGAATCAAGCTAACAAAGCGCTGCTTAACAGACATCCTCAGGGACCCAATTTAATGAATAGGTAGAGGGATATTATTTGTAACTTATCCCACAAATTATTTCTATATGACTCAGTGATTTTAAAGGGGATGGCCTGCTTGAAACAATTTGTTTTTCTTAATTAGTTTAATCATTCTTTATAGTTTCTAATACTACTAAATGGGATAATAACCCCTTTTTCTTAAATAAATTAATTTTTCTAACCTAGCCATTAATGTTCAATTAATAAGGTTTGAAGGAGTGAAGTAATTCCATAATAGGAGGGAAAATTATCATATTTTATTTAATTCTTTTTAAATCAACTCACATTTATTAAGGGCCTATTATGTGCCATGCAGGCACATACTTTGGCTCTAGAGATACAAAGTCCAATAAAACTAATTCAAAGAGCAAACAACCTAGTAGCTTAAACAGTCTAGGAGAGAGATAGGTAAATGGGTAATTATATCAGAATATGGTACTGAGAGAAATTAGAGCCAAGTGCTGAAATGCCTCACACATTGTAGAGCCATACCACTGAACACAAAAGATTTCTGAAAAAAAGAATGTTTCATTATCCACACACACCCCAGCATTCTCCCTCTTCACAAGAATGCAGAGCTATTGTATAACTTCAGACTATGTAGATTACAGGTGGCAGAAATACATATCAAGCCACCGCAAAAGCAAACAAGGGAGTAAGTTAGGGACTCGCAGCCCCAGTCCACAGGAAGAACAGGTGTGGAGCTGGCCTTCGGTTTACAGAAGCCAAGGGCTCCACTTATTTCTACTTCTCCCCAAGCCTGGAAACGTGGCCACCAACAGTTTCTAGTTCTTCCAGGGCAGCTACAGTTAGAAAATCTTGAGGAAGGATACTGACGGGTCTCGTGTGGGTCATGTCGTCCCTTTTCCCCCAACTCTGAGCCAGGGTGGACTCGGCTCTGAAATGAAAAGAAGGTCTGTGCCCAGAAAAGTGGGGGCCAGTAAATAATAGCTGTTTACTCTTTTCCAGTGAGGCACATTCGGCTGACTCCTAAAAAATCAGCCCCCTTCCTTTGGTGTACTCAGGTAGCATCATAATGCAATCAATATCTCATTTGGGGTTAGTCTTCATCCCTTGTTTATCAAGAAGTAGGACAGCAGCACTCACGAGAGTAATGTTGACATCACATTTTGCAATCGCTTTGATTGCAGTGTGCATCGTGCTTTAGAAATTCCATGCATTCTATTCAATCAGAATCACAGTGTCCTCTTCCCTGTCTTCTTAACATGGGTGATGTGGAAATTAACGAGATTTGATCTTGTTAAGTCTTTTGAGATACTTAGGTGTGGGTTCTGAACCAGTAGAAGACATAAGCAATTCTGTCTTTCCTAGATGTAGGAATTCTTCCTTTTTATCTAGTTGGTTTTAAGTCTGTGAAGTCTATGAGCCAAATTTACATTCAGATGAGCTTACATTGTGTGCCCAGAAAGAAATGTGTATGCCAGGAGTCTGAAATGAAGTCTAGCAAGACAGTGGATTTTTAAAACAATGGCTATATTTTCCTGGTCATAAATATGGTAGAGCTTATATCAAATATTTGGAAACATAAAACTATTTTATTTTTTTATTGCTTAAAGTATTACAAAGAGTAGTACATATGTCTCCTTTTTTTTCTCCCCTTGACCTTCCCCTGGCCTCTCCTACCCCCCAGTGTCTTATGTCCATTGGTTATGCTTATATGCGTGCATACAAGTCCTTCGGTTGATCTCTTACCCCGCCCCCCCGCCAACCCTCCCTGGACTTCCTGCTGTAGTTTGACAGTCCATAAAACTTTTTTAAACATCTACCATATATTCTACCACCCAGAGCTCTGTGTATTTTACATGTTTAATATTTAGAACCAAATTTAGTTTAATATATATATAATATATATAATATATATAATATATATTATATTTAATATAATATACATAATATTTAATATAATATATATATTTCATAGCCTACATTCAATTACGTTTATAAAGGACTTTTTATTATTTAATATTTTCTCAACCATTTGAGAGAATGAATTTCCTCTGCATTAATTTTTTTCCAAACAGCAATATGGATCTTGTAAAAGTTAGTTTTCTCACCATCCCCTCCCCATTTTCAGAATTATTTCTGTTTACATTGCTGTTCTTCCTTCATTTTTGACTTTCTGAGTCTTTCCCTGGTATTAGTCCCCTTATGTGTGAAAAACTTCCTTTAGAAATTCTTCTGGCCCCAATTTTCCTTTATCTGGGAATGTCTTTCTTTTCTCTTTTAATCTTCATTCCTAATGGATAGTTTCTCTGGATAGAGAATTATGGGTTGAGAATTTTAATCCTTCAGCATTTTTCATGAACCAATATTGATACAATATTGATAAAGTCCATTGTTTATTCAGATTTCCTTTTTTTTTACATGGTGTCCTTTTTCTGGTCCAGGAGGGATATCACTTTATGTCTTGTGGCCCTGTCACTTTAGGTTCTTGTAGGTTTCTCAGACTTTCCTCACTGATACCTGACAGATTTGAGGGCTAACAATCAGGTATTTAGGAGGATGTCCCTCATTTGTGATTTGGCTGATTTTTTTTTTCCCATTAGACTCAGATTATGGGTTTTGGGGCGAAACCCCATTTTCGTCACATCATATCAAGTATACATGTTATTAATACGACGTATCATTGTTGATATTGACCTTGATGACCCAGTTAAGGTCGTATTTGCCAGGTTTTCCCACTGTGAAGTCCCTCTCCCCCACGGCTCTTTCCATGCTGAACTCTGGAAGGAAGTCACCATGCACTGTGGACACTTTTGTGTTGTGCTCCACCTCCTTGATAGTGAAGATCTACATAAATTATTTAGAATTCTTCTACATGAGAGATTTGTCTCTTCTCTCACATTTATTTATTCAGTCATTTATTTATATCAGGATGGACTTGAGAGATTTTAATTTACACTTTGGGTTGTAATCCAATACTACTATATTTATTTTGTTGCTCAAATCGTTCCAGCTTTGGCCATTGGGCGCCCTTTCAGTTGGCTCCTGTGTTACTTTGGCAACTCCCATTGTTGTATTTTGGACATGTTCTTACTTTCTGACACAACCAGATGTGTGTATATTTCCTGTCCCTATCTTCGCCACAGCCATTTTGCCAAGGGTCTTTGGTTTCTTTAATTGAAGAATGGTATTAGAAACTAAGATCCAGATGGCAGGTGTGTTTGTTTCTATTGGGATGTTCTTGCTTCTAAGCCCTTTCAGCTGAGAGAGCAAGGAAATACATACAGTATACTAACTTGAGCACATACGTACCTGTGCATATTTGTTTATATATCCATCTATATCTATATTTAGTTCATACTGATTTTTCTAACTCTAATCCACCACCACATAAATTATTCTAGCCAAGATGTCTCCTTAAACAGTAGTCTCCCCCACTGTTTCAGTTTCTGTTCTCAGTTACCTTCAGTCAACAGTAGTTTGAAAATAGTAAATGGAAATTTCTAGAAATAAACACTTCCTGAGTTTTAAATTATGCACCATTCTGCATAAGTGTGATAAAATCTTGCTCTATTCCACCCTGTCCCTCCCAGGATGTGAATCCTCCCTTTGTCCAGCGTATCCACACTGTATGCCCTCCCGCCCATTAGTCACTCAGTAGCCCTCTCAGTTATCAGGTGGACTGTCCCTTAACACAGTGCCTGTGTCAAGTAACCCGTATTTTACTTAATAATGCCACATTCACTTAACTTTTATTATAGTATATTGTTAAAATTGCTCTATTTTATTATTAGTTATTGTTGTTAATCTCTTATAGTGCCTAATTTAGAAATTAAACTTCGCTATAGGTAGTATATGTGGGAAAGTCGTAGTGTATAGAGGGTTCGGTGCTGTGCACGGTTTCAGGCATCCACTGGGGGTCTTGGAAAGTATCTCCCTGTGGATAAGGGGGGCTACTGAGTGGTGGTTTATATGATTAAATATGTTTATACTTTCCAATGAGCATGCATTAGTCTGTGATTTAAGAAAACCAGTAACTCAGTATATGTCTTTACAATTGATAATCTGACTTTCCGATGTGTTTTTTTTTTTTAACAAAGCTGAATCTGTAATACTTTCACCTGTAGCATCTTCCTGCACTTTCTCCTCTTTTCCAACCAGCTCTGTGCTACAGCTAGATGTGGAGACTCCAAATACTTTAAACTCCCCGCTCTGTGATTTTGACTCCAGCCTGCATGCACTACCTCTAGCCTTTAGGTCCTTCATCCTAAAGCTCCTATTCAAGTCCCGCCTCCTCTGGAAAGGCTCCCTTGAGCCACCGTGGGCAATTGTTGCTACCCCTTCTCCTTGCCTCTCTATAAATCACTTATGACATGTACATAGAGGTCGACTACGTGTGATTTTCATGTTCGTGCCAGTCGACGGCAGCATAAGCATCCCTCTGATCTTGTGAAACCCACTTGCTGATTACTAATCAGTGCTGACTGCCTAAAAAAGTGTGTGCATTTTCTGACTGTGACTTTAAACAAAACATGAGTTGTAGTTTCCACAGCATGTAACATGAAATGTGTGTCACTTATTTTGAATTTCATACATTACCTAAAAGTATTTGTGAGAATTTGAGACTTTTGATGGATTCAACTTATATCTTCAAAAACCTATATGTGGCTGTAGAAAACTGCTTTTCACTTTCTCGAGAGTCAAATCATTGGGCTTCTTAAGCATAATAGCTGAGAAGCATGTGGTTGTGTAGTATTTACAATGGAATATATGAATAAATAAAATACTTGGATATTTTATTAATATTTATTATGATCTCCTTGAAGAAGTTATGTTTGCCAGGTATAGGAACTATTTAAATGAAATAGCTGTAAACATTTAATTAGAGACCAACTTTAATACTCTTTTTGTTTTAATTTTTCATATGTTTGTATTCCTTTGAGGGCGTTATTAGTGTTTAAGCAGTAGATACTTGACATTTGCAATCAGTATTCTACATTTTTCCCAGAATTCCTAAATGAATGAATATGTGTAAAAATGCCAGGCTGCCACCCTCCGTGGAGGTTGGTGGCGGCAACGTTTCTGCACACACACAGATTGCTGCCAGTTGGGCCGTGTGTCAGGATCACATATGTCTGGGTGCCGTGCAGATATTAAGTTTCAAAATCCCAAGGTCTCCTTTTTTCTATGTATAATGGAGGGTTAGTAAATATTTTCTTTTTTTTAATAAGAAGATTAAGTAAATTTCTTGTTCTAACATAGGTTTTTTTTCTTTTAACTTTTCATTAAAGCTTAGCATATGCATGTAAAAATGTACACATGTCATTTAGGTAAATACATGTTCACAAACACACTCATGTAAACTGCACCCAAATCAAAAAACAGAACATCACCACCACCCCAGAAAGAAACTCGTGTTTTCTTCTAGCCACTCCCCCAACTAAGGTTAATCTGTTTTTATACTTTAGATGAGCAGATAGGAATCACCTGGTACATACTTGCTGTACCCAGCTTCTTTCATTAAATATTATGTTTGTGAAGTTAATCTTACTCTGTTATGGAAATATATTATAATATAGTGTCCGTTCTGTTGTCAATGGACTATTATGAATAGTTGTGTTCTGAACATTCTAGTACATGTCTTTTGGTGAATATATGCACATATTTCTGTTGGGCTTTTATATAGTGGGTTTTTTTCTGTAGTAAGGAATACACATGTTCATATGTAGTATCTGTGTATGGACTTCTATAAATTTCAATTAACCCCTGAAATTATAAGCAGAATTTTGGGTATACGTCTGTATATGCATCTTGAGGGTGCCATCACTTGTATGAATTCTCAAAACTGCCCACAAAACTTTCAGAAATACTTAGCAAAACAATGAAAACTCAAAACTTACCTTGTGTCTATCACGAGAAAATAAGAGAAAGTCAAGATGATAGAGAGAGATGGTTTCACGCCTCTGAGGCCATCTGTTTTTAAGAACTTAGTTGACCTAATGAAATGCAAAAGTGTCAACTTTAAATGAATGTTTCTCCCTTTCAACCTTCAAACGCCTTATTACAGATATGAACTGAAGAAAAATGGTATTCCTAGGAAGGAAGAAACAAAAGTAAAGTAGTCCACAAATTATTTGCCAATATCCAATAAACTGAGTCTTTCCATATCTAACCATAAAGAGCAAAACAAATTTCAGAAATGAGAAGAGGAAAGATTCTTTCCATTCTTTTTATACCACTGCCAGGTAAGAACCTCCCCAGAGATTTCTCCATGTATTAGTCAAGTAAATATTTAGTGAATAATCCCTAGGTACAAAGCACCATGGGGATTCTGAGATAACAAGAACACAATTTTTTATTTTAAGGAGCTCATGTTGTACTTAGAGAAACAGGTAAACAGCTTTGGCACAGCAGTGAAATATTTGCAGTAATGGAAATTCAGGAAATGAAGAAAGACTGGACGTTCAGCTCAGGACACAACTGTTGTATGTAGAAAACATTCTATAGATCCCTCAAAATAAGAAATTCAGGACTGATGAACCCAGAGATGTGAAACTATCTCTCTCCATCATCTTGACTTTCTCTTATTTTCTCATGATAGATGCAAGGTAAGTTATGAGTTTTCACTGTTTTGCCTTTACCTGATCACTAATCTCCTCAAATGGTTCTTTAAATTGTTTAATCTAATGCATTAATTATGAATCTTTAAAGAACGTATGATGAGAAAAATCATTTGTTGTGGGCTGATTTTTTAAAAAATATATTCTTATTGATTTCAGAGAAGAAGGGAGGAGAGAGAGATAGAAACATCAATGATGAGAATCATTGATTGGCTGCCTTCTACATGTCCCCAACTGGGTATTGAGCCGAAACCTGGGCATGTGCTCTGGCATGTTCTCAGACCGGGAATAGAACTGTGACCTCTTGGTTCATCAATCGATACTCAACCACTGAGCCACGCCAGCCGGGCTGTGGGTTGATTTTTTTAAATGAGTTTCTGTAGTTTCTCAGATTGTGTCAGAGGGTGTGTTCCTAATTGGGCCAATCTCATTTTAAATATTTTGCAGCCCAAACCCAGCATTGTAGCCCAAATTTAGCATCATTTACCAGGATAATCCCCTTTGAATTCTAATAGATTAACTTTAGCACATTACAGAGGGCATTCTTAAATGTCCATAGAATAAGTTTATATCTATACATTTTTTTATTCAAACTAGAATTACAGAACATGGCCACTCATACTACATGTTTTTATTTACAGTATATTATTAAAAATGTGTTGTTATGTTACCTAATTTTACATTCAGGTCTGTGATTCATTTTGAGTTATTGTTTGTGAATGGTGTAAGGTCTGTGTCGAGGTTCATTTTTTTGAATGTGCATATATCCAGTTGTTCCAGCACCAATTGTTGAAAAGATTGTCTTTTCTCCATTCTATTTTCATTGCTCATTTGTCAAAGATCAATTTGTGTGGGTCATTTAGGTAGGTCTATTTCTGGGCTCTCTATTATGTTTCCATTTGTCTGTTTTTCTGCCAATATCACAGTCTTGATTACTGTAGCTTTATAGTAAGTCTTGAAGTGGAATAACATCAGTCCCCCAACTTCATTCTTCTCCTTCAATATTGTGTTAATTCTGGGTCTTTTGCCTCTTTATATAAATTTTAGAATCAATTTGTTAATATCTATAAAGTAACTTGCTAGGTCCAGTTTTTAACTTCTAGCTTTGTAGGAATAGAATCTCTGAAAAGACTGGGCTGGTGGTTCCAGCACTTGATACCGGAATGTGGTCTGCCTTCTTCCACTCCCACCCTTTCTGCCCTTCCTTCTCTATTGCTGGTCCATTGAGGAAGGAGAGGGAAGGAAGACATTTCTTTTTTAGAGTTCCTGTCTCTGTGCTTACTTTACCCAATATATTCTTGCCATCTTGTCTACTTTTTCATTAGTATTATTCATGGAATATGGTTCCATAGTTAACATATTAATCATAGTTCACTTAAATTTTCTGTCTGACAATTCCAAACTCTCTGTCATATCTGAGTCTGGCTCTGATATTTATTTAGTCTCTTCAGACTTTGCTTTTCCTTGCCTTTGGCATGCCTTGTAATTTTTGGTTACAAGCCCGACATGATGTTTTGGGTAAGAGGAATGGAAAGTAGACCTTTAGTGTGAGTTTTTTTGTTAATCTGGCTAGGGTCTGAGCTGTGTTTAATGTTTATTATAGTTATAGATGCTAGAGGCTTCTAGTGTCCTTGGTTTTGTCTCCTAGGTTTAGTTTGGGCTTCCGTAAGAACTCCTCCTTAGATAAAGTCTACAATTTTTTCTGTCAATTGTATTTTGTATTGGTTTCAGGTGTACAGTTTACTGGTTAGACAATTATATACTTTACATAGTTTTCCCTTTAAGATTTCCAATATCCCAACTGGCACCATACATAGTTATTGCAATATTAGTGACTATATTCCCTCTGCTTACTTATATCCCCATGAGTATTTTGTAACTTAGAGTCTGTATCTTACAGCTCTTTCAGTTGTAACCCACGACTTTCCTACTGGCATGGTTGGGGCAAGTAGGGGAAAGGAAGTGTCTTATAATATTATTACTAAATTTCGGCCATTCACAATCATTTCTTAGCTTCTTTTTCTCTTTTAGTTGAAATAGGAGGCTAGAGGGGACTAGAGTCAAAGAAATGCCTTCCCCCATGGGGGATAAGAATCTAGTAGAGTCTTTTCCCTTTGTTACAGAGAACACTCTGGTTGTATTTCACAGTGCTTCCCCCTCCCTTCCCCAATCCTACACCCCGCCCCGATTCCATAAGATCTTTTTTGGCTCTTCATCAAGAAAGCCTGATGGAGTTCTAGGAGGTATGGGGATCCACCTAAGACTGCCCTCCAGAAGTTTCTTACTCTCAAGCTACTCCACATTCAGCCTCTAGCAGTTCTTCAAAATTACCATTGTTAAAAGATAACTGAGGCATATTAAACATTTTAAGTTTATTTGAGCAAAAGTTGATTTGGATCAGACCCCAACCAGAAGTGGTTAGGAGTACTCTACCAACAGGTGCTCAGGGAGATACTTTTTGTAGAAAAAAGGTGGAAGCAATGCAAGGAAATTAACTGGCTATAGCTTTAAGCCTATTGGCTGTTTGTGATTGGTTGTACTTAGGTTTTAATTTCATAACCTTGAGGCATCTATAGGCTAAGACTTTGGCTGCTTACCTAAGCTACCATGGCCTTAGAGCCACATCAGTCTAATGACTTCCTTGTTTAATTAACTTAACACCATTTAAGTGTTCCTACCCGTCTGTGGTTTCTGTTCCAGGTAGCCAAATCTCAGCTGTTAACTCTGAGGATTCCCTTGACTCTCCCCATTTTGGGGTGGCAGTTTCCTCTACAATCTCAGATCTCTGACTGGCCTGAGAGGAGTCATTATTTTCATGTTTTTCAGCTTTTTCATGTTGTAAGGATGGGAGTAACAACTTCTAATCTCTATATGTGTGGAAGCTGAAATTGGAAATCTATAAGCCAATTTTGAACCAGAAAAGACTTAAAAAATAAAAAAGCTGCACATAGAAGCTGAAGAAGTCTGTAGATGATTTTTCCATTATTTAAAAAATGGAAAAACTTACAAAGTTACTTCACAGTGATGAAATCTGTCTATGAGTCTGACTTGGTCATTCCTTTCATTTCATCTGGTCAACCAAAGAGTGATGACATTGATGATCATGAATTACAAGACTGAGGCATACTTTGCTAAGACCTTAGTTGTATTATTCTAAAATGCCAAAACAAGGGAATGTAATTTCTAAAAGTATATCTTTTCATTAAATAATTGAATGTTATTCTCCCCACTTCCTAGAGATGTTCTCACCTGAAACGAGCAAGAGAAAATTTGAAATCCAGAATGTGGTTGCTTTCATTTGACTCAGATTGCCTCACTAATTATTTAGCCCATAGAAGTTTTGCTTTCCCAGCAAGATCAAAAACTCATTTAGACCGAGCACTTTGTCAAAGTCTTCTACTTTAGCCTGGCACATTGCTTTGCACACAATAGGCCTTCGTTAAATATTTGAATTAAATTGGATGCGGACTTATATGACTTTTTATTGCGCTGGGTTGCCAGAGTTCTGCCATGAGCTTTGTGTCCCAATCTAGCTTGTTAGTCTTATCACTTGGCTTGAAATGCTGTGCATTGCAAAAGGCTTCTGTGAGCAAGTACTTGAGTAAAAAGAATTACCTGCTTTCAAAAGGACCTGCATATGGTTTTTCACGAAACCTATTACAGTGCCTTATACCTCATTATAATCTACTGGGGAATTATTGTGCATCTTGTAATGGAGGCTAAATTCATATTTTTCACCACCTGATTAGTATTACTGAATTGGCTCTGGTGCCAAAAGGAATATTTTCCCTTATTGTTTCTCCTTTTCAGTAGTAATAGAAACATAATAAAAAGCAGTAGAATGCATCTGCTCTCCAGAAACAAACAAAAATCAATTACGGTCAATCCTGAGGGAAGTCTTCAGTGGAGAAAGCCAAGAAAAGCAGAGAGCTGAATACCTCTGCCTTTATCTGTTCTCTCTGCCTAGCTTTTTAGGATGATATTTTCATAGCCCAATTTGGATTCATTCATGCCTAGGTAAGAAGGGAGAATTTTTATTTTCAACACATGATTGATGTGTTGAAATGTATGAAATTTAATTGGAGAAGAGTCCATTTCTTTCTAGGACCCATCTGTAATATATATTTTCTGGCTGTAGGTCAGAACATAGAGCCACCCTAGGAAACAAACCAAAGAACATTAATGAAGGCTCACTCTGTGCTCGCTCACTCTCCACCTTCCCTATCTGTAGCCCAACACAGAGAGTGCCTGGGGGACATGGAATTGTGAGTGTTAGAGGGCCAAGAGCATCATGGGGAAATTTTGATGTGATTGTGGGAGGAGGTGAGTACCGCATTTACCTGCACCGCCATCTTGACTCTCCTTCCCCTATTGCTGGAAATTTTTAAGATCCAGTCTGCTATCTGACAACCTAGAAGGGCTTAAATGCTTTTTTCTCAATGAATTTGAGTCAGACAGAACACGAATTCTTCCAAAGGGTGAGCAAAGTCATCTCTAGAAGAAGAGAGCAGGTTGGGTGGGGTCATTGTCCCTGGGATTCAACTCCCAGTTATTAGCAGGAAGCTCAGTCCCTATGTGTCTCTGCCCTTGGTTTTCTCAATAAAAAATGAGAGAAGTAGTAAAATAAGGAGATGACACGCATCAGGGCACATGTGCAGGCCAGATGAATAAAGGGCCTGCCACAGGAAATGTTTGGTCTTGCCTTTAGGGCTGCTTTCCTTGTCTTCATTCTCATTAATATCACCAGGCCACTTCTTTCCCTGTCTCATTTAACCTAATCATTTATAAAATGAAATTCTTTTCCTCATTCTCTAAAGCACAGCTAAGCTGAAATTCTCAAAAGAACTTTACTTGAAAGCCAGGCGAAACCAAAAAAGGAAATACAAAAGCAATAAAGTCACACTCATGACCGAGGAGTTCCTGAACAGGCATTAGCAGGTGGCTGTTTTCCAGGGACCTGGCCTGCCTGTCACAGATGCCCTCTATCTTACAACAGGTGGCTGCTGGGAACCAATATAATTCTTAGAACATAGGCGCTTGCCTACCTGAATACAGTGTCCCCTTTCAAAGACAAATTGTTATTCCCCCAAAATAAAGCTTCCCCTGCTTTCACCCTGCATGTGTTCCTTGGAGGTTTTATTTAAATAAAGGGACTGAGCCTTCTCAAAGCATCCATTCATTATGTTGCCCCGAAACTTAAAACTTTTCCAGCCAGGGAAGTTTCTAAGAACGCCGCCTTTCAACAGATTCAATAGCCTCCCGGTCCTGGAATTGGAACTAGGGTTATTTAGCTAAAAGACAACCTTGTGGACATTTTACCCTTTTAGAAGCTGCAAATCAAAGGAACAATTCTGGTTGAAGCCTGATGCTTCCCCCTGCTTTTGTAATACTTCCTTTTCAGGACTCCAAGGGACCAGAAAGGGAACTACCCATCAAAATAAACTAACCTAAGGACCACTTCTTAGCATTTTGTTAAAATACAGCCACTTCTGTAGAAACAAACAAAAAGATGCAATTTTCAAATAATGTTTCATTGCACCTACTGGAGAATAAACATCCATCAGTAATCCTCAAGTGTGGGCATCTTCTCAATCTCTATCTCAGCCAGTCTCTCAAAGACTAGTGCCAAGGAAAGTAGCTTTTTATATAGGAAAGAAAAGATTGCCTCAGCAGTTAATCCCACATCCATCTACTCTCACGTTTACCTGCATCTCTTTCTTTCAAGACAGGAAAAAGAAATAGGTTTCTACTACTATTTTCAGGACTAACCAGAGGCTTCTACTACTTGGATATATAACCAGGCACAGTCCTGGGCGTATAAACCAATCTGTGTAATGTAAAGATGCAGGAGGCATGAGTACTGGGAACTCAGAGCTCAGAAGCAATCATGTTTTTAACTGCACACAGTTCCAGAGTCCTGGTACCTGCTGGTCTGGCACTTTTGAATATTTTGTTCAGACTTGGCCCCACAGAATTCTCTCTGTCTTCTGGGAGGAGGTGGTACAAACACAGGGACTCTGTAAGCTCATGGCCCCTCTCCCATTGAAAGGTCTATCATAAGGGAGCATGGGTTATTTTAGGGCAAAGTTGGTCTCTGTTGAAAGCTGCTATTGAATGGGACCAGACTGACATTCCTTGGTCTATGCCGGTTGTAAACAGTATGCTGCTAAAATACTATAATATTGCTTGACACCTGCACTCTAGTGATTTCAAGAGGGGAAAAAAGTCTACTGGATGTCAGAGAGGTGATGAAAAACATTCAGTGAGATTTCAGTCATGCTAAATAAATCTGTCTCATCTATTGTGTTCTTAAAGCTTTAAGAGTCTTTTCACTTTTTCCTTAATGCTATTATATTAAGAGCATCAATGCACCTGAAATTTATCATTGATAAAATGATAGGTATATGTTTATGCATGTCTATTTGTATTAGATGCATAAAGTATTTAAAATTAATATTGATTTTCATTTCCCCCAATTATATTTATATAATCCTATATAAAATAAGGATTAGAGTGAAAACCTAACAATTTATTTTCAATGTAATGGCTTCTGTTTGCAAAATGTAAGGCTTTTAATGTGAAGTATAATAATCTCTGTATGAGTTTTCTGTGAGTGCTATAACAAATTGCTGCAAGCTTATTGGCTTAAAACAACACAAATTAATAACCTTACGGTATTATAGTGTAGAAGTCTGAAATGGGTCTCATGGAGCTAAAATCAAGTTGTCAGCAGGTCAGTTCCTTCAGAGGCTCTGGGGGGAAATCCATTTATTGTTTTTCCTTTTTTCATCTTCTAGAGGTTGCCCTCATTCCTTGGCTCTTGGCCTCTTCCATCTTCAAAGCTAGCTGAATCCGGCCGAGTCCTACAGACTCTGCTATCGTCTGGTTCTAACTCTTCTGCCTCCCTCCTCCACCTTTTAAGGACCATATGATAACATTGGACCCGCCTGGAAACATGAGGATAATCTCCCACTTTGATCCTTAAGTTAATCACCTCTATAGAGTCCCTTTCGCCATCTAGTCTAATATATTCACAAGCCCTGGGGATGAGGCCATGACATCTTCTGAGAGAATCATTACTTTGCTGACCGCAACCCATAAATAAGCCTGCCATCTTTTACCTTCTGGAAGTGGCATAAACAGTGTGGTATTGATGTTTCTACCATCACCTGTCACTGGATCTATCTCTGTCCTCCTTTTGGAAATGCCATTACGAGACATTTCCGAGAAGTAAAGGGGATTTTAATAGGACTAGGGGACTCAGTGTGTGGCAAGTCAATTCTTCAGCTTTCTTCATCTGAAGAATGTGGGTAAGGATAGAAGCTTTATCTAGATCCTGGAGCTGTTGTGACAGCCACAGAATCCTGAAAACTGTACACTAACCTTGAAAATGAAAGGGAAGGTACACGAGCTGCCCCAGTGGGGAACTTGAATGCATACAACCACCAAGAAGTATTATTTTAAAAATTAAGACTTTTTTCTTAAAATACAAATCGCAGAAAAAGAATCTTTACTACATGACAGAGGATGGAATCACTCATTTCCATCCTAAGTCAATACTTTATCCCTAGCCCCTGAGATAGGTCATTTTAATCTGTATTTATGTTTTCCTTGCTTTGCTTTTGCCTCTGCTCTGATGTTTTTATGCTTTGAGTGGATATCAATTCCCCTCTCGTTAAGCATACAAACATCTAATCATTCCTGTTTGTTTCCTTCATTTTTAATAAATTTATATTTAAATTTTGGCAAATTGAATGGTCTAATTTTGCCCTTTGAATGCCTGTGCATTCAAGTTCTGTAGGCAGATTTTAGCTCTTGTGTTTTGTTTTGTTTTTTAATTCTATTTTGAGTTTTATAAAAATGGATGTTTTTATCCCCAACCCATAATTTTCTTTAGTGAACTTTTTGTTTAATTTTCTTTTGCTTTAACATTTTATTTTTCAGACACCTCTCATTGAACCTCACGTTCCTCTTCGTCCTGCTAACACCATTACCAAGGTAATGGGATGTAGGTGGGTTGATGAGCCATCAGTAACCACTGGAGGTGGTCCATATGTCAGAGCATCCCATCAGGCAACCTCAGAAACATTCTGCAGAGATGATACATATTCAGTGTGTCTTGGTTCTCAACATAAAGCAGTCATACACATGAACAATGTGAATGTATGAATGTGTTGTATTTTTCAAGCCAGAGTCAGATTGGAAAGTGATTTAAGGATTTGTCTGGTTTGTTTTGCTCCTATAAACTCTCTTTCTCTCCCCCTCCTTCCACCTGATTACAACCCAGGTCCCTTCAGAGAAGATCCTCAGGGCTGGAAAAATTTTACGAAACACCATTCTCTCTCGGGCACCTCACATGATAAGAGATAGAAAATATCACCTAAAGACATACAGGTATGTGCAGTAATTCCAAAGGCTGTGAGCCCCTCCGGTTCATGTTTAGTGAAATGGAAACATGTTTTGCATGGGCAGCATGTTTTATAATCCTCCCGGTTCTGGAAGATCTAAGTTGTTTTGGATCCCGCATAACTTTAATTATTCTTAATATTCTCAGCAGTTACTTCTGAACTAATTTGCTTGGGCATTGGTTTAATTGTGATAAACAAAGAGAATAAAACTTTTATATTTCTGTTTACTAGTATCTTTTAGGAAAACTATTATATTTAGATGAGATTCGACTAATATTTACTAAGCATTTATTTATGCTTGAAGCCCTGTACCAGGTCATGTTCTATACATTATCTCATTTTATCCTCACCTTAATGTGCTAGGTAGGTGTATGACCATTTTTCGGGTGATAAAACTGAGGCTCCGAGAGATTAATTTTTCTTGTCCAAGTCATAAATCTAATGAGTGGCAGAGTCAAGATTTAAACCAAGGTTGGTTCAGTGATCTGTTCATTCTATCTTTTATTCATTCCACAAGTTTATTAAGCACCTACTGGCCCCCAGGCACTATTGTGTTCAAGCCCTACAGATACAGGAATGAAAAATATATATACAATGTCTTTTACAGATTTTACTTAGAAAGTAAATATAGATTTTATTCTATTATGCATATAGTAAGCTATATAGCACTGGCACAGCTGTAATTGTATAGAATTAAGGACTCATTGTAGCTGTCACTGGAATTAAAAAGTAATAAAGACAAGAGCTGCAGGATTTAGTTAAACCTTTTGGGCTGACTGAGCCATGGTGGGTCAAATAAGAACTTATGTCTAATCCAGGGGTGGGCAAACTTTTTGACTCGAGGGCCACAATGGGTTCTTAAACTGGACCGGAGGGCCGGAACAAAAGCATGGATGGAGTGTTTGTGTGAACTAATATAAATTCAAAGTAAACATCATTACATAAAAGGGTATGGTCTTTTTTTTTTTTTTTTAGTTTTATTCATTTCAAACGGGCCGGATCCGGCCCGCGGGCCGTAGTTTGCCCACGGCTGGTCTAATCTTTTACTCTTGATTATATCCACTCAGTAAGGGTTTAGGACTTAGGATGGCCTGTACATGGCACACAAGCCTTCGTGCTCTCTGCCTGCACCCGTCATTCAGACTCACAGGCCTCTTCCAGCGGCCGGTCAGACTCACTTTCCCATTTAGCTGAGACATGACCTCAGAACCCATCAGACTTGATACAAGTCAAAACCCATTTGATTCCCATGAACCAAATTCATAAGACAGAGAAAAGCTAGAAAACACATTTTAAAGTCACCATGAAGGGTATGTATCTTTCTAGTGACGATCAACTCTGATAAAACCTGTGAAATTATACCTGGTTCACCCCATAGAAAACCTTTGAGTGTATGAGCCTCAAGATCCAGTCTCTTTCCCAGGGACAGAGATGGGAAAACATTGTAAATTCTTCCCCTTGGATCACTTTTTCTCCACTCCATACACTAACACACTTCTGCTTGCATTTGTCATAAATGTTTTATTTATTCACTCATTTATTTTTATTTTCAATTATAGTTTATGTTCAATATTATTTTGTATTAGTTTCAGGTGTTTGGCATAGTGGTTAGACAATCATCTATTTTACAGTGTTTCCCTTGATATTTCCAGTACCCACCTGGCACCATACATAGTTATTACATTAGTGACTATATTCCCTATGTTGTACTTTACATCCCCATGACTGTTTTGTAACTACCCATCTGTCGTTCTTAATCCCTTCACCTTTTTCACCCAGCCCCCCAGCCACCCTCCCTCTGGCAACCGTCAGTCTGTTCTCTGTAGCTATGAGTCTGTTTCTGTTTTGTTTGTTCGTTTATATTAGATCCCAATATGGTTACAAGACAAAAATGGATAGTTTATTACATTTAGAATTTTTGAAATGAGATGGAATTTGAGAATCGCTTTAGTCTTATCAGTAATAAATTTCAGTTCCTAACCTTTTACTGTTGATATTTACCATTTTGGATGACATTTGGAAGCCTCTCCTCCAATCCTGGAAGCTCATTCTTTGGGAGTCTGTGGTCCCCACACACTACTCTAATTTTAAGGGAAGTAAAGGTTAAAAAGAAATTGTGATCATATGACCCAGACAGAACTTAACCTCTTTCATTCATTAAGTGGATTTTAAGAACTCATATGGCTGAAGGACCTTTTTCTTTTTAAAATTTTGTGAGGTTTTCCCTTAATTTAAGATGTGATTCTGTTTTCCCAAGTGTTGACTTGCGTTAGGGAAATTCCATTAAAATATGTCATCTTTGGTGAAAAATAATGGAAACTAGAAGTCAGAAACTATAATCGCATCCTTGCTCCATAGTACTAAGATTTTAAACCCCTGAAATATAGGTGTTATGTCTATTCCACACCCTGTGACATAAATTAATGATCTGTTGGTAATGACCCATGATGCAACTGGAAGCCAAAGGCATGATTTCTCTTTTCTGCAGCACAGTTTGAGTTCCTTGTCTCAGATCTTGTTTCCAGTTCCATCCTCACCCTCCCTCCTGCTCCTCACCCCATTATAGCCATTATGTCATTGCTGCAGTATTAGGGGGTTGACGGCTCTCCAAATGCAGTATCATCCCTAATGATCACTATACTAGTGATCTGCTGTCAATTCTAAAGTGAATAGGGATCATTAACAGGAGGAAACCCAGTGACAAGTGGCACAGCTGGGTGTCTTTGTTCTGTATTCTCACTGCAGGATTCTTATGCCTGGTATCAGGGCCCAGGTGATCTGGGATCATCTCAATTCCATGTGTTCCTTTTAGTAAAGGTAATCATTGAATTAAAAAACCACATGAGATTGATTTTCTATACCTTTACAAGACTCTGCTCATTGATAAATTCTCAAATTAGAAGAGGAATATTTTTTTAAATATATTTTATTGATTTTTTACAGAGAGGAAGGGAGAGAGATAGATAGTTAGAAACATCGATCAGCCGCCTCCCGCACATCTCCCATTGGGGATGTGCCCGAAACCCAGGTACATGCCCTTGACCGGAATCAAACCTGTGACCCCTCAGTCCGCAGGCCGATGCTCTATCCACTGAGCCAAACTGGTTTCGGCAGAAGAGGAATATTTTGACAGCTCATCTGTTTGGTTCAGAATGAATAGTAACTAGGTGCCTTTTTGCCCATTGCAACTCCAATGTGTAATCAGAGGAGTCCTGGAGATCTAATAGCCTTCTCAGTACATCCTCCTGGTGAAATATTTTAGGGTCAGGCTTGAATCAGGACACCCCAGGAGCTCTAATAAAGTTCAGTTCCTAGAATACTAGAACTGAAAATGGCCGTAGAAGCCATCTTTTTCTCCTCCTTTCTTTTACAGATGAGGAGACGGAGAACCAGAAAGTTGAAGCAATATAGCCACAGTCATATAGCTAATAAGTCGCAGACCTGGTCCTCCCAGGCTAAGCCTCTTCCTAAGGTGCCATGGCACCGAGAACCTCCTCCATGGAGACTAAAGAGGAGCTCCCTGGGCTTGACCAGGCTCAGCCTGTGCCCCCGGGGCTGGTGGCATCCTTAGCAGGGGAGGGAGGCCACCAGTGACTCAGACCCAGCTGCAGGCAGCCGGCTGCTCTGTGACTCCTGCCTGTTCCACTGTCCCTTGGGATTCATACCTTGGACTTAAAGATTCCATTTCCTCCCTTGTACCATCACACCATGGACACCTGCCTTTCTCTATCATCCCACTGAAGGTTTTAGTGTTTCCTAATGTGTGTGCGTCTGCTTCTGTGTTTCCTAACTAATGCATGTAGTTGGCCCATCCTGACCAATTTGCCTCCGAGGGGCATCATAGGGACGAATGTGTGACTATACAGAGAGCATTTGGAGCCCTTCAGACGACAGGCTCTGTAGAAGTGCTGATCCTCATTACATGGAACTTATTTCTGAGAGGTTTGCATCGCTAATTGCTTGTTTCTCCCAACACCCCCTGAGGAAGATCAGCCATGTTACTTGAAAATATAAAGTGCTGTATAATTTTGCTCTTACACAGCACCTTTCACGGAGCATCTCCAAGTGCTTCACAAACATTAACTCATTCCTCGCAGGCTCGGGTGAAGGAATTCAGGATTCTGCTTTGCCTTCATTTTACACTGAGATTTCCTGGGACAGGTGCAGGAGCAGAGTTTCTGGCCCTGCGACCTTTAGCTTGCCAGATAATGCTCCCTGTCTGCAGCCCTTCCGTCTCCCCTGGTGCTGCAACTTGTAATGCTGTTTGTTTAGGCAGCGTCGCTTAGAAGGTTCTCTCACGAGCGAGCTGAGTAGTTTTATTGGTTTGTACAAGAATTTGAGAACCTGAGGCCACGCCGTGTGGTGCTGTGTTTGCAGTGAGACCTCTTATGGTGGGAGAGCAGTAAGCTCTTCGGGGGGTCTCCTCTCAAGAGAGACATCTTCGTCTACCAGGGGTGACCGCCCGTCCTTTGTGTCCGCCTCCCCTTAGACAATGCTGTGTGGGGACCGAGCTGGTGGACTGGATGCTGCAGCAGACGCCCTGCGTTCACTCCCGAACTCAAGCCGTGGGCATGTGGCAAGTCCTGGTGGAAGACGGTGTTCTCAACCACGGTAAGAGGAGCTACGGGCCTGGAAACCCTCGGGACACGCTAAGTGCATTTCCCTGGCTGAGCTGTTGCTGAACTTCCACATGGGCAAGAGAGGATTCTGATCCCTTGAGGGACCCGCCGAGCTAGCATCTTCATGTAGCAGGACAGATGCAGCGAGTGGATGCTGTTGATTGCCGTGTTCCGCCACGGTACCCTCCTAATGCGGGAGACGGTATGAAGGAAAAGGAAATTGCAACCCGAGTGTATCAGTTCTAATTATGTTTATTAGTTTGTGTTCATGGTTCATTGGTGGAGTGATTATACTCTGAGCACCGCACAACAGTCCTGGTGCAGGGGCAGAGTGGAGAGCAGTGAAGTGTGTGGCTGGGCTGATGACATGGAAGAAAGTCATGAATTCAGAAGCTGCCTTTTAACCAGGGCGCTGTCTGGGGGAGCCAATGTTTTGCTCACAGGAGGACCGTATTTAAAGTCCGGACTGTGCTCTGCAGGGGCAGCCCTGATAGCCGCTGTTCAGGGCTGGAGTGTGACTGTGGTTGAGCTGCTCATGCCTATTGTGTGAAGACCACTCTTCCAAACTGACAAACTCTTACAGTCATTCATTTAACTGACCAGCATCTGGGACTCTACTGATGGTCTTGCCAGAGTTCTCAGACTTTACATACAAGCCACCTGGGACTCCTGTTAAAATGCGGATTCTGCTGTGGTGGGTCTGGGCCTGCATTTCCTACAGGCCCTGGATGCTGCTGTTCCCGGATCACGTTTTAACCCCTAGAGTGCTGGGGAGCATGATCGCTCTCCTCCTGTCTAAAGTGCCGGGAGCGCTATCAAAGCTTCGAAATGGCGTCCAGTTCTCAGTCTGCTTTTATTAGTGATGATGATATTGCTAAATATGTCAATGTAGTAAAGGTTTCCTTAAGTTTTTGAATATGTAACTTCATTTACTTGCGATTCATAATTTTTTTCCTAAACTGCTGTAAAATCAGCGAAAATGCCTTGGCAATTTCAGCATCGTTCCTAGGATATTGGTTGGCACTCCAAGGGCTAAAGCAGCAGTGATCTACTGCTTCCTGTTATCTTTTGACAATCCTGATGCTCCAACCTGAAAAGGGTCTTAGGCATTTTAAGACATATAGGTGAGGCTCCCTGACCTGGTCCTTCCCAGATGGAAATCTTTTTGTTTAGAAGGAACAAGCGGTGGGAAAAACACATTTAAAAATCATAACTGGAAGGAAATCACTGTAAGATCCCTCTAGGTGTATGTGACCTAGAAGCTTGGTCTAGTCACCTGTGTTCAAACAATTTTACTCTGCTAGTTTGAAGTGCAGACAGTTTATAAACGGTACAAAAGAAAAACATGAATTTTGATCCCGACAAATTAGGGGAGTTTTTTTGTTTTGTTTTTTAAGTCTGTACTTTCAAAAACCAGTTTAGAGCAAGATCCGGCAGCTGATTATTTTCCCGTGTGGGACCTGGTCCCGCATGCTAGAAAATGTCCACACAGCAATTGTTGCTCATCTCCGACAAGCTGGCAGGTTGCCTTAGGAGAGTCCTAGGGCGGCCCAGGAGGTGGGCGGGTGGGAGGGAGCCCTGTGGCGCCTCACTGCAGCCCGAGGTCACGCCTTCCAGCTGCACAGCCCTAGGCCAGCGGAGGGAGAAGGTTGAGGAGTCTCACCCTATGCTACCACTTGGCTCTCTCTGTCTCGCCTGACACTGTGGGGGCGGGAGGCAGAGGTGTGACAGCTGACACTTGCCTCCATGCTTCCCACAGTGGACCAGGAGCATCATTTCCAAGACAAGTATTTATTTTATCGCTTCCTGGATGATGAGCATGAGGATGCGCCTTTGCCGACGGAGGAGGAGAAGAAGGAGTGTGATGAGGAGCTGCAGGACACCATGCTGCTGCTGTCACAGATGGGCCCCGACGCCCACATGAGGATGATCCTCCGCAAATCGTGAGTAAGAGCACGGTGCCCACCTGCTGCGTGTGGCCGGGGCGGGCGCACACCTGGGCAGGGGAGAGGAGAGGCTGCTTTGGAGAGTCCTGGCCTCACCCAGGGTCAGAGGAGGGACTCGGAAGGGTGACACAGCAGTGTGTCTCTTTTCTATTTTGTTTTTGAGCCAGGTACCTTCATTTCCCTTTTGCATGAGTTAAAAATATGGAGATTTTTAGTGGTTGGCTTCAAAACTGAGTCCACATCTTAACCAAGCTTTGCTCAGTGACAAACGGCTCTGCTTCGATGCCAGACCACCACAGCCCGTTCTTCCTAATGCAGTAGGGCAGCGGCTGTCAGAGCCACAGACCTTATGCCTGTGCTTGTATATATTCGTTCGTTCGTTCATTCATTCATTCATTCATTCATTCATTCAGCACATCCTTTCTCCATGCTCCAACCTGTGCTCTTTAACGTAAAGACATACTAAAGAGAACCTCACTGCTCATTACCGCTTCGAGGTCCCCATTCAGCCAGTGAGGCGCTCTCTCCTCCCATCTTGGCCGAAACCCACCTTCCTCCAGGCGCAGCCCAGCAGCTGAAGTTGAGGACTTCAGCTGTTTAATCAGATCGATTCCGAAAGAAAGGACCGAGCCCCTCTTCTGTTCAGGGAGCTCTCCTAATTGGCATGGGGCACACAGCAGCATATGCCACAGCCCCAACCTCAGGGGAACCTTTTGAAGAAGAGAGGGCTTGTCACTCGGTTCTGAAACCACGCACAGGCTTATGTTTTTCTGCTGGAAATGAAATTGTTCTCCACCCGGCAACCGGTGCCGGCCAGCTGTGGATGTCAGCTCTGAGTCACTGGCTTGGCTGACCTCAGATGGTTAGCGGGTCTCGGTGAGAGGGTTGGACCTTACATGTCTTATGTGTCCCCTGGGCACTTTCCAAAAGTGAGGTGTCCCTCAGACCAGTTCCTCAGTGTCCGCGCCTCACACCAGCTCACAAAGCCTCTCCGCTCTCCTTCATGTCCTGTGCCCAGGATGTGTCCCCTTCCACTCGCCCTTCCTCAGCGCTGCACCAGGCTTTCATTTCTATCACACCGTGTCCCCTTTGTCAAAACTTCCTCTTGGCTCTTAATTCCCCTACCATGTGTTTAAAGGCCTTTCCTCATCCCAGTTGACACCATCATCCTTAACTCTAAAACCATGGTTTTTAGCTCCTTTGGCCTCAAACAACAACAACAACAACAAATTGTTGGTTGTTGTTTTTTTGTGCGTGTGTGTGTGTGTTTTTTGCCTCAGAATTTTATTTCTTCAAACAAAAATTTTACTAAATCCTAAATATCAAACAGAAAGCCAGAGTTTCATAGCCCTAACCATAAGGAGCATCCAAGAACCCTTCCCAGGCTTTGATTTGTCTTCCCTGAGGATGGCAGGCATTGGTTGCCGAGGGGAACACAAGAGAGTCCCAGGGCTTGGAGAGCTCATGAATACCATCATTCTAAACCAGTGATGGCGAACCTATGACACGCGAACTCATTTTTTTTGGTTGATTTTTCTTTGTTAAATGCATTTAAATATATAAAATAAATATCAAAAATATAAGTCTTTGTTTTACTATGGTTGCAAATATCAAAAAATTTCTATATGTGACACAGCACCAGAATTAAGTTAGGGTTTTTCAAAATGCTGACACGCCTAGCTCAAAAGGTTCGCCATCACTGTTCTAAACCATGCTTTCGCCCTGGCTGGTTTGGCTCAGTGGATAGAGCATCGACCTGCAGACTGAAGGGTCGTGGGTTCGATTCTGGTCAAGGGCACATGCCAGGGTTGCTGGCTCGATCCCCAGTAGGGAGCGTGCAGGAAGCAGCCAATCAATGATTCTCTCTCATCATTGATATTTGTATTCTCTTTCCCCTCTCTTTTCCTCTCTGAAATCTATAAAAATATATTTTTTAAAAATAAAAATAAACCATGCTTTTTTTTCCTGTCAGACTGCTTCCTCTCTCTCTTTTCCACACCCCCTTTTCCCATTTGCCTTCATCATTTCCTGGCTCCATCCCCTTTTTGCTGTTTTTGATGTCACTTTCATTCAAGCCAACACCATGTAGTGGTTGTGAATCTGAGGGGCATTGGAAATATGGGAGGATGTTTGGTTGTCTCAGTGCATGAGAGGCACACTGCTGGCATTCATTGGCCAGTGGCTGGGACAGAGGGATGCTAAGCACACCTCAGTACCTAGACCCCTACAGAACAAGGAGCTGTCCTGGAAATAATGTTGAGAAACATTGCTGTGAACTGTGAGTTTCTTAAAGACAAAAACATATCGCATTTTACTTCATTCGTTCATTTATTCATTCAACCAATGTTTATTGAATACCTATTTTCTTTTTTTTTTTAATATTCTATTGATTTTTTACAGAGAGGAAGGGAGAGGGATAGAGAGTTAGAAACATCGATGAGAGAGAAACACCGATTAGCTGCCTCCTGCACGTTTGGTTGTCTCAGTGCATGAGAGGCACACTGCTGGCATTCATTGGCCAGTGGCTGGGACAGAGGGATGCTAAGCATTTTACTTCATTCGTTCATTTATTCATTCAACCAATGTTTATTGAATACCTATTTTGTCCTAGATACTATGTCAATCGCTAAGGCTGTAGCATTGAACAAGGGGGTTGCACCTCCTTCCCGGAGCTTTCTCCTAGTGCAGGAGACAGACCTTAAACAACTAGTTAGGCAAGCAATTGTTTTATCACAGCTGCATTATGAAGCACAAAGGAAAATGTACTGTGTTAATCTAATCTAATAAAAGAGAAACATGCAAATTGACCACACCTCTGCTACACCCCAAGCCACGCCCACCAGCCAATCAGAGCGACTATATGCAAATTAACCCAACCAAGATGGTGGCCGGCAGCTACAGAGCTGGAGCAAGCAGGAGGCTTGGTTGCCCCGGTGATGGAGGAAGCCAAGCTTCCCGCCTACCCTGGCCAGCTGGGGCCTCCGCTCAAGGCAACAAAGTTTCAATTATAGAAGATAAATAAATCCCAGATACCTGCTTCCAGCCAGCCTCCACTGGGAGCTTGGGTGGCTGGGGGCTGTGGCCAGCCTACAAACAGCCATCAGCCCCTCACCCAGGCTGGCCAGGCACCCCAGTGGGGACCCCCACACTGAAGGGGCTGTGGCCAGCCTGCAAACAGCCATCAGCCCCTCACCCAGGATGGCCACATCCTCATGGGTTGAGGATCCCCGCTGGGGGCTTGACCAGCCTGAAAACGGCCCTCAGCCCCTCACCCAGACTGGCCAGGCACTCCAGTGGGGACCCCCACCCTGAAGGGGGTGTGGCCAGTCTGAAAACGGCCCTCAGCCCCTCACCCTGGCTGGCCAGGCACCACATCGGGACTCCCACCCTGATCTGGGACATCCTTCAGGGCAAACTAGCTGGCCCCCACCCATGCACCAGGCCTCTATCCTATATAATAAAAGGGTAATATGCAAATTGACCCTAACAGCAGAACCACTGGGAATGACTGGTCACTATGACACACACTGACCACCAGGGGGCAGACGCTCAATGCAGGAGCTGCCCCCTGGTGGTCAGTGCACTCCCACAGGGGGAGCTCTGCTCAGCCACAAGCCAGGCTGATGACTGCCAGTACAGCGGTGGTGGTGGGAGCTTCTCCCGCCTCCTCAGCAGCGCTAAGGATGTCTGACTGCAGCTTAGGCCTGCTCCCTGCTGGCAAGTGGACATCCCCCGAGGGCTCCCAGGCTGCCAGAGGGATGTCTGACTGCCAGCTTAGGCCCAATACCCCCGGGGAGTGGGCCTAAGCCAGCAGGTGGTCATCCCCCTAGAGGTCCCAGACTGCGAGAGGGCACAGGCCAGGCTGAGGGACACCCCCCGCCGAGTGCACAAATTTTTGTGCACCGGGCATCTAGTAGACTATAATATGGAGAGTGGAATTTAACCTGGTGTGGAAGTTCAAAAACGCCTAATCCCCATAAATATACAGTCCCAGCTGAAGTTCCCTCAGCTCTTCAAGGGAGGCAGAAATGTCATTCTATTTACAACGATTTTTAAGTATGTACCAAAGAGGTTTTAAAAAAGTAATAAAATGGTTCCTGCCCTTGGGGAGTTTATAATCCAATGGGAGAGGCACTCCCAGATTAGATTCAGATGCAACAAACATTTATTGAGCGCCTGCTATGTGCTAGGCACCTGCTAGAAACATTCATGCTAATTGTTTGATTCACCCTTAGGAGAGCCTATGAGCCAATTTCATGAGTCACCCTTAGAAATGGGATTCTGTTCTCGTGCTTCTTTATTTCTCCCCTACAGCATTGAATTGTTTGATCCTTGCCAGCCCAAAGGTTCTTCAGAGAAAATTACATTCCAGAGATTGCCATTTTCCAGGTTATCACTGTGAAAGTGCAGGTTTCACCAGAATTCCAAGATGCATTATTTTGGGTGCCCTTGGATTTTCCCACCTTCCCAGATTTTACGAAACTCCAAACATTGGAATTGGGTTGGTAGTTCCTCTTATGAGTCTGTATTTTGGGGGTTTTCCTTCTATTGCAAAGAAAGCCCCCCCAAGAGATTGGAAACTGAAAAAGAAGGAATCTCGCTGAATGAGACAGACTTTCAAACTTTACCCACACACACCATTTTTTAAAAATCTGATAACCTTTGGAGCTTCTACCTTATTTTATTTAAGTGGAAAGAAAATAAGCTTAGTTGATCAAGAAGGGCCAGTATCACTGCTGTCCTTGAAGAGACCAGCTGAGCAGTTGGCTCCAGGAAACTTGCTGCGTGTTCATAGGTCCTAGAAATGTTGCCCTTTTACTGCCCAAACTGCCAAGTTGTTCAGGAATGTGGAGGCGTCAGATCCGTATCGGCCAGAGCAGGACCCTCTAGTTTTTAACTCAGCACAGCTGCATTTTATAACCATCGCCACTGCCAGAGAGGTTGCCGAACTCTGATAATTACTGGGAAAGAAATAACACAATATTCTTTGATGAGAAGATTACTTGGGGAATTTGATTGTATAATGAAGATGTTGCTTTGAAAGGTACTTCCTATTGTTCTGAATCTGAGACTTGCTAGCAAAGAAAAAAAAAAGTGTCACTTGTTTTGACAGGCTCCTTAGAAAAATTCTCTGTTTATTACATTAACTGCAGCATTTTATCTGTCAAAGTATGAAAGAATGTTCTGTAGTTTAAAAACAGAATAGAGCTTCAGGGGGAATTTTTTTTGGCACACTCTTGTTGCTATTGGTATTGAAAAAACACACATACATTCTGCATGTGAAATTAGCTTTTCATGTGGTGGCAGGCAGAGTGACTCACAATGCGCATCCTGGTTTCGCAGGTGCAGACCTGGGTGGCATTTGGAGGCAAGTGCCATGGAACAGTGACAGTTTGACGGTGCTGTTGTTGCAGCTCACAGACAGGACCATCAAACCTAAAATGAACCCTCAGGGCTTTTTGTGTTGATGTTGCTTTGTTTACAAGCCTAAAAATGAGGTTACCCTGCCGCGAATAAGTACAATGGAGACCTTTACCCGAAGAAACATACATTCTGGTTAACTTTGAGCAGATACTCTGGGTTGCGGGTGGGGCCATGGGCACAAAGATGTGGAGTGACCAGGTCAGCAGCATGTTGCACACTGAGGCCAGCTGGATACGAAGAGGCTTCAGGGGACAAAGACGGCTCTTGCCATACAAGCCTCACAACCTCTTCTTCCAAGTGAAGTAAAATATAATGCTCCACTATTTAGAATGGTCTATGAGGATCTAGCCGAAAGGTGGGAGAGAAATGAAGCAGATGGCATTTCCCAAATCTAATTCTAGGTAGGTCTACAATTTTGAAATTCCCTAAAAGCCTAGAGGCTTAAGTAGTTCAGAAAGAGATTAAGTCAGACCCGAGCAGAAGAAATATGAATATTTAATATATTTATTATTATTAAATATATTATGTAAAATGTTTCTTTATTACATATATATCAAGAGAATGGTTGGCAGATTCTGGAGTCTTTCAAATGGATCGGAAATTCAGAAACTTAAGTTCAATGATTTCATGCGATAAATTAATTTTTCTAACATATGCTATGGGGCATGAGTTTGAAAAGAAACAATTTAAAATGTCATGAAAAAATACAGGGGTGGGGGTTGGGGGTGGGGATAGGTGTGAGTGGGGGGACATTTTGGCTGTTCCACACATTTGCTCTAGAGGGCGCTTGAGAGGCTGTGTATTTTCTCTTAGCAGAGCCTATTTTAATAGGGCCTTTATTTGTCCAAGCTGTTTTTGAGGGCGTGGAATTTGAAATCCTGATAATTATAGGGAAATTTGCTTCACCAGCAGAACCCAGATTAGCAAGCCTAAAATCAGTGGTGCCTAGGGTTTTGACTTTTGTTGGGGTATGCCAAGAGTATGTTCAAACTTGTAAAGTCCAAACATTGGAATTGGGCGGCTGGTAGTTCTCAAATGCAAATCAGATGAAAAGAGAAGTGTGACTGAAAGAGCCTAATCTTAATGAAATAAGAAATTCACTGTGAATCTTTCCCTTCACGGCATGACAAACTTCACCACTGTTTTTCCTGGAAAGATTGCTGTGCCGTAGTGAAAGCTTATAGAATTTACCAGAAGAAATTATTGCATTAAGGGGGCCTTTTCTTGGGGTTGGGTTTGCTTCTCCCCCATAAAAGCAATCGACCCTTATCTCCCTGTTTATGTGTCCAAGAAACCAACAGTTGGATTGCCGCCATGAGGATTCAGATTTGGGATAGGGATAGATGGATGTCGCTGCCCATTTATAGTTTAGGGTTCAATATGAGAATACCTAAAGATTTTAATGACTTTTTCTTGGTCAAGTCAATCTGTTTATTGTAGAAACTTTGGGAACTTAAAAGAGTTAAAGAAGAATAAATGACACCCGCATTCCACCTCCCCAGAATAATTATTATTAACATGTTGGTATTATCCCTCTGGTTATATTTCAATTCCTAACTTTTTATACTTAATAATATATCATGGCATTCTCCCTTAACCTTAAGTATTCTTTAAAGATGGGATTTTTTATAGGTACATAGTAATCTGTCCTCTGAATATTCCTTAATACATTCAGTTTGTCATTGTTGGATGTTCAGATTAATTCTCAAACCTTTCTTCTTTCATTTAACTTATTATTTTTTTAATTTTATATTTCAATTACAGTTTACATTCAATATTATTTTATGTTCATCTCAGGTGTACAGCAAAGTTAGACCATCATATGCTTTACAAGTGTTCTCTCTCCGATATTTCCAGTATCCACTGGGCACCGGACATAGTTATTACAATATTGTTGACTATATTCCCTATACTTTATCAAGCTCTTTCTTCTTGAAAGCAGCAAAAAGTAATATTTTAGTGCTCTTCTTCCCGGGACAAAGAAAGAACTAGCCTGGTGTGGGAGCAGAATGAGGTCCCGAGCTCCAGCAGGGAACATAAGCTGCTTCACACTGAAGGAGGGCCCAGACCAGGAGAGCTAGGAAATGTGGCTGGAGAGTAGGCTGAGGTCAGATTGAAGGGGGTCTGCTATCCCTCTATGTACCTTGGATGTTATTTTATAGCCACGTGGCGCACCATTGAAGAGTTTTAAAGGGACGTGGAATGGTCAGCTTTGCAGTGGGGGGGGGGTTTCTCTGCCGTCTGTAGAGAATGGGTTGGCAGGGTCCAGACTATAGACAGGATGCCAGGTATTGAGTTTTATGAGACTAAAATTAATTATATTTTGAGAAATTAATGACAGCATATGAAACACATGCATTTGACCCGAGTCTGCTAAATAGAGTAAAAGAAATACTGAGTGTAAGAGCCCTGGATTCTAGTCTTACCAATTTACCAATAAATCCCCCAACAACTCCAGACTACAAAGCTGTTAAGCTATAAAATGAGTTTAATAATACCTACTTAACCTCTCCCAACTTCACAGGGGAGTTGTATTTAATTAGCCAACATTTGCTGGACCAAAAATGGTTCAAAATTGCTTCCTGGGTTTATTCTTTAAGCACTTGAGAGGATATATATTATAGAAATCTGATTTAAAAATAATTGTTACAGACAAATCTTATCTTATTCAATGACTACCTATAGACCCTAACGGAGTACAAGTATACCATCTACTATAGAAAAATATGAACATCAAACCACTAGCCAGAATTTAAAATAAAAACTAACACTTAATAAATGAGCCCTGCAGGTGTGGCTCAGTTGGTTGAGCATCATCCCATGCACCAAAAGGTCACTGGTTCAATTTCCGGTCAGGGCACATTCCCAGATTGCGGGTTGGATCCCCGGTTGGGGTGCAAGAGGCAACCGATTGATGGTTCTCTCTCTCCTTTCCTCTGCCTTCCTCTCTCTCTCAAATCAATAAGAATATTGAAAAATAAATGAATCATACAAGTTTATATAGTGACCTCACATACATCGCCTCTTTGAACCTCAAAATAACTCTGTGAACTGAGAAGGCCTTATTATCCACAATTGTCAAATGAAGAGATTGAGCTTGGTAGATGTCAAATACCTTCCTTAACATCACACAGTGGTACTTGTGGCTGAATCAGGAACTGAGCCCAAGTCTGCTTACTCCAGATTCCAGGAATGGCTCTACCACTTAAGATCTAACTCTTAAGAAGCAAGGCTAGGAGGTGAAGAAAAGAAAAACAATTTGCTGGTTTGTTAGACATGTGAGTGGGAAACCAAATTTACCAGTCAGAGAAGTAGAAGAAGGTGAGTTCTCAAGAAGACCTTACGAGTGTTAGGAAATGACCCAAGTTTGAGAAATGACTTGTAACCAGGAGAATCAGGTCAGTTGAGGTGGAGCGTTGCAATACAACAAAGCATTCTCAACTCCAGAAAAATATGATGAAGCCTTTCCTTTATTTTTAAGCTTGACTGTGGCTTCCGTGGATATCGACAACGCTGACTTTCTGGGTTTTTCCCCCAGGCACCAGGGAAGAGGTCTAAAGGCGGCAGGTCTAGAAGAACTGGTTATCTGCTCTCTCACCTGCGTGTTTTACCAGGCACCATGTCCATGTGCTACTTGGTGGCTGGATGAATCCTTCATTTTATCCACATCCCAAGAACTGAGGGTCTCTGTCTCTGACCTTGATAATTCCTTGATAAAACTGTATTTACCAGCAGTTTCCAATGTCACCTGGGCCCTCCCATCTTTTCATGTACAAACTGCTTCTCCATCCATCCCCGTTTATTACCGTGTCTGTAACTAGACAGAAAGCGGCCCCTGCGGAAACTAGGCCTTTCCACAGCGGGATCTGACAAATCCACATCAATGTGGCACCATGCAGGCTTGTGAAGAAGCAGGGATGCCTAATATCTCTCCCTGTGACACCTGGAGAAGGACAAGTAAAGACCGGGTACATTCGCCAGCTGCCACTCAGAGCAGCCTGAGAGTCAATTCAGTCCCCTAGCCTCGCAGGTTACTCTCTGAAGGTGCCTAGGAGATCCCTCCTCCTGCTCCGGGCACAGTGTTCCCCTGACTCTTGAAAGCCAAATTGCCTTCAGCCCTTGGGACCCTTTCATTACTCTCTGAACAGGCTGGGGGCTGATTTGCAGAATCCCTCCTCCGTTTTTCCCCTGCCATCTCCGTGAAGACCAAAGCAGGAGAGGTGCGTAATGCCGCTGTTTGCCAGGAGAAACCCGCTTTGAAAGCACGACTTTGTTCAGTGATCGTGGTGGAGAAGGCACAGTTTTAGACTTGCCCGGTGCTCTTTTAGGGTGGGGGTGGATCGAGATGAGAACCTTTGCCTGAAGATGCAAGAGCCGAGAGGCGAGTCTTCTCTGAGACACTAGGTGGCACAGCAGCTCTGAGCTAGTGGCCTCGGAGCAGAGGCTGCTGGGCCTGTTCTCTGTCACTGCAGCCACAACATGAAGATCCATCTGGGGGGGTGGGGGGGGGGGAGACTCACATTTTTATTCACTTCAGTGGCACAGGTTGTCACACTGGCTTTTGCTCCATCTGGCCTCTTCCCTGGGACTTCCGTCAACTTTCAATTCTAATGACATGTTGAGGCCCCGGGCAACAGTGAGTTTGCTGGTAGCCAACCTCTCACGAATGCTTTTGTTGCTTTGCTAACTGAATATACTCATGCTTTAGAGTAAGTCTCTTCACACCTTGCAGTGCTGACTTCTCTCACCTCATTAAAAATGTGCTGTAAACAGGACCCAAAAGTTCATGGCTACCTGGGTGGCTTGCCAAAGCACAGTGGCCTGCCCTGTGATTACTTGACCACTTTAGACCTCAGGGTTATTTTTTTCCCTTTCATTTTGAATGTTATTTAGGACTCAGAGACTAAGCTGTTTTTAAGCTTTGTTCCATTCTGTTTCAAAAGGCTACCATAGCTTTCTCCAGGGCATCCGGGGGAAGTCTTTATTTCTCTGTAGTGGTTATTATTGATGCGTGAGCACCGGGAGGGGTAGAATAAGCTGCCATGTGGGTCTCTGGGCAGGTGTGGTGGTCACACCCACAGCGGAGCCGGCCCTGGAGGCGCTGGGGGCCAATTTCCCTACAGCCTTTGCTTCATGAGAGGCACGAGGGGAAGCATGCAGGCTAAACTCCCTCCCCTCACTTCTTCCCAGGAGTTTTGAAACGAAGGAGGATTTCCCAGGAATGGAGCCCTTCCTCTGTGTCTGGCAGGAGGGCCGTGGCTGTCACATGCTCTGTTCTGCTTCTCTCTCAGGCTCCCGGTTGTGCCTTCATCTTAGCAGGTCTGAGTGTTAGCCTGGCAGCACACTCTGCCACTGCCTACTGCTCAGTGGGGGTGGGGGAGGGCCTTGACTAACCGCTGACCTTGTGATGAACCACTCTGACCCGCTCGCTCCTGGCCTTGTCTTATCAGCAATGCCGTCTTCCTCCTGTGCTGATTTTCTTTTTCTTTTTAAATTGTTGATAGTATTACAGATATCTCCCTTCCCCTCCCCCCCCCCGCCCTCCTCCTAGCCCCTACCATCCCCCCAAGGTCTTCACTATTCTATTGCCTGTGACTATGGGCCAAGCATATCCTATATAATAAAAGCCTAATATGCTAAGTGTCTGGTCGTCCAGTTAGCCGTTCAACCAATCAAAGCATAATATGCTAATGATATGCTAAGGCCACTTAACTGCTCACTGTGATGTGCACTGACCACCAGAGGGCAGACGCTTCAACCGGTAGGTTAGCTTGCTGCTGGGGTCTGGCCAATCGGGACTGAGCGAGTCAGGCCGGACACATCCTGGAGCCCTCCTGTGTCCCTCCCTGGCCCCAATCGTGCACTGGTGGGGTCCCTTGGCCTGGCTTGCACCCTCTTGCCATCCGGGACCCCTCGGGGGATGTCGGAGAGCCGGTTTCAGCCCGATCCCGCAGGCCAGGCTGAGGGACCCCACTGGTGCACAAATTCGAGCATGGGGCCTCTAGTAAGTATATAAGTTCTTTGGTTTATCTCTTCTCGTCCCCCCAACCCCACATCGAGGTATATTAGTCTGTCCCATGCCTCCATGCTTCAGGTCTTATTTTATTGGTCAATTCATTTTGTTCATTAGCTTCCACAAATAAGTGAGATCATGTGATATTTGGTTTATTTCACTTAGCATAATATTTTCCAGGTACATCCATGCTGTCCCAAAGGGTAAGAGATCCCTCTTTTTTATAGCTGCATAGTATTCCATAGTATAAATGTCCCACAGCTTTTTATCCATTCATCTACTGATGGGCACTGAAGCTGTTTCCAAACTGATTTTCTTATTTGAGTTGAGCTGTGGTTGCTTCCAGCTATTCTCAGACATTTTATTCCTATCTGCTTTTGGTCACCCAAGAATTCCTAAAATCTCTGATCAACCATAGTACTCTTTTGTGGTTTGTGGTGGTGGTGTGTGTCTGTTCTCAGTGCTGTTTTGGATTTTCAAGTGTCTTTCCATGAGACTTTTAGCGTGACAGACAATTCCAGCCACAAAAGGGCCCAGCCTAACAGATACTGTGTGGTCTTTGGAGATCGCTGCTATCCAGGCCCTCGCTGGTCTTGACTGAGTAACTTCAGCTGGTCTAAGATGACAGTTCTTCCTCGCAGCTGGATGAATACATCCACAGTCTTTTAGAAAATATATCTTTTTTATCACTTAACAGGATTTGGAGTATGAGGTGAGGTTCAACATTTTCATCCTGTCTCCTCCCTCCATTAATTATTTGCCAAGACAAAAGTGAGTTGTGTCGTGGCCACCGTGTCTTACTTGACCTTGAGTAGGAGGGATAACAGAGCTTAAACCCCCATTTTTCTCAGTCCACAAGACAGGAACTGGTTTGTGGTATGCTTCCATATGTCCCTTGGACAGACCCTGAATTCAGCATGAATTGTGAGAACTAGTATTTTCGCTCATCTGATAAACTGTATTGAACATCCACCCTGATAATAATTTCATCCTCCGTTTGTGCTATATTTCCAATGAATCAATACTTCATGTATATTAACTCATTTGGTCTTTACAACAATCATATTTATTGTTCTCATTTTAGAAATGCAAAAACAAGGCATTAAACCAATTGGGCACCTAGGAAGTTCATGATTTAGATCTCAAATCCAGTTTCTGCTCCCAATCCAGCACCCTCTGCACTTCTTGAGAAGAGCAGTGTAGGGTTATGGGTATTTAAGCAAATAACATTCCTCACAGTATGTTGTAATCACCACAGTAGTCGGGCCATGTGCCATGGAAGAGTAAAGGTTGGAGAACCAGTTTTACCTGGGAGAGATAACATCTGAACTGGGCTTGAAGCAGAAAAAAATATCCTAGGCAAAGAGAGGAGAAGCATGTGAAAAGTCTTGGAGACATGAAAAAGCATAGCGTTTTGAGTAATGGAGAGACGTCGGGCATGGGTGAAGCAGAGAACAGAGCCATGAGGGAAGGTGTGAAGAGAGGAAAGGAAGATAGCTGAGTCTGCAAAATCCACTGAGATCTGCCCTGTGATGACGAGGGAGCACCCTGGACAGTAAGCTTGTGGAGCTGTGGCTTGTCTGGGAAGAGCTGGCCAGGAAGCTGTCTGAGCTCAGGATAGACATCTGTTTGGAGATAAAGATGTAGGTCTCAGCGTTATATAGGTGAAAGTTGGGGATTTCTCAAAGGGAGAGAAAGCAGAACAAAATGAGAACAGAGCTGAAGGCAGAAGTTGGGGCACAGTACAATTTAGGAGGTGAACAAAAGAACAACAGATCAAAAAAGACATGGAGAAGAAATGTTTAGGAAAGCAGGAAGAGAGAGCCAGGAGGGGGCAGCGTGGGGAGAAGAGAGCTTCCATCAGTGCTCAGTGGTGTTCGGCAGTAGGATGTTGAGTAGGTTTCAAAAATGGCTTGCATGTTGCCATCATTGCCTTCTCCTACACTTTGGTGCAGGTCCTCAGACTACCTCTAATGGTTAAAGGGTGTCTTGAACCAGCTGTCACCTTTTTAGTATGATGCACTGAGGATCTGACATAGTTCTTTCTCATATGTTTTAACTCTTGGACAATATATAATTATTTTTAATGTAATGTAATGTGTAGATTCTAAAGGCAACACTTTTTTTTTAATCTGTAAGCGTTGATTAATGTGAGAAAAACTTTTAAAAAAGAATCAACTACACCTGAAGAAAAAAAAGGTTGATCAATATGGATTTCATATTGATATTATGTAAAAACACTCTTCCTAAACTCATAGAGATCTGCTCCCAAAATTCCAGATATGAATGTGTTAGGATTTTAGAGCTAAATTCTAACACTTTCTTTTCCCAGCGGAGTTTTCCTCCTCCCTCCATAACAGCCCATCCCATGGAGGTGAGAATGAGACTTGGCGACTGATTTCTCTTTAGCCAGGCTTCTAGGAGGGTCCATGCTATTTGCAGCTGATGTCAAGTAGCAAGAACAGCGGGGCAGCTCCTTGTGCTGAAGAGCATAATCCTATTACGCCTGCCTTGAGACTCTCACCTTAGCTGCCTCTATCACAGTAGATGGACTGAGGTGACTCCATTGACTTTTAAATCCCCAAGGATCCTCCTTTCAAAATCCCATGTGTAAGTCAAGTAGTAGATTAGCCCCTTGCTAAGAAGGCCTGGCCCCCTCAAATCCCTGTGGCCATAGTTTTTTCTTTGGTGTGTTTGGGTCCCATCTTTTCTGAGGTCCACCATTAAGCACTGGATTGATGCACAGTGGTGGTCCTTGGCAGGAGGCGGGCCCGGCTGGCGTCTCCCTGGGTCATGGATTTAGTACCAGTCTTTGTATAGTCGAGATTAGGAATATACCCTTCATAGATGCTGTAAGAGAGGCATATCTTCTTTTGTTCATGCTAAACTGTCCTTGAGAAGGTGATGTGCAAGGTGTGCGAAGAGTTTTCTTCCTCTGATGGCCCCCACTTGATCTGCCATCAACCCCATCTTATGAATGGTTGCAAAAGTGTTTAATCCAATTAACTATTTTAGAGTATTTACAATTCAGTTTTGATTGCTCAGAGTACTTACCTATAATTGACTAAATTTCAGATGTAATTTGCTGGCCCAAATGTTGTACTCTGTCAGTTAAACTTCTTATGCAAAGGTTTGAGTTTTGAATATCATTTTGCTGAGGGTTTTTTTCCACCGACACGAATAAATATGCAGGTACCTTCACATGTACTGCTTCCTTCAGCTCTCACCTCTCTCTCGGGAAGGCATGTCCCAGCTTACAGATGAGACTGAGGCTGATGTCACACGGCTGGTGGGGGGTGCACTGAGGTTAAAACTTTATCTTCAGCCTGGAAATCCAGAGCGCTGTTCAGTACACTATCACTCCCTGAATTTATTTGACCCAGGACCACTTTTTAAAAATACAATGTAATTAAGCATGGAACGCCACCAATAGCTCATTAAGATTTAAATATTTAATATACAGTAACATTGAATAATACAATAAGTTACTGAAATTTTAAGACAAAATGTGTAGAATAGACTGACGATTACGTAGTAGGTAACATGCATGACTGCAGCAATTAGCTGAGAGCAAATGCTGCCTGTCCATCAACATGGAGCTTGACTTCCTAGTACTCTCAGAATCAATAACCAATTTGTTTGAAAATTTCAATAACACATCAGTCAAGGTTTCTTACATTGCAGAGAGCAATAGAATATCTCAATTCTTCACCAATCAGATGTTCTCTTTGATCTATAGTTAAACACTATTGGTGATTCCAGAATAATTATAGGCGTGAAAGTGATTAGGAATCTATTCTGTCCTTCCATGTCAAAATGTCCATAACATCCACATAACCTATCTTTAAAGCAAGATTATTGGATACTAGTTCTAAAATAAATTATAGGGGGAGAAGCTAACTAGTATACTAATTAGCACCTCATGGGACAGTGGTCATGCATGAAACATAGTTGGGGAAGTGGAAGTATATACCTCTCTTCTCTCCCTTTCTTCCTAACCCCAAACACTACTATCTGCCTTCTGCTCATCTCATGCCCTCACCTTCTCAGGGATAGGCAAGAAAATACTGAGTCTCTACACATCCCTTATTTAAGTCCTATGGTAGAAGTGTATTATACAACTTGAAACATAGTGACAGCAGCATTATTATTCTGTTAGGTTAAGATACCATACAGGATCTTAAGGAATTTGGATCAATCATCCAGTTGATGAAATCAGTTGTTTCTAGTTGTGTTAAAGACGAATTTTCCTATTATTGATTAAGATGGTAATGCAAAGCAATTTTCTGGAGCAATCGTCTACAAAGTGAGAGATAGATTAGCCAACTACAACGTGAGCAGAGATGTTCTACCCTCTGAGATTAGAAGGGAAGGGGACTCTGTGCCCATTCTTCCATTGACAACACATTCATTTCAAAACTTCCTTTAGGGATTATAATGGCATAATCTCGCCCTCTGCCAGTATCTTTTTATAGAGATTACTCCTAAGAAATCTGAGCTGTACTACTGACCCTTGAGTCCACTTCTGTATTTCAGGCTTTAGTGATGACTTTTTTTCTCATTATTTCCTTGTTACTTTTTTCTTTGTAGACCTGGCCAGAGGAGTATGGATGACCTAGAGATTATCTATGATGAGCTCCTTCACATTAAAGCCTTATCCCATCTTTCTACCACCGTAAGTTGTCTCTTATTGAGCAAGGTCAGTTAAATGCAGTTAGGACTAGAGGAGTGTATTTGGCATGGAGAGCAGGAATATCTGAATTCTGCCTCATAAATCATCCCTAGTCTTTCCCATGAGTTGCTAAGTAAGTTGTACCCAAGAAGAATCACTGTAATGGGATCAAGTATTGTCACATCATTAGTAGTCGCCCAGGTGCTGTAAACCCCAAAGCAATTTGATGTGAGTGGGATTGGAACATATGCTTCATCCTTCCAAGTCTGAACTATGGAACCTGCACACCTAGGCAAGAGAGCTAGGCCTTCAAAATGGCTTGGAGGCCCTCCCATAAAATACAGAGCCAGAGGGAAGAGGGAGATAAATCAGGGTGACCTGTCCTGGCCCAAGTGGCCAGCTTTTGCTGCCCTATTGAGAAAGGATGCAGAAGGTTCAAGAGAGAATTACTTCAGATATGTTAGGGCACAATAGCAATACCCAATAGTGACAAATGGCCCAATGGCTGTGTTTGGCTCTAAAATTCTACGTGACTAGGATATTTAGGAAAGCAGGACAGAAACATCTCCCCCTATAGAAGGATCATAGGAACAGGATTTCTAGGCAACACATCGTCTCCTATATGTTAATAACTCAACACCAATAATAAAAAGAAGTTGTTGCAATGTTCACAGATTATATACCGAGGCCCCTTAGCAACGTCTGCATTCCTAATTTGCCTTTCGTTCCCAGCTCCGTAGCGGATGCTATGCTATCATATGCTAGCAGTGTCTGTGGTCCCTGCTCCGGGGGGTCTCTGAAGAGAGCAGCGAGGCATTTGTCACGGCCCCAAGCAGAAGGGCTCCAAATGCCTCCCTCTTCAACCTACAGAGCTGCCTTCACATTCCTCCCCCCTCCCCCGCTCTCCCGAGGGGTCCACAAGCTTGCTCACCTGGTAGAGAAACCAGGAGTGTGGTCCAGCCTCCCCACCACTGTCCTCTCATCCTCACTTCATCTGTGGGGAGAGGGAGGAGGTCTAGTGTCTGGGAGCCTCACCGGGGAGCCCCCGCAAATGTAAGCGCCAGGGGCTCACACCGCAGAGGAAGGTGCGGGGAGACCCCTTTCCCTACCTGTGCTCCAGGTCCCCAGGATGCCCCTGTCCTGACTCCCCCAGTCCTGACGGGATGGAGAGGAGTGTGGATAGTCTCCTCCTCTCCCTCAAACCACAGGTACCCAGGCACTGGGGAAAATTCTCAGGCTACTTGGTACTTAGGGAGAAGGAGCCATAATTTGGGGCCATAATTTGGAATAAAAAAATTTTTCTTAGCTATCTCGTAATATAAATATGCTTACACATTTGAGCTTAATAATTCAACTTGAAGACACTGACTTTCCCAACACGTTTGCAGGGATGCATTATGTGGGACGCAGGGAAGAGCCTGTAACAGCAATGGAGTCACATGATATTATAGATGCTCTTACCTTCTCGCCCAAGACAAAAGATAGGCAGTGAAATTGGCTAGTGCATATGTGTGAAACCACATAAACCATCTGTAGGGCAGTGGTCTTGTATGAATGAGCGTATACAATAGCTCATGTTAGAGCTTTGAGGATTTAGCGGCAAATCTAGTGAACGTGGTTCTAGACAACAGTAGCGCAAGCAGCGCCGGAGACAGCTGTGTGGGAAGAGGGACAGTTAGCACTGTTCAGAAAGGGAACATGTCTCCCCCCCCCCCAAAAAAAAAAAATCTGGCCTTTCCACATCCTTTCTCTTTTCCTTCTAGGTGAAACGGGAGCTAGCAGGTGTTCTCATCTTTGAGTCTCACGCCAAAGGAGGCACCGTGTGTAAGTGAAAGCTGTCATCGGACGTTGCGCCTGGCTAGTCCCCTCGGGAGCCTATGCCATGGGACCCTGACTGCAAATGCGCCCCTTTCAGACTTGGCAGGACGTCCTGCAGCACTTTTTTTTCAGGATCTGTGATCATTCCCAGCACATGTCCGTTATCCTGGAGCGTGGTGGTTTTCTGGGACCAGCGCAGGGCGGGGGGGAGCAGGGGTGCTGTTGCTACTCTGAGTCTCTGCCCAGGCCCTAGCTGCTGGCTGAAGGCAGTGTGTAAAGAGTGTGGGAGGAAGATGCTGCTCCTCAGGCAGGCCCTTTGCACGTGACCTCACTTCAGTTGGTGGTTTTAGAAGAACTAATCCATCTCTTGAAATTGCTAGTGGGAATGATAAACGATCCTGTTTTCCTTTTCTTCTCCCACTTCCACTATCAGCTCCAAGTCTCAAAGAATTTCTTTGACACAAATATTTATGCAATACTAATACTCAGGATCTCTCCAGAACCCAGTTTGTAATTTAGTTCCGTGATTCTATTTGGAAGCAAGAAATTGAAATTTGATATCAACAAATGTGAACAAAAGTATTCGGGCTAGCATTGCGCACGAATCTGCAGAGTCCTTCTTGCAAAGCAGGGTTAGTGGTCTACTCAGGTCAGGAAATGCCACCTTCTCTGATCTTCTTGGGGAATCGTGCACCTCAAGCATGCTAAGCTCTCAGAAGTTCTGCACTAAAGAAAAGCGTTCACACCAGTTAGACTCACACTTCCTAACCCGAGTGGAACACAGAACACTCGTTTAATGGATACCTGTTAACGTTTCAAGAGACACTCTCTGGAAAGTCTTGCTCTTTCTTCACACTGACTTGGGTTAGTCAAATAAGCAGAAGGCAGGACTTGCAAAAGGAGTTACAGAAGTTATATTTCAAAATGTTTTTCAGTCATCAAAAGTGGCATCTCCAACATTGACATTTATTTTAGTAAGAATGTCTTTTCTTGAAATGTTAAAGGTTCACGTTAGTTTTTATTTTCATGATCACCAGTGATGCATAACTTCTCTTTTATTCTTTTCACTCAAACTTACTGATTGTTTTCATTTTATTGTGAAATATTTAAATATTTCAAACAAATAATAGAGGTTATTACAAGCACCTTTGAAGTCTACATTAAACACTAGCATGCAATATTTTTTCATGTTTTCTAAAGAATGAAATTATTGATACAGTCGAAGGCCCCATGTTTCCTCCCTTATCTTATTCTTCTCTTTCCCTCCCACGGTAACTGCTACCCTAAATGTAGTGGTTCTCATCCCAACCCATTAAAAAAATAGATAGATAGATAGATAGATAGATAGATAGATAGATAGATATCCATAAACAATAAACAGTACCTATTTGCATGTTTTCAATTCACATTACTGGTCCGATTGCTTTTAAAAACTATTTTCTGTAGTGTAGTAAGTTTTGATGAATTGTGGGTAAAAGAGTATTGCCTGATGAACTGGATTGCTGTTAGTTGATGTCTAGTACCAATGGATTTTTCAGGGCCTGGCCAGTAGAGCAGTGTTTCTGTTCCTTTTATGTTCTATAGAAAAGGAAACAATATGCCACCTGAGTAAGTTAGTATTTGCCAGTCATTTTTTCCCCTTCTGGAATATATGTGTAATTCTGGGAGCTTAAAAATGATGATTTGATAAGCTGTAATTTATATTGATGTGCTTCTATTCTTGTCATAAGTCTTTTCTTTTTGTATCTAGTGTTTAACCAGGGGGAAGAAGGTACCTCCTGGTACATTATTCTAAAAGGATCAGTGAATGTAGTCATTTACGGCAAGGTGTGTATATATATATATATCTATATATGTATTTTTCTTTTTGAGTCTTTATTATGCTCCACTTACTAGTGTAGCTCTAAGCATTAACAATTTAGTGCTACCATTAAACTTGCAACAACATTGTTACTCGATGAAGAAAAGTCATTATAGCATCTCTAATCATAAATTATCTAAATTATTATACTCAGAGTGGTATTGAACTTTCTGGGGCCCATCCCTTATAGATTCTAATGTATACATTTAGGTTATTCCATAGCCCATATGACTCAATGAAAGGAAAATGAAACATTACAATTTAATTGTGTAACTCCTCTTCGGCATCCCTGGGTAAAGCCCATTTGTACGTAGTGTGTTAGGCGAACAGGGTCTTGGGGGTGAGGTGGGTGGGTGTTGGTTCTGTTTCAGGGGTCATCTTCCTCTGAATGTTTGCTCTCTAGGGTGTGGTCTGTACCCTGCATGAAGGAGATGATTTTGGCAAGTTGGCGCTAGTGAATGATGCCCCGAGAGCTGCCTCTATCGTTTTGCGAGAAGATAATTGCCATTTCTTAAGAGTAGACAAGGAGGATTTCAACCGGATTCTGAGGGTAAGTCCAAGGCAAAGCGTGGCTGAGGGGCATCCCATGTTTCCTTTTGCAAGAGAAGAAAAGACTCGAGTGTCATGTTAATTGAGCAGTACAGCGATTAATGAATGCTCTAGCAACAAAGAGCCTTGGTCACACACCTGGGATGTTCACTGTGCTGCTGTGCATTCTGGGGCCCAGAGGGGATATTCCAGGAAAGCTGCACCTGGGGCATGCCAGGCTAGACCAAACAACCCTGCACACGTCTGGCCCGGTCCATCAGAATAGAAGATGTAGAGGGACTGCCTTGGCAAATGTCCATGTGATACCTCCCTGACTCCTGTCTTCCTCTATCATAAACCTTTCTAGTCTCTACCTCCAACCTCATCCCAAATCTGAGCCTTTCTATAACAGCACATGCTCTCTCGAGTTAGTCAGTGGTTATATTTTAGCGGGAATTAATGTTAATCGTGGTTACTCTAACCAAGTGTTTTTATTTCAAGTGCTTTATGTCAAATTGATTCACACTAAAGGAATGTCAGACTTTGGCAAGTAGGTGAAGAGTAATTGCATTTAAAGTTGGCTCTGCAGATGGGCCTACCTTAGCTTGTTACGGTATTTATGAGAGTGGGTGATCTTTAGAAGAGACGGGCCCTGGCCTTTCCCCACCATGCAGCCCCTGGTTCCTTGGGAAGAGCAATCCAGCTGATGGCAGTGTCTCAGGTGGCCCATACTGCATCCCTCCCTCGCTTGAGTTCACCCTGAGACACAGTCCCTCTAGGATCACTTAGCTCTGTTCCCTTCCCTGCTGGCTCACAGAGCAAACTCTCTTCTCTCCTCTCCCACCCTTAGCATCTTTGTCCATCCTCCCCGAAAGTCCAAACTGCAGCTTTTATGCTTCTGGTACATTTGACATTATTTAATGATGATTTACAACATCATTCTCCATTCCTTATGCATGGACACCTATCACTACACAGCCTTACATATTTGCCTTTGGTGGCCCAATTTCTGACACCAAAGTTTGTCTTAGGAGTGCATTCTCTTAATGCAAAGAAAGTGTCACTAAAAACTATACCATTGAATAATATAGAAAAAAATACCACATAGAATTTGACGTGGTTCTTATCTAATCTCTTTTAAAATAGGGACCAAATGATGAGATAAAGCACATTACGTTTTTTAAATTAAGTAGGTAATTGAAATTTAGAGGTAAACTTGAACTAACTTTTTGAGGTTTGCACATATGGAGTTTACATTTAGCCAAAAAAATTCTTTGAAAGAATCACATAAGGACCATTATCACGGATGTGATTTATAAAATTCTTCAAAATTACTGAAAAAATGTTTTTAACACATTTCAAACTGATTTTGTAGAAATAATAATAATAAAATAAGTAAAGTCTTTTGTTCGGAGCAAAAAAGTAGCATTCCCAAGAATACTAAATGTCCTCATAAGAAAAGCAGAATGAAAGAACTTGGTTGAAGCTAAGTGCTATTGGCCACATATTTTTATAAAAAATAAATGCTTTGTTCCCTTATCTTCCCGCTGTACCACCCTCTCCCAAAAGTTTCTCAGAGCACAGCCACACTCCTCTCTACTCTGCTGATTTTCTGAATTGGGGGTAAAAGCAGAGCTTTGAAACCACATGCCCAAACCTCATCTGGTCCTCTCCCTGGCCATTCCAGCCCTTGACTTTGAAAATGACTTAATTTGTAGACACAACAATTAGCATCACAAGCACCAAATGAGTTTCTGAAGCATTTGAAATTTTTTTTCATTGTCTGAGAAAATGGCAGCATCTGTATGTGGTGTAATTTGTATTTGCAGGACGTTGAGGCGAATACAGTCAGACTGAAAGAACACGACCAAGATGTCTTGGTGCTGGAGAAGGTCCCAGCGGGGAGCAGGGCTTCTAATCAAGGAAACTCACAGCCTCAGCAAAAGTAGGTTTGCGTCCAACGCTGCAATCGCCAGACTATGATTAACCTTTTCACATGGTATCATCATTTCCACAATAGCATGTTCTCCTTTTCTGTGGGAGATGGCCGTGTGTGTGACTTTTCTCTCTATTGACTAATCACACAGTTTGTGCAGTATAATGTATCCATTTCTGGCACTGTGTTTAGCTTGGTGCTGCCTAGCGTAATGGGGGAGAATATCCCCCTACTCCAAAGATGCTCTCTGGATACAGTGTTCAACTGTGGGAGCTTTGGAACAGAAGGCATCGGGGAGAACAATGGAAGTAGGAATGCCAGGCAGCCCAAGGGCATGGAGACCCCAGGTGATGAGACCCGTTGGCATTTGAATTTCCTAGGGAGGATTTCTCAAGAAGTGTTTTCGTCTTGTTATCAGAATGAGTATCTTTGACAGAAACCCAGATTTAAATATAAGGTAGACTTGGATTGCAGCCTAGAAGCATGCCTCTGGCCTCCTCTGTCCAAAGGGTACTTGCTTCTCAGGAGCTGTGTAAACTTGGGTCTGTACAGTATGTGTATGTTCCATCCTTTGCAGCAACTTCCTACTTGAGACTCTTTCATCAAATGCACCAACAATTGGATGGTAATACAGGAGAATTAGGAAATGCAGCTCCAAGAAATTGTAGAAAATCACAGAATCTCGTTTTGAAACTGAAGATTAATTTCCAATCTTAGGATAATAAAAAGAGCAATTCTGTAGCTAAAGAAATGTCACCAAATAATATGTCGAAAAAGGAATGCATCCCAGTAATCTTTCCTTCTTTGCCATGTAAACGGGGTGTTCTCTTTGATCAGGACACTCCCCATAACTGATGGACTTTTATTGTTTAGACTAAATGCCTAAGGCTCAGATATCTTCATCTGGATGAATGGACATATTTACAAGGAAGGTGGGAAGAAATATAATATTATTGAATAGCCATAGTATATTTTGCATATCCTATATAATAAAAGGCTAATATGCAAATTGACCAATCAGCGGAACGACTGGTCGCTGTGATGCGCACTGACCACCAAGGGGCAGACACTCAACACAGGAGCTGTCCCCTGGTGGTCAGTGCACTCCCACAGGGGGAGCGCCGCTCAGCCAGAAGCCCTGAGCCAGGCTCACGGCTGGCGAGCGCAGCCGTGGTGGCAGGAGCCTCTCCCACCTCCACGGCAGCACTAAGGATGTCTGACTGATGGCTTAGGCCTAAGCCCCCCAAGGGCTCCTGGACTGCGAGAGGGCGCAAGCTGGGCTAAGCCACCACCCCCCCCCAGGGCTTGAATTTTGTGCACCGGGCCTCTAGGATTATATAATCCCATATTACAACTCCTTTCAACAGATAGAAAAATTTAGGCTCAGAGAAGCAAGTTACTTGCCCAAGATTACAAAGCTTATAAGGATAGAGCTGGGATTCAAGTCCAGCTTGATCAATGCCCATGCCTTTTCTCCTGCAGCCTTGCAGGTTATTATAGCAAAACATGGTATATAAATACTGTATCCTCAACACTATGTAGTAAACCTTGCAAACCAATATATTTCAAAAGGAGTGACATAAAATGAACTATATAAGACATATCCTGCCCTAGCTGGTTTGGCTCAGTGGATAGAGTGTCGGCCTGCGGACTCAAGGGTCCCAGGTTTGATTCCGGTCAAGGGCATGTACCTTGGCTGCGGGCACATCCCCAGTAGGGAGTGTGCAGGAGGCAGCTGATCGATGTTTCTCTCTCATCGATGTTTCTAACTCTCTATCCTTCTCCCTTCCTCTCTGTAAAAAATCAATAAAATATATTTAAAAAAGAGTAATTCACTATCAAAATTCTTTAAAAAATAAAAAAGACATATCCTTTCACTTACAAATCTATAAATGACCATCCAGAATTCTTCATTATTTTTTTTCACTGACATCCATTCTTGAAAATGTTCATGCTCAAGTTTTTTTAATAGTTGTCCTTCCAGCCCATAGAGGATGAAAATTAAGACATATTTTATGTGAAGGTTGGGACTATCTCCAATGATTTTCCTTAATGCTCTTACATGGAACTAGGACATTTACGGTGATGATCTGCATTCTTTAATAATGCTTCAGGTGTCTCAGGAAAATTTTGCAACCTGAAAAGGGAAGCCTTGAACATTCTCCGTAACCTTGAAACATTTGGCCAAGAGGTCCCCTGGAGGTCCCCATCTTTCGCCTCTTCATTTTGATCTTCATGGCAGAATGATCAAAAGCGTTTGCTTGTTACAACATCTTCCATTCAGAGCATAATCCAAATATAGATTTTTTTAATGAAATCAAACTAAAGAGAACAGAAAAGGAGAGGCCATGTGTATTAAACTTATTTTAGGGCCCGGATCTGATTTCTGTTATATCTCCTTATATGTGTCCTCTAGACCAATCCAAATTTCTTATATAATTAAAAAACCTGGCATGTTCTCAGCATTAAGAAATATCAATGAGTACAAAATAATGTGACAGCAAAGTCAGTTTCCTGAAGAATACAAAGCTACTCTCTCAGGGGGTTATTTTCCATGTTGAGCTTCCCCAAGCCAGACCTGAGTTGAAAAGGGGAGGCTGTGTGAGAGAATTTTGGCCTGATCTTCTGGATAACTTCAGTAACATGGCAACAATCTTGTCTATGGATGGACTTAAAATTTAGGAACCATTAGGACTTCTATCTCCTCAGAAATTGTCTTTTTTGAACTTAAAAAAGGTTACGTTTGGTGCGATAATAATGTTATTTTTCTGATTCCCTTTTCCCCTGAGAAATCCAGAAAAGTTTCAGAATTGCCTAACTCTACCCAAGCCACTCCCTGTGAGTGTGATAGTCAAATGTCAATTGCAAGACAGTATTTCTCATGATGTATCAACTTTATGGAGCCCTCAAAATTTACCATTCTGGTTATCCTCTGCTCTGTGGTCATGTGGTTTTAGTAAGAAAGAAAGAATTTCAGATGACTGTGTTAGTTACTGTGTTGCTCATCCTTAGACTATCAAACTCCAACCTGTCTGCAGAAAGATAATCTCTTTCAGGCTTCCCCCCTCCCCCCTCCACACACACCTTTGTTGTTGTTGTTGTTGTTGTTGTTGTTCTAGGTACAGATGGAAGTGTCTGATTTCCTAACTTCATTTCCAGACTTGAAGTTAGGGGAAGATTTTCTGTCACAGGTTTAAGCCCTCACAACTTGGATAATGTAACCAATTGGGGTTCTCTTTAACTTGGGCTAAATTAGCTCCTTTGTGCAATAAACTGAACAGAGTCATGCTGTCTGGTCTTCAAGTCCCGCATTTAAACAGAGGTCAGCAGTAGACGCCTGGGAATGCCCAGCCTGAAACAAAGCAATAACGTGATGTTTCAGTCAAACCCGGAGCTGCAAGACCACACAGATGGCTATGCCTGGCCAGAAACTCCCTGGCCCTCAGCCTTCAGAGGTCCCTGCCTTAAAAGAACGTCACACCAGACAGCCCTCCCTGGCGCCCACAAGAGGGAGAGGTGGGTAACATGGCCACAGCAGGGGGAGCCACTAGAGGGAGCCTTTGGTAGCAAAAGAAAGATCCCCTGGTGTCAGATGGACCCTGTGGCCAAGTTTAGAGAGACCACTTCTATTCAGTGAACTGATAGGATTCTTGGCCTGCTGCTCTGGTCTTTCCTCTTTCTGACCAGACATAGTACCCTAGGTAAGGGATGTCCACACTGGGAACACAGAATGTGAAGCCAACCTTCCATCAGAGTTAAACGTTTACTAGCGGCAGCTGCCCAGCACCGTGGTAAATAACAAGTAACTGGTTTTTAATGTAACATATTTACACTCCACATAAAGCTCATTTTTCAGAAAAAAAGCAAACAAGTTCCCTTCAGAAGGGGTTTTCCATTGCACAGCTGACTTCCTGTTCAGAATGGGCTCCAAGTACCTAGACGCAGCTTCTGCCTGGTGCCCAGGACGCCCTTGCAGCGACCTGAGACTCACGCTGTGCGCTGCCCGGGGCTCACAGCAGGGACCTCGTGTTTACGCACCGTGTGACCGCGGGCCTGATGCCTCCCCTTGCAGAGCAGTTTCTCCGCCTGCAGAATAAAGCTAACATTTAACTAGCAGGAGTAAAGGTGAGGACACTGCTCAGGGCCCACCTCGTTGTCCGGGGCACAGTCAACATTTGACAGATGCGGAGCGCCCCCTCCCACCCCAGGTCCTTACCATGTGGCCAGATGCTGCTCCCTTTCCAGCGCATCTGCTGAGCACCATCCCAGAATCATGCATTTTAGGAGTCGCTGAACGCAAACAGCAATTTTTTCCCTTTGAAGCGTTGATAGTATTTATAGATATGCCCTCTCTTTTTCTCAAATATTCACTGCCTACAAGAGGAAAAAACCATTGTCTTCTACCTTATTTACTTTGAGAAAAGGGTCATGCTTTTGAGATTAAAGTATTTTTTTTCCCTATTTCCCCTCTTCTTCTCTAGTCTCCAAATCCAGGCTTCCTCAAAGATTTAACTCTTCAATTCTTTTTGCCCCTGTGTACACGCACACATGTGTAGACATGCACACACATACACACACACACACACGCAATATGTGTTTTTAAAATTTTTTGTTAATCTGCACCTGAGGATATTTTTCCCATTGATTTTCAGAGATAGTAGAAAGGAGTGGGGGGAGAGACAGAGAGAAAGAAAGAGAGAGCGAGATTGATGTGAAAGAGGCACCCATTGGTTGCCTCAACACGTGCCCCAACTGGGGCCAGGGATCAAACCTGCAACCCAGGTACATGCCCTTGACCAGGAATCGAACCCGAGATCCATCAGTGCACAGGCCAACACTCTAACCACTGAGCATACTGGCCAGGGCTGACACAGAATAGTTTTAGCTAATGGTTGCCGTCCAGGTAGACTGCACTTATTACCTCATTCAATACCAGAGTTGCTTCATGCACTCTCCGTCTTTGTTTTCACATGCAGATGGTCGTATGTTGAACTGCCTCTTCTTCACTCCCTCAGGCATGAGGTTAAAACCCTGAGATTTAATATGTTAGGGAAATTCTTGGGATTTCAATGCACTACCTCCAAGGCCTCAAACAAGAAAGGATGTTGGTGAGAAGGCGAAGGAATTTAGGTTCTCCTAGAGCCAAATTCTACCACTGCTCTATGAACATAAGAGACTGTTATTTTCATTGTTGTTTTTTCTCCCCTGTCATTTTGCTGTGGATGAAATGCCAAGCAGAAAAGCAAAGTCTGAATTTTGGAATAGGAGCCCCATATCATCTTAATGTATTTTGCCTCTAAGTTTTCATTCACTGTCTTGTTACCATCTTGAATATGACTTTGAAATAACTCACATTCAATTTTAAAAATAAATCCTTTCATGCTGATTGAAGATCTGCATAAATGGATCTTCTGAAATAATAACACCTCCCCAAAAATATATTTGACATTGAAATAAATTATGTGAATTTCCTGTTGCTGATTTATTGCTTATTCAGAGGCTATTGGGGTTTGCTTGTTTGCTCATTGGTGTTTGGGTTTGGGGGTGTGTGTTTTTCTCCTGCTTTATTCTTAGCTGTATTTCCAAAGCACATGCCAATGTACAGTTGGAAAAGACAGAGCATTCCAGAAATAGGCAGGGGAATCCACTGTGGGACTGAAATTTCGCTACAAGTAACCCATATATGGGTAACCTAGTTTACTGTCGCTTCCCCTCTCTGCTCCCCGTGCCTGCCCTGAATTGCCCTGGGATTCACATGCTTCTTCTCATTCCTCTCGGAGCAAGGCTGGAGTTGCTCAGTTCCCAGCCTGCCAGAGCCGCTCTCCAAGAAATTTACTTTAGTTCCATGTAGGGAAAAAGAGTCACGTTTTAGTAACGACTTCCACTTGTGGTTTTTTCATTGTCCTCCTGTGTGACTGGCAAAGTACATGGTCTCTCTTGCAGTGGTTCTCAACCTTCCTGATGCCGCGACCCTTTAATACAGTTCCTCATGTTGTGGTGGCCCCCAACCATAAACTTATTTTTGTTGCTACTTCATAACTGTAATTTTGCTACTGTTATGAATCGTCATGTAAATATCTGATATGCAGGGTGTATTTTCAGGGGTTGCGACCCACAGGTTGAGAACCGCTGCGAGAATATGGGCCATAAGTTAAGTTGAAATGGTTTCCTGGGATCTAAAAAAAAAAATCTTAGATATGTGAAAAGTTATTTATTAATGATTTGCCCACTTTTGAAAAGCTGATGATGTTTTTATTTTTTATCCAGGTATACTGTGATGTCAGGAACACCTGAAAAAATTTTAGAGCATTTTCTAGAAACAATACGCCTTGAGCCAGCTTTAAATGAAGCAACAGGTAAATACCTAGAACAGTTTGTGTGTTCACTAAACCCATGCAGAACACTGTAAAAAAAATAAATCCTGAGTTCATTCTCAGCGTGTGTGGACAAAACAGTTTTAGAAGGGGTTGTTGGATTAACATCCTAAGAGCATCCCTGTGTGGCCCACGCAGGGAGTCATCCTTCTGACCCTCCTCTGCCTGCTCCATTCCTGGCTGTCCTTCGGGAATGGCTCAATCTCATTCATACACATGAGGATTAGGCTTTTATAGGCATTTCTTAAGGTTATCACTTATTTTTAAGCCTCACCTGAGAATATGTTTATTGATTTGAAAGAGAGAGAGAGCGAGAGGAACATTGATGTGAGAAACATCGACTGGTTGCCTCCTATGCATGCCCTGACCAGATCAAACCCATGACTGGTATCAAATCCACAACCTATGTATGTGCCCTGATCAAGAATTGAACCTGCCTCCAACCAACTGAGCCACCTGGTCAGGTCTCATAGGTTAGCATTTAAATTCACCTTTACAGACATCTATTAGGTTATCATTTAAATTCCACCTATTCCCATAAAGGATTTGCTGCTGCCTACACAAGAGGCACAACCTCACTCCAATGGAGTAAAATAGTTCTGTCTGTGGTTGTAGAGTTGCGGGCTGCCCCAGAGTGTAACTACCATCACCTATATTCGTTGGCGAGGGTTGATGTAACAAAGTACCTCAAACTGGATGGCTTAAACAACAGAAGAGTATCGTCTTACAGTTCTGGAGGCTAGAAGTCTGAGATCAAGGTGGCGGTAGGGTTGGTTCCTTCTGAGGGCTGTGAGGGGGAACCTGCTCCATGCCCCTCTCCTGGCCTCTGGCTTTTAGCCGGCAATCTTTGATGTTCCGCGACTCATAGATGCACCACCCCAAACTCTGCCCTCCTTGTCACATGTTCTCCCTAACTCTTCACATAACCTTTCTTCTGTGCATCTATCTCTGTTTCCAAAGTTTCTCTTTTTATAAGGACAGCACTCATATCGGATTAGGGCCCACACTAGACCACATCTCAATTTGACAACACCTACAAAGACCCTATTTCCAATAAGGTCACATTCTGAAGTATTGGGGATTGGGACTTCAACATGTCTTTTGGGAGGATAAAATTCAACACATAACACTACCTTACAGTAGTATTCACTAAGACTCAGAGATTGGAGGGTGAATGAGATGAATCTTGCGGGTGAACTGAGTGTCCAGTTATACTATCATTCTCCACTTTGGGAACCATCTTGTGTTAACTTTAGAATAGTCTACATTCAATTTAAAAAAAATTCTATGCTACTGGCCTCTCACTCAGAATAAAAGGTTAATATTGTAAGCAAACTGAACTACATGAAAGAAGATTTCTCATTAAAAGAAGTTCAAAGACTTATCTAACAACCCAGTGGTAGTTCAAGGTCCATTTCCACCATCTGTGAGTGAAATTACTATTTTTATGTACCTTCTAAAAGTATTTTAGCTCTGATTACTTCTTATTTTAGCTCTTCATTCCAGCTTCTCATTTTATAAAGAGATTATCTGAGATCTTTCTTTATATAGCGAGTTAATTGGGGAGTCGTTGTTATAAAGCCAGGATCTCTGGCTCCAGGGCAGCTATTTTTGCCTCCGTATTTGTTGAGTATCTCCCTGGGAAAGCACTAAGCTCAATGCTCTGGACAAGGCACGCGCTGGAGTTTATAACCAACTAGAGGACACAAAGGAATGTGCAAACAGCTGGACCATCAGGCAGGATGTGGTCAGTGCTTCAGGAGCACTGACTAATTGAAGGGGTCGGGCAAAGTATCATGAAGAATATACCCTTCAAAATGGCCCTGAAAACAGTCTGGTGTCTAGTCACTGGAGCCTGGGGGCAAAGCGTTCCACACGGAAGTGCAACATCAGTACTGACACAGAAGCGGTCAGGTCAAGCAGCTTGGTTTTGTTGGGCGATCATATACAGAAGTGGGAGAAGGAAGGTAAGGCCTAAGCATTTGACTACAGATCCTGGAGGATCTTAAGTGCAAAGCTAAGCATTGGGGAGAATGTGACGGGCCCCGTGATGAGAAACTAAAGGATGCAGTGAAGTGGGTAGTTGCCATGCAACGTGGCCGCTCCCCAGCCTTGGAGTGCTCTACTGAAATCCCCGCATTAGCAAAGTGTGAACTACTGTATAGCACAGGCCTTCTGGGAGCCTCATAAGCAAGGATCATCTCCCCTCTCCTCAGAGAATATCTAAAACATGTAAAGGAGACCCTAGATGTCAAACTTGGACAAGCCAAAGTCCCTTTGTTCTATACAACTTCTGTCTGCATCCTCTCTGGTTCAGTATACTGGGACTGAAATGACTGGTAACACCGAGTAATGACAGGATGACAGCTTGGGGTTACACTTATCCCTTATATTTTAATGAGAATAGTGGTATTATGGGACGTGGTAGAGGCATTTGCTGACACCACAGAGGTAATCATATTGCAATATATAAATGTATTAAATCAATACATTGTACACCTTAAACTTACGTAATGTTGTATGTCAGTTATATCTCAATTTTTTAGATGAGTATAATAGTTAAACCTGTAATCACTGATTCCAACTTTGCCAATATAAGTTCATTTAAATAGGCAGTAATGTTTATCTAATTTTATATAGTTAAAATTTTCACATTTCTCACCACTTTCTATTTGAAAAGCTATGTGAGTTTCACAAATCTCAGCCAGTGTAGTTCATGTTTCAATTGAAAGTCCCCATGGCATCTTGGATTCCAAGTTTCATCAGGTGGATTCCACAGGCTCTCAGGCCTGCCTTCATGTGCTTTTCCACCAACGCTGACTAGAGAATGTTGTCTTTGCAATGAAGAACCAGCATGAATTCAGAATGAAGCAAATGAAGCTTATCTTTGGGACTTGCCTTATTACCTACCTACAAAACAGCTTCAACTACAGGACAGTCACCATTTTAATCTACTAGAGAGCTTTGTTTTGCTTCTGTTGCTACTCACAGCCTGTTTTATTTTCTCTCTTTTCCTTTCCATATTTTGTTATCCTCACCAGTTCTCTGCTGTTACCACCTTCTTTTTCTGTAATTCCATCATCCTCTCATCCTTCATTGCTCCCTCTGGAAATAGAAGGTGAAAAAGAGATAAAGAAAAGGTGATATTGACAAAAGACATATGGTGTAAAGGTGACAAATGACCATGTTTCTTTGCATACATGGTACTATCCATGGGTTTCTCTCTCTCTCTCTCTCTCTCTCTCTCTATATATATATATATATATATATATATATATATATATATATTCAGGAAGTTATTTTTATATGCAGTGCTTCTGTGTATAGTAAAACCATAATTCTCCAAGCCAGTATATGAGAACCAAAGAATAGATACACTTGCTTTCCTAAAGATTTCTCTAAGAACCTAATTTCCTTTTTTGCTTTGCATTTTCTTTCCCCTGCAGATTCTGTTTTAAATGACTTTGTTATGATGCACTGTGTTTTTATGCCAAATACCCAGCTTTGCCCAGCCCTGGTGGCCCAATATCCTTTTACTGTGAAAAGTCTCTATTCCCTTCAAGACACCCTACATGTACATGGCCATTACCTCACCCCAGCCTCTGAAGGTAAGTCATGGCCCAGGCAGAGCGGTGCTTCCCCAGCATAGACCCCAGCTCTCCTTGGCATGGTTTTGCTGTGTCATGTTGGAGGATTTCTTCCTCATTACTGGTGCAAAATGGGAATCAAGTCACTTCAGGAAGGTGATACCGGTCAGAAACATACATACCTGGGAGGTAGGCTAGAGAAATGTATGGAGAAGAATCTGGGAGTATTACTAGGGGTAATACTAACCTGGGAGGCAGACATTGTACCTGTTAGGATACCGGGCAGGTTGGGTCGTGGCCTGCTTGTGTTCCTCCTCTAAGCTGTAGTATTAATCTGACCACTAACCCACTGGCTTAAAGACAAGTTATCATTAGGGGATAGCTTTTCTTTTACATTTGTCCTGGTCCATCCTCTCCTCTAGATACTGAAAATTCATTCCTTCATTGCTATTTTTATTATCATTACATTTACTTAAAGTTATAAAACTTGAAATTCTAATGGCAGTTCTTCTTGGCAGCTTAAAAGTTGAGTTTGTTTGGGGCAGCTTTTCAATAGTCTGTTGAATTGACCACTTGGTATACCATGTCTGGCTCAGAGGGAACTTTCAGAAAACGTAAATTAAGTAAAAGAAGTAAATATTATTAATAAGACACACTCTCAATTTGGGGGTTGGGGGCTATGTGAAAACGTATTTTCCGATTCTGCTTTATTTTTAAAGCAACAAAAATGTAGAACCCAAAACACTTTGGCCTTTTGTGAGCAGTTAAATATATTGAAGGAGAATAGCTTTCTTTTTTCTGGGCAATCCAATCAACATTGGGAATGCTTTCTTTTTTCAGAATTATAATTGCCCTATCTGATTCTCATTTTCTTGTTCACCCATCATTCTCTTTGAAGTCAATAGAATGCGTGAGGATAGGAGATTTGAGTTGAATGTGTTATTCAGAGGGAACTGCAAGAGTGAAATTTGGGTATTTGCCTGGGAACTATCTTACTAAGTAAAGACAGCTTAATGAGACTTATATTTTATATGTTCTTTCTGGCTCATAACCAGTTTTTCTCAAGTAAAATGAACACACTCAGAATCTCTCTGTGCTCTTTCAGCTCCATACACGATAGTCATTCTTAGATCTTTGAGATTTGTTGGAAGGAAAAATAAAAACCACCATTGAATATACACTAATTTTTTCAACAGCACATGGATAAGCTTAAGTCAAACAAAATAAAAAAGAGTAAGAGAGTACAGTGGACTTAAAAACCAAAGGAAGAGTAAGAGTACTTTGGGCTATAAGTCATATCATCTTACTACTCAAGCCCCCAATACTAATTTAATTTTTTGCAAATTCTGATTTGTTCATTTATTAGCTTATTCTCCTCTAGAGTTGATTGAAAACATTCGTTACCACTGACCTCTGTTTTTAAATAAAAAATCCTAAAGTCCTGGCCATTCTAGGTAGGAAGGTATGGCAGTAATGATGTTGGGGGCCAGGGGAGGTGGAGACAGGGAAGTGAACAATAGAATCAAGAGGAACCTGTGTACCCAATCCTAGTTCTTTTCTCAGGAGATAGCCACCTAGTGCTCTAGACCCCCCTCATCATACCTGGCCCTGCAGGAACCTAGATTCTCTCCACTATTCTATTTGGAATCAATTACTTACGTGTCAGGCGCCATGCTAAGAGCATCAGCCTGTAACATACCACTTACCCTTACAGGAGTCTGTTGGGTTAGTATTAGCTTTATGACACAAATGAGGATTTTGAAGTTCAGAAAAATGGAGTGACGTGCCCAAGGCAGTGACAGAGCCATGATTCACCCAAGTCTCAGCATTCCACGCCTGGGTATGGCGGCTCTTTCTTTATAACTTAGTTCCTTAAAAGCTTATCCCTTAATTACCATTTAAGAACATTTTTTGACAATGTATTGTACAACTGAGGTGGCTAAAACCAAAGTAGGCCTAATTTATTGAAAGCAAATAGATGGAGTGTCCAACAGAACATTTGTAATGATGGGAATGTTCCACATCTGTGCTAGCCCGGTAGCCACTGGCCTTGAAATTGGCTACTATGATGGGTGAACTGAATTTTTATATTGTATTTAACTTTCATTAATTTAAATAGCCACTTGGGCAGCCTAAGCCTGGTCCTTAGATACTGGGAATAAGAGCCTCAAACAAGAACTACTGTTCTGTAATGCCCAGGGAGGGTGTGCCTGGGAGGGCGTGCCGGAGAGTTTGTCCTGCTGCGTGCAAGCAAATGGAAGAGGCTCTATCCCAGAAGGCCATACATGTCTAAGTGCTTCTACTTAATGCTAAGGATTCAGTTTTTAATCCCTTTCTATCTGGGGAGATGTTATATAAGCAACCTTTCTTTGGTTATGAGTAACATAAGACAACCATGACTGGCAACGAAAGGAATCTAAGAAAAATATGGGGTAACTCAGAGAATTGAAGGAATCTTTGAAGAGCCCAGGCCTTAGAAAGGGGCTCGAGGCAGCAACTGAAGGCAGTGCTGTTGGGGTAAATCTGCTCCAACATCCTGGGCCCTCACCTCCTCCCATATCTCTGGGAAGTGGGGGCCAGTTGGCCTAGCCTGGATCACTGCTGACATCTTAGTCAAGGGAAGGCAATGCCCTTTACTGGAGGGAGACTGCCTATGAAGAAAAACAAAGTGCAGAAATAGATGATGGGCAGACAAAAACAGCATACACGTAAACCGCGTAACACCACATGCACAGCGACAGGGGATACAATGTAAACCTGAACAAGGGAGTTAACCCCCATGTTCTTAACACAGGATGTAAGGATGTTAAAATACTTAACCAAGTTCCATTTAAGCACCCACGTTAAAGTGCGTTGCTTTGGCTGAGTGTTTTCAAAGTACTTAATATGTGACTTTTCACAGCAGCCCTCTGTAGAAGTCAGTATTTTCACTCCTCTTTTTCCAAATCAATAAATTAGAATAATGAAAAATTATGATTTGCTCAGAGAAAGGTAATTACTAGTACGGAAAAGATTTAATTCTTGAGCTACTGACACTTATTTCTGTCCTTATTCCACATTGTGTGTCTCCTCCAATTTTGCTTTTAGCACAGAGGAAGGTGGTAGAACTCTGTTTAACATTAATATTTCAGGCCTTTTATGTGCTAATGAGAGAGAGTCTCTATTCATTAGATACGCTTGGGACATGATTTGACCTGATGAATACAAGTGCTTTATAATGAGTTTTTAAAATTATATTTGTTCAGTTTCTGTCCTTTTCATCTCCAGTTTTTGTAACCTTTTTTAAATCTATACTTAAAATTCAGTTCAATCTTCCATTAGTCTTTAAAAGGAAAATTAAAACCAACTATCACCTCACCAGGTATTACTGTTGTTAACATGTTAGTATGTATCCTTCCAGGCTTTTTCAAAAACAAATAGATTTATAATTATAAATATAATAATGGGATCATACTATAAATAATTGTGTGTGCTTTGTCACTAAACAGTACTTTATGAATATCTTTCTTTGCCACTAAATACTTTTCCACACCATTTTTCTAAATATAGATAGCTTTGTCATTTTTAAAACTAAAACATTCTCACTGTAAAAAAAAATTCAATTTATAGAAAAAGGGAAGAGAGAAAAATTCATCTGGTCTCTTACCACTGTTTTGTGAAAAACCTTCCAGAAATTTTATATAATTTCATATACATGAGATCATGTTACATGTGGGTTTTTTTGTAATATTTTTTCCCTCTTACTGGTATGTTGTGGATATCTTTTCAAATATATATATATATATATATATATATATATATGTGTGTGTGTGTGTGTGTGTGTGTGTGTGTGTGTGTATAATTTTTTTCAGGTAATTCCACAAACATTTATTGGGCACTTACAATGTGTCATACAGTGCTGGGCAATAAGGTGACAAAGATGCATGAAAAAAACACTATCATTTTTAATGACTCAATATTATATGGCAGATATGTCATAATTTACTTTCTTAGCCTCTTCCTATTGGATATTTAGATTATTTTCACATTTTTCCTGTAACAAATATAAGGGGATGAATCTACGTACTTCCAGCTAAATCTTTGCCCACATAGATGATAATATTGCTTTAAATTTCTAAAAGTAGGCAAAGAATATGTAATATGTTAACATGTTTGGTGTTCATTACCAAATTGCTCTCTGATTGTCTTAATTTCTGTGTTTCATGACTACACTCTGCTATATTTTTGTTTATATACAAACATAGTCAGTCCTTCAATTCAGTATATGGTCACAACTAAGTTAATATTATTTTGAATTTAATAACTGTATCCTTGATTCAGAGCATTTTCATACATTTACTTTATCATTCTAACACCCAGCTCCCACTTTGAGGCAAAAAATGGACTGGTATGATATTTATTTCATTTTACATGTAGGAGAAATCAAGGACATGGAAGCCAAATAATCACCTAAGATTCCTCACATACTGGCAGAAACTCCAGGAGGCACTAATGAGAATCTAGACCAGTGATGGCGAACCTATGACACGCGTGTCAGAGGTGACACGCGAACTCATTTTTTTGGTTGATTTTTCTTTGTTAAATGGCATTTAAATATATAAAATAAATATCAAAAATGTAAGTCTTTGTTTTACTATGGTTGCAAATATCAAAAAATTTCTATATGTGACACGGCACCAGAGTTAAGTTAGGGTTTTTCAAAATGCTGACACGCCGAGCTCAAAAGGTTCGCCATCACTGACCTAGACAATGGAGTGGACATTGTAGTTGACTTCCTGACGTCAGTGTGATCTCCGTTGGTCATTCTAGCTTCTTATAGTAGGTGGCTGCCCTTGACCATGATTCGTTCTCAATTGCAGGCCCAAGGCACACTGGCACAATAGATTCAAAGAGAGGCTTTCTGGGGCTTCTGGGTAAAAAGCTTTTTCACCATTTAAGAAAGAGAACATGAAGTCTGTAGCCCCAATGCCAGCGACAGTCATTCTACAGATGTTAGGGGAATGAGCCTTATGAAGAAGCTGAAAGTCGTAGAATCAGGAAAGAAAATGGAGTCTATGATGACAGAAACTAATAATATCCTGCTAATAAGTTCTCTGTTATGTCAACAAATGCAGGTCTCTGTTGTTTAGGGCTGATTATTCCTGTAGCTGAAAGAATCTTAAGTGACAAATGGCTCATATTTAAATTTATAAAAATTTAAATACAGCAATAATTTTGGTCAAATATTTTCTCTTACTACCCTAATTTCTTTTGACTTAATAGTCAACACAAATTCTATACTTTTGGCATGGAAAAATTGTTAGGTTCCTGAAGTAAGAGGAAAAAAATAAATATATAGAATACAGATTTGTCACTAAGTTTTAGCTGAAACTGTTTTTATATGTATTATATCCCTTATACAGGAACAAAATAAACAACGGATTTCCTACTGAAAAAGCAGGGTCTCCATCATTTATTTCTCTGTGACATTGGCCTGGAGATGTTCTCTTTAGAAGTTGTCTTGGGTTCTCTAAAAAAACAACAAACAAACCCACTTTTTTAAAATTTTCTTTTCTTATTGATACCAAAACAGTATCAGGTTCTTATTATCTAGATGAAGCCAGGTTTTTAGAAATATATTTTATATTTCTAAAGAAGATGGTTGTCTTAAATTTTGCTGGAGCCAAATGTTACCATTGTAGCCTCCATTCGGCTCTGAAACGTGTTTGGTCCATATGACACTATCAGAGCAATTTACTTCTGCAGATATGCAAGTGACGAGTTTATTTCCAATAAGGAAGACTTGGTTTGATAATGATATGAACATGATGTGCTCTTTGAAATAAAAAAAAGATTGTATTGTCAGATACTCTGCCAACTGTTCTACATACGTTTTCTCAGCCTCATATCAACACTATGAGAAGTATACTCTCTTTACAATAAGAAGTGAGACTGAGCAGTGAAGTAATTGGCCCCATGTTACATAGCTGGTAGGTGTTAGAACAAGATTTGAACCCAGTAGGAAAAAAACATATTCTGAGCAAGGAGATGGGAGGCATCTAAAGAAAAGGACAGCACAGAAATTGCTTCCGTGAGCTCAACATTAGTAGGAACACACAAACACAGGAGCAGCTATGTTGGTAGGAACAACATCACAGAGTTAAAATTCCAAAGCCAACCATTTAAAGGATTTTAAATGATTTCCAGAGGTGGATCTATAGTGATCATGTTAGCTAACTTTTACTGAGCACTTAATATGTCTCATACTGTTCTACATGGCTTACCAATATTGTCCCATCTCATCCTTAACAACAGTCCTCTGAAATTTACAGATGAAGGGACTGAGGCTCTAAATCAGGGGTCCTCAAACTTTTTAAACAGGGGGCCAGTTCACTGTCCCTCAGACCGTTGGAGGGCCGGACTATAGTTTAAAAAAAAACTATGAACAAATTCCTATGCACACTGCACATATCTTATTTTGAAGTAAAAAAAAAAACAAAATGGGAACAAATACAATATTTGTATTTGCATGTGGCCCGCGGGTCGTAGTTTGAGGACCCCTGGCTCTAAATGGTTCATAACTGACCAAGAGTCTCACAGTTTATAAGTGGGGGAGCCCAGATAGGAACCCAAGTGGTCTAATTCCAAACGTGCATTTTCCAGGACATGTTGCATCAAAGAGGGAACAGGCTGCATGCTCAGGATGTTTGGATTCTCCACAAAGGCAAGCAGGGTAGGAAGGAGGCCCATTGAATAGTGGGGAAAGCAAGAGCTCTGAAATCAGAAGGCCTGCCTCTTACAAGCTTTATTACTCAGCAGTCATCCTTAACCTCTCTGAACCCTGTCTATATAACAGGGGTAGTGATACCTGTCCTTCCCACCTCCCCAGGCTGTTGTGACCAAATGAGGCCGTGTGTGTGGATGCACATTATAAGCCATAAAGCCCCTTATACAGTAAATATAAGTATATTGGCCCGCATAAAGAAATTATTATACCATCATGAGAGGTATGTGACATAGGTAAAAAAATATATATACAAAAGCTTTGTCTAGTCAGTGGGCATATGACCCCCAAAGTTTGTTTTCAGCTGCAAGCAGAGATTTTGTATGCAAAGCAGGGCTTTAGAAAACAACAATATTGAAGAGTACCAGTTTGAATGTTGATAAGTGTTTTATAAATAGCTGCATAATTAGCATATACTTACTGCAAAAAGTATACATAATATTTTATTCCCTGTTGTAGGCTGTAATGAATCTGCTGCCTCTACATCCTAGGAGGTTTTCACTTACTTTCCCCCATGATCATTTTAATACATGGAACCATTATTAGCTGAATTAAGAATAAGTAAATGAGCAGTAAAAAAAATACAGAAAAATTACAGGTGCCTGTGGTGAGTAAGATAATAACTAGGTAAAAATATATGAAATAATTACAGTGTTTGAACGGCAGAGCCAGCATGAGGAAAATGACTCAATGGAATATTAAGCCTGCTGTTGGCAGGGTAGGAAGCCCATAGCCTACACCGTGGCCTTCGCCTTTCCCGACGCTCAGTCCTAGTACCTCATTGAAAGCAGGTCCAATCCGTCCTCAGCTGCATCTACATGTTGCTGAAAGAGCTGGTCCGATTCAGTGAAGATTTAGTCACTCAGAGTTTGTGCTCCTATAATAAATACTTGATCACTAAATGATTCTGTTTAAAAAATGTACCAGACATTTTGTGTAGACTTAGTCAACCTGGTGACACTGAGCATGATCTTGCTTAGAATGTGTCTATGATTTTGCTGATATCACAACACAATGGAACTTGAGATAATTTAGATAAAGGGTTTTAAAGAGCTGTGGTAAGAGAAAAAGAGTCTTCTATTTTTTAGAAAATTGCATTATATATTGCACTCCGAGGAGTGTGATTGAATTGTTTAAGGTAAGCAGTCAATCAACAAACACTTGAGGCTTTTTATGTTTTCATGTGCCCAGACCTTGACTAGAAAATGTGGAGATGCACAGTGAGTTTACCAGATGGTCCCTGCTGTTAAAGATTTGGATTTAATGCTGCCAGATGGTAAGGAGTCTTATTGCCGTAACAAGAGAAACCTCAAGTTAGGATTTGAATGGCCAGTAGATTTAAGAATGTTTGGTTAGTAGTGGTGAGTTGCTGCTAAGTCAACAGATATTGGACAAGAGAACTGGTTAAAACTATAGCCAAGAGGATATAATTCAGTTCAAATTTCTGTGCTCTCCTGACATCAGATAGTCAAGGCTGTAACATTTAACTCTTGATTTCTTGCATGTATTTTGTTGTCTTTGAGGATTTGAGGGGATCAATTTCTACATCTCAGATGGATTTCCCTGTTATCTAACCTAATTCTGCTGTGTAATATGTTAGCATAAAAAAATATGAATGTCAAATAAAACAACAGCATAAACAGGTAAACAGTACTAGGGAGGGAGATAAGAGGACTGAGTTCTAGTCCCAAGAATTCCATTGATAAATTTGGAAAAATCACCTCATTCTACCTCAGTTTCCTTACCTCTAAAATGGTGGTTTGCGAGGAGATACAATCAAAGGGCTTTTGCAACTCACAAATTCTATGATTCTGTGGATCATCTGAAATGAACTCAGTATTAGTGATGAGCTGGCCACTTGGACTGTTATGGCCTTTTAAAAATTGTGTCTAAAATAACAATTCAGTGACTAATTCTAGATTCTCTTTAGACTTTTACCAAGCACTTCATGAGATGCCAAAACAGTTATCTTTCTGTGTCTCTTTTCCCTATGAATTCAAGCAGCCATATTACTTCTTACCTGAACCCAATTTTCATATCAGAAATCATGGTCTCATTCAGCACAAGTATTTCCAGATCATTTGATAAAATCATTGAAATAGTATATATTTTACTTTCTCTACTAATCTACTCTTAACATACACATTAACCAATTACATATTTCAGATAGTGTTCTTCAGATGTTAAAAAATACCTTGTGTGTGTGGAATACATTGATAATCCTTTCTAAATTGTTATACATCCTGAACAGTAGTTAGATTTTTATTCCAAACAGGACTTACTGCAGCAAATGGACAATGCATTTTTCTAGTTTTAGCCTGATGTGTTTAAATTTATGAACATACTACATTTGAAATATTACTCTTCTTAGGTTGCATTTTGACATCATATTGATACAAGGGACCTGGTAAGATGTTCTTTATTTTTTGGCTGCTACCTAAAGGGTATATAGTTGTGTGTGTTTTTCCTTTCTCCATTTTTTTTTTGTCGGTGTTTAATAAAACCTAAAAATCACATAAATCTTCTAAAAGCCTGAGAAGATCGTTGTGTGAATAGAAGCCCCAACAACGCGCCTAAGTCATTTCAGGTGTAATCAATTACAGATAAAGTCTCCTCTGTGTCCCTTAAGAACCTGACTCAGCAGCCTGCTCAGGACTGGAACGGTATGTTGCCTAGGGAGGGCACATGCGTGAATTCAGCTATAAAAGTAGTATTACCCCACCTCTATTTTAGTAAATCAACATCTGTAAGGTGAAAGGCAAGGCTTTGTGAAACAAATCAATGCTTCCTTAATTTTTCCAAAGGCAAAAATGCTTAACGTTTATGAGAAATTAGAGAAAGCCTCTTTCCCCCAGATCTGGTCAGTTCCAGCTCCCAGGAGGCTGGGAGTTACTCCTGACAAGCAGTGTGCACCAACTCTGGTTTAGGTTCCCATCATGCTGAGTCAGCTCCAGGAAACTTGGATTTTTGCCCCTCAGATAAAATTATTTAATAATTTCATGAACCCAAGCACTGATGTCACTATAGCCACTATTTGAGGCTGTGGGAGCAATGATAATGGAAAGAGCCTTGTCTGTCATTTACTCGCTGACCAAGGCTGAGCAGATCTCCCTGCACGATTGTAGAGAGAGCATTATAGGATCCTATGAGCACATCAAGCATCTACACTAATAAAAGAGAAAGATCTACACTAATAAAAGAGAAAGACCCAAATGAATGTACCTTCACGATGCCCCACAGCCAATCAGGAGTGAGTATGCAAATTAACCCAACAAAGATGGCGGTTAATTTGCATATGTAGGCACCAAGCAGCTGGGGGCGAGGTGGCCACTTGGCACTGGCGTCCTCGGGAGCCAGGCTGCCCTGAGCCTGTAGGCCCGCGCATAGGCCTAGAGCAACCGGGATCCTGGAACATCCCCGGCCACTCCGGGCCTACGCGCGCAGATGCCAAGTGGCTGGGGTCGGGGCGGGAACATCCCCGGGACCCAGGTGCTTTGAGCCGGTATGCACATCCCCCGCAGCGAGCGAGCAGACAGCAGGGACCTGATTGCCCCTGGCTGTGGCAGCATAGGGCAAGCAGTCCCCCGCAGGGCCCCCACAGAAAGCAGACACCAGGGCCTGCGGTGGCATCAGGCAGCCAGGTCCGCAGAGAGCAGAGAACCACAGGGAGCAGGCCTAAGCCATCAGTAGGACATCCCCTGAGGGTTCCCAGATTGGAGAGGGTGCAGGTCGGGCTGAGGGACACCCCCCCACCCACGTGCATGAATTTCGTGCACTGGGCCCCTAGTATTTATTATAAACTGTCAAGCTCTTTACACATTTGAAGTGTTAGCATGCTAATCCCTCCAGTCAGATTACTCTATCTTTCATTGTTGACAACAGACAAATTTCCCAAGCAGGAAAGAAGACAAGGAAAACCTCTGTCTTGACCCTCAGAGACACGTTGATTTAGTCATCCTACGAGGGCCCCAGAGGGTAGCCACAGGTGTGCTGCTCATACCTCTGTAGCCAACACACAAGCATTTGTGTTGGTCCCTGGAATCCAAATCCTGATAACCTGGAAAGTTAGGCTTATAACCACTCGATATCAACTTGAAATTTCAAACCATTTCAGCCCCATACAGGTAGGAAAGACTCTTTTTCTCACTGACTCTTGGTTGAACCAGTACATATTTTTATAATCTGTCAGGAATCATTCATTTGTAACCGCCATGTACCTGACTATGTTGCTAGTTACCATAAAAAATAGTCATAAAATGTCGTGCCCAGCATTGCTATTCTTTTTTTGGGGGGCGGGGAGGGGAGCAGGGGGAGAGTTATGTGTGCAGACAATCAAGAGACCAAAGGGTTAATCAGAAAAGAAATAATTTTCACATAAAGCGATCTTTCTTCCCTTTTTTTTATTGTAAGTTCAGAGAGAATTGTAGCAATACAGGTTAAGCAATTTTCTTTTTTATGACTCCCGTGCTCAATTTATGAAAGCCATTTTGCAACCCATTTACATGCAGTCCACCTTGACTTTAAGGTTCTGTCATTTACCTTGATCATGATTATTTATAGTCTTTAGAAAAGGCCTTTCACTGGTGTAGTTCTCAAGCACAGCATAGCCAGGAGGCAGTTTTCTGCAGTGCCTTTGAAGTCCTGGTGGGAACCGAAGGCGCGGCCAGTCTCGTAGGCAGGTCTGAGACATGGGGCTAGGCAGCTGAGGCACGGGGCTGCTGTGTAATGCGGAAGAAAACTAGCTGGAATTAGGAGTCCTGGGTTCAAAACCCACTCCACATCCTCGCTATGTAATCCTGGCCATTTATGCTCCTTTACTGCCAGCGTGCTCACTTGCAGAAAGGGAACGATACATTCCTCACAAGACTAAGAAGTAGAGCTTGACTGTGGTGCTCTATGTGCAAATCGTAGTGTAAGTTATAATGAGGGAAATGGTTCTGCGAACCAATTATCTGTAATAGTCACTGAAAAAGGAACAGTATGTCTAGTCTAAAATCTTTCCTGACCACATACTATATTCTCCTTACTGTAAGCCACCTAAGAATGAACGCCGAGAGCAGGGACCTTTACCTGACACATATAGCGGGTACTCAATCAAGTATTTGTTGTATTAATAAATAAATAAAATTTCTAGATAAAAGTCCCTGTGCTAGGTATGGTCTAGAATACAAGACCATAGTGTATCATCTGAAGTCTCGGAGAGCTTATAGTTTATTTAAGATGGCTAGCCTTAAACGCACAAAAAGCCAATATGAGTTAGTTGTGGTTCCAGACAAGAGAAGAAGGAATGGTATAAAAACTGAGTCCCTCACCAGATCAATACAGCAGGAATCTTCCCTCGTCCTCATACGGGTGAGCTTATCTTCCTCCAGCCTCACTCCCCGCCCCCTCACCCTCCTCCCCACGCATTCTTTATATCAGTCATGGTTCTGGAGTTACTAGATGAGCACTTGGAAGGTTTTCACTGAAATGCGTATAATGAAGGGGATTAAGGAGATGAGTGCAGAGTTGTGGGAACCAACAAGAGATGGCAAGGCACCCAGAGACAAGGGGCAGTGGGAAGCGGGAAGCATTACCACCCCTAGAAATGAAGGGCGAGGTGGAGGGCAGGCAGGGAATGTGGTGCAGCCCGATGAAAGCCGGAGGAGCTCAGCACAAGAATCCTGTCCACACACAAGTCCAGGTGGAGCCGGAGGGGTATGGGGGGGTGGGGGTGTCTAATTTCTTGGGAAACGATCCGGTCAAGGTCAGCAGTCCTCAGTAAGGGTTGTATTCATTTGGTCCAGAACTTTTGTGTGGGTGGAGATTCTGTGAGGGCCTGAGGGAAGAAATAAATGAATCAGTGCAGAAGGCTGTCTCTGACACTGGGATTTGTCACTCCCTGCCTTTGCAAGTAGCACAGTCAAAGAGTGTGAAATGGCTAATGTCTTCCTTGACTCCTTGGAACTTACCACGCCCAGCCTTCGCAAGGTACGGAGCAGGAGAAAATGGATTATGCCCTCAACAACAAGAGGCGAGTCGTCCGCCTGGTTTTGCAGTGGGCCGCCGTGTACGGGGACCTCCTACAAGAGGACGAAGTGGCTATGGCTTTCCTGGAGGTATGTGGGGAAGGGGGGACTCTCTTCCCAGGATACACCTCTGTCCTACAATATACAGACTACCCATAGGCAAGGCAGCTTCCCTGGAGGGACTATAATCACAAGTTCTAAACTTTTTTAACATGTTTGTTTATCAGAAAGGTACTACAATAAAAGTAAAGAAAATGATCATCCATTATCCCACCACTCTAATTCAATAACTGGTAGCATTTTAAAAATATTTTTAATTGATTTTAGAGAGAGAGGAAAGAAGAGGGAGAGAGATGGAAACATCAGTAAGAGAAATATCGATGGGCTGCCTCCTGCACCAGGAATGGAACCAACGACCTCCTGGTACATGGGATGATACTCAAGCAACTGAGCCACACCAGCCAGGGCAATAATTGGTAGCATTTTAATATATTTTTAATAGTTTCTTTTTCTTTGTATATTTTGCATGGTTGTAAGCACAGAGTGCCCATCAAAATGATGGCTGCTTTTTTCACTTAACTTCATGTATGGATTTTCCCACGGCGCAGTCTTTCTAATGACCTTTGAGTAGCTCTGCCACAGATATATTTATTTGTTCCCATATTGTTGAATATTTACATCATTTCCATTTTCACCTTCCTAGAATAATAGTGTAGTGAACATTTTTATGCATGTAGGTCTGTTCTTGGTTACATTCCTAGACACGGGATTACTAGATCAAATGGAAGATTTTCTAGTGGAGGGAAGCAGATAATTTTATTGAGGAACTAGAGGCCCAGTGCACAAAATTTGTGCACTGGGGGCAGGGATCCCTCAGCCCAGCCTCTGCCCTCTCACAGTCTGGGAGCCCTGGGGGGATGTCTGACTACTGTGGAGGTGGGAGAGGCTCCCGCCACTGCCGCTGCGCTCACCAGCCGTGAGCCCAGCGCAGGGCTTCTGGCTGAGCGGTGCTCCCCCTGTGGGAGCGCACTGACCACCAGGGGGCAGCTCCTGCGTTGAGCGTCTCCACCCTGTTGGTCAGTGTACATCATAGCAACCGGTCGGTCCGCCATTCAGTAGATATGCATATTAGCCTTTTATTATATAGGATTCCTGGGACCTTGAGGTGGCTTGGAAGAGACATGATTTATCTTGTAAACACTGCCTTGAAGCTGAACTTCCCTTTTCTTTCCCAGGGCTCCTGGCCCACATTCAGCTTTGACCCTGGCTGGCATTTACTCCTCGATGACTCACTCTGTCCTCAAAGCCTAGATAAGGGCCTCGCTTCTGTGCAGGCAAAACACAATGTGGCTTCTATTTCAAACTTTATCAGTCTGTCTGTTCAAGAATGAATTATCCAAAAGAAACATACCCCTTATCTTCCTTTTGATCATATCATTTGTCAGGCCGAGACAGGTGAGACAGGAGGAGGGGTGGACCTCAGAGTCCTTTAAAGCTGGGAAATGAAGTGTTTTGAAAATGTAAAGGAATAATAGTAGCTTGGCATCATGACTTGACTTGCGGCCTCTACCCATGGAGTAAAGGCCCACGTGGCGGTTAAGCTGGCCCAGCCCCAGCTCCCATCTTCTGCTGTGGAGGCCACTGCTCCTGAGCAAAGCGGGCACAGCTGCTTCTGCCGCCGCTGCTTGGGGGTCAGGACCGTTCCCAGCACCTCAGCAAAGAGACCTGAGGTGGTGGCACAAACTCAACGTAAACTTAGCACAGTGCTGAAGGCCCTGCCTGCATTTTTACCACCGACAATTAACTACAACTAGTGGTGAATATTAAATAAACCAACAAATACTAAGATAATATCAAAATCAATATTAAAATTCCCCTGAAAAAATATTGAGGAGAAAGACTATAAAATTACTCATGTCAAAGCATTGCATTGCATTGCCTTTCATAGAAACAATCCATTTGCAATTAATTCTTTGTGGTAAAATATAGCCAACATAAAATTTGCCATTGTAACCATCTTTAAGTGTATAATTCAGTGGCATTAATGACATGCACAGTGTTCTACAACTGCCACCTCTATTTCCAAATTTTTTTCCCACTTGAAATTTTGACTTCCGGCTTATTTTAACTTTCCTTTTTTTGTCTCGGGCCCATGAAACCCTGATCTGGAGATGCTAGTGAAGCAGGTGACACAGGGACACGTCTTCATTGCTCTTTACAGAACTGCGTGCCTTATCGATTCTTGTTAAAAGCCTGTGACCTTTGCCAATTACAGGAGTTTTATGTGTCTGTGTCAGATGATGCCCGGATGATCACCGCCCTCAAGGAGCAGCTGCCCGAGCTGGAGAGGATTGTCAAGCAAATGTAAGGAAGGGCTTGGCTTTGGGGTGTGCTTCCATCACGGCAGTGCCTGCTCACAATCAAAACATCGGCCACAAAGTCCTTTGCCCCCACAAGGCGAAGGCTGGTTATTCAATGGCCATGCAGTGTCCTGATTTGAGCAGACTGGGCCTCGGGTGTGGGTGCTGCGATGAGGCCAGAGGGATCAAGGCACTGAGATGCTGCTCTGCTGCCTCCTAGGCTGGGAAGCTGCCACGAGGAAGCCCGGGAAGGAAACGATCCTTCTTTGGGGCGTCTAACTCAGTAAACTTGGGTCCCTGTGGTTGAGAGCAGCGAATGCAGTCATAAAATGCTCAGAGGCATCGAAAGGAAGTTTGAGGGGAAAATTCACTTTCTACTGCCAGAACTGTTGATATTTGTGTCCTCTCAGTGAAAACATAGGTTTTCATATGCTGTTCCTGAGCCACGGAGTAAATATTGCAGAGTTTATGCTGCTAGGTAGACTTTGAGAGCTAGACACCCGGGCTTTTCACATCAGTTCCGCTAGGGATCTGCCTGTTGCAAGCGCTGATCTCTTTGCTGGGTCCTCCCGGCTTTGGTCTCTTCATTTTTAGATGAGGAGGCTCAGATCGCCTCCTGAAGGGATGCTGTGATTTCATTTTCTAGCATAAGATTAAAGTCATAGACAAGTGAAGCAACTTCAAATAATAGTGCCAACGGCATTAAATAATGTGCTCTCTCTGTTTCTCGTAGTTCAGAAGATGCAAAGAACCCACAAAAGAAGGTAAGTGGCGATGGATTAGGATTCTCTAATTGTCTGTGCCCTGTGAAATGACAGTTCTCCAGACATGTTATATTGCAACGCATAAAAGTGATGTTTTCATCAATGCAAACTATGTTTTCTTCATTTCTGGACTCTGACTGCTTCTCAGGTGCGTTTCCTTTGAGTTGCAAATGTGCAGCAGTCGCTCTCCCTTTAAGGCAGTTACTGATGTTCTTTTTGCAGCACAAAGTTCTTTTGCAACATTTCAACACAAGCGATGAGAGAGCCCAGAAGCGCCAGCCTATCCGTGGCTCTGACGAAGGTGAGATTCTCTCCCAACTCAGGATTGTTTAGATTATTTGAATGAAATCTTCCCCTGGGAATCGTCACCGTGGACCTGTGGAATAGCTTTTCTCGGAGTGCCCCTTTGCACTTCAAATGGTTTGCTTGGGGTGCCTTTTTGCATTCTGATTATTTATGTTCTTGAACGCTGTGCCCGGAGCTGAGGTGCTCAGCCACACTTCCTGACTCTGCCTCTCTCGCTGCCACCTGTCCTGAGAGGGAAGAAAGCTCATCTCAGGGCCCAGGTGTCAAGGTTGCCCACCTCTGGGAAGAGCCAGCAGGAAAGTAGGTGGCACTTTGCAGACGCCCAGCAGAGGTGGGGGGCCAGGGTCATTTGTGGAGCAGGGCTCCTGCCCCAGGGGAGGCCCTGGCCCCGAGCACAGCCTCGTGAGCAGCCACCAGGGAGGTGCAGAGGATGGCCATTACTATTTGGTTGTTTAAGATTTTTTCCAAAAAACGAAACAAAATGAAACGAATATCAATGACCAAATTTTTTTTATTTTAACTCACAAATGAACCTTGGAATTTAGGAGTTGCTTCTAAACCCAAGCATTACAGTAGCTGGAACTGCTTCCAGGACTTGTGTGTTCAGAGGTGAGCCTGTGGGTGCCACACACGTATCTGCTGACCTAAAGGCCACCCAAGCTATGTGGTCCAGCCCCGAAGTACACAAACCAGTAACCAAGGGAGCAGGACCGGCAGCCTGTGTTTACTCCTCAGGCAGAAGCGCTCCTGTTTGCAGAGGTGTCACTGTTGGCCCACACGGCCACACCAGGCAGCAGTAACCTGGTCATCAGCCTGTAACACAGCACTCCCCGTATTGTGAGAAAAGAAAGGCTCCCAGACAGGAGCAGACCCAGAAAATTGACTGAACCATGCTTCTCATTTTCCCCCATGATCTGTTTGTGGGTTTTCACAAATAATCTGTTGATGTTATTTTGTTTTGTTTTTTAAATATTTTTTTTTTACTGATTTTAGAGAGGAAGGGAGAGGGAGAAAGAGATAGAAACATCAATGATGAGAGAGAATCATTGATCGGCTGCTTCTTGCACACCCCCTACTGGGAATTGAGCCTGCAATCCAGGCATGTCCCCGGACCAGGAATTGAACCATGACCTCCTGGTTTATAGGCTGATGCTCAACCACTGAGCCACGCCTACCAGACTGTTGTTATTTTTTAATTGGGGACCATAATCATGTGTGCACCTATTCTTAAACCACTGCTAAGGGTAAATTTTAGAAGGGGACAGGCATAGGTGTAGATGAGTCCAAATAAATATAATAGTAAGAAGGCCAGATGATGCAAATTTTGGAGGATGTCTAAGCATTTTGCATAGCTTATGGTTTTCTTAAGAACTCCTAAGACTGATTGACCACATTGCTGCTGCCTTCCCAACAGTTCTGTTTAAGGTCTATTGCATGGACCACACCTACACAACCATCCGGGTGCCGGTGGCTGCCTCGGTGAGGGAAGTCATCAGCGCAGTTGCAGACAAGCTGGGCTCCGGGGAAGGCCTGATCATCGTCAAGATGAGCTCCGGAGGAGGTAACAGTCTCACTTAGTACTTGGAGCTTCAGCGAAACGGGATATCCCATCCAAACAGAAACCCCACCAGGAGTGAGTGTGGCCCTTCCACGTTGATTTAAAGGGACAAGTTGGTGCTGTGTGTCCTGCCGTGAATAACGGAGGTCACATGGTTAGCAGTGAGCTGGGTAACTGCCCACTCTACAGCAGAAAGAGGGAAGTGATCGAGCTGAGGCAGCTGGACTGAGGGCTCTGGGTGGATGTCAGCCTGGAGTTCTTTCCATACAAACCCTAAAGAAAAAATGCTCAAGGTCTTGGAGCTCTGAGAAACATGGGCTCTAAGAGAGCATCTAGCATGACACGCTAAAGTCTGAAGTTGGAGCTGGTCACAGGCTAGTTCTTCTCAGCTGATGATGGTCCCTCTCCTCATGAGGTAGCTCTGGAACCTAGGTCATCAAACCACAGGAGGAGTATTTTCCCCGTGGGATTACTTGATTATTCTCTGCTTTCCTGAAATGTCATTCATCATATATTTGCTGGCCACTCAGTGTGTCTGTGAGTACAGCACGTGTGGCCAGGAGAGCCAGGAGGAAGGAGCAGTAAGATTCCTTATCCAGCAATGATTTGACAGCCATTTGGGGAATCTTTCAGGATTAGGGGAGCCATTTCTGCCACCTTTGAAGACAAATGATGCCTGGTGTAGAATTTTGAAGTGCATGCTGGACTCTCCCAACGTTTCTCCTCCCGCTTCTGTCCCAGTAGCCCAGGGCCCAGGAGGCCTGCCCTCACCCACCCTCTGTGCATTCTTCTCACAGCTGTCCTGGTCGGTCCCTCACTTCCTCAGCTTCACCCAGATGGCAGTGGCTCCCTGAGGACCCCTTCTTTGCTCGATTCCCTTTCTGAAATTGTACCTTTCCCCCTTGCACATGCTGCCTAGCCTCCTCCCTGCTGCATTCCTTGCTTCACTTCTCACTCTCTCATAATACAGGTGTCTTGGTCACTGCCTCCTCACTATGATGTCAGCTCTTTCTGAACTAGGATTTTTTTCTGCATCGTTCCCTTCTGTATCCTCATTGCCTAGAGTAGTGTCCAGCATGTAGTAAATTCTAAATAAACGAATGAACTAATTTTAAAATATAGAAGGCTTAATGCAGGTAAGGCAATTGTCCTCCGAATTTAGAAATAAGTGAAAAATAATAATAAACTTTGCATCTAAAGTCATATGGGGTCTCAGAACCCTCTGCCTACGTTTTCTAAAAGTGATCTTTCCATCTCCAAAGCCTGGGTGTGATTCCCACCCGGAAAGATAACTTGTCATATAAATAGCAAGTATGTCTTTGTATATAATTACAGCTGCAGCACAGAACTGGGTGAGCTGACCCTCGGGTATTTGCAGGCTGCTTTTTGGTCCTTTCTGGTGGCATCCTGAGTGCCGAGTGCCTGTGTGAGTGCTGTGGCCTTTTTATTCAGCGGGCCCCTTCAGCGCTGTATTTTATGCAGTCGCTCTGCGTGTCCCGGTAATTCACCGAGCTGGCAATTTGTTGGTGTGATTAGGGCAGTGCAGCAAATCTCAGATGCATTTAATAGGCAATCTCATGCTTTTTATGTTCACAGAAAAGGTGGTGCTCAAACCTAATGATGTTTCAGTATTTACGACGCTCACCATTAATGGACGCCTGTTTGCTTGCCCGCGAGAGCAATTCGATTCACTGGTAGGTGTGGGTGGCCCCTCGGAGCAGCGTCCGCAATCAGAAAAACTTGTCTGCAGCTTCACTTGGCAGTCATGCTGAACCTAGTTGCTAAAAAAATCTCGAAGGCTACTTGGTGTCTTTCCTTTCCTGCGGTTTATTGGGTGAGCCCCGGGTGTTCATTTGAGATGCCCTGAGCTTTAGGTTTTCCTTTGTGGAATAAGCCAAGTAGCACCACTATCAGGGCATAATTGAGCTTTCAGAACTCTGTAGTAATTAGCCTCCTTGAAATATCCCCAAATTAATTATTAATATTAAAATATGAATAGCTAAAACAGGATAAAAATAATTTTAAGACAAGCTATTCTGATTCATCATACTTTGGCAAAGCCCTCTCCAGTCTATGAAAATTACTGTTCCCCAAAAGTGTCTGCCCCGTGTAGGAAACACCAGGGACCAAATAGTCTTACCCACATCTCCGAGACCTGGTTCCCAGCCACACTGAGCTCTCGGTGAATATGGGATTAGTTGGTCCGTGCTAATAACTGGGGAGCCTACTCTCTCTTATGCAGGTGGTAGGGTGCATTTCTATTTATCCTATAAAAATTAGGCATGGAGGCGAGTAGCTGTTAAAGTACCCTGTGTGTGTGTAGGGGGGAAGGGGGATACCTCACAAAGCCTGGTACAATTCAGAGAATAGAGGACTTGTTTTTCCATCTTTGAACATGCAGGGGCTAGAGGTGAACTGCATTGCATTTGGGGGGAGCATTTAACTACATCACTGCATGAATACCTTCAAGTTTCCAACTAGATATTATAGGTAAATCAAGATTTCCCTCCTTGGACTTTTAGAGCTTGTTTTCCTCATAATTCTGGCGTTCTGGGTTGGGGAGAGCCATTTTGCACACTCTAGCACAGCTCAGCGGATTTTTGCAATATCTTGAATTCACCTGGAGAGGAACTTAGCCACACAGCCTCAGTCCTCTCACTGCTCCCGCCTGGGTCTTGGCGCATGAGCCCCCTTGCCTTTCCTCCACCACCAGCGCTATAGGATCCGAGTCTGCTCACCATCCTCTTCATATGTCTTTTAGTCATCTCCATTCTCTGCTTTCTAAAAAATAAATATTTCCCACTGAGGGACTAGGCAGCAATAATGTTGTCAATGAGTCATGCGGCCCTCGCCTGGAAATGAAAGCCGTCAGAAGCCCGCTCAGTGCCGCCGCTGGGGTGCTGCGGGATGCGTTGGCCACATGACGCTCAGGCCTCTCCTGCCAGCTGGTTCCTGGCCACAGTGCGCAGGGCCGCAGTGTCCAGACGGATCTCGTGGACTGTCTCCAGCTCCCTGTGGGGCAGACACTAACTCGTAAGCCTCTGTTTATTTGCACATCATCCCACAGCCTTACACGTTCTTAGTCCTTGCTCGTCTTCCATTTTAAGGCCTGAGCAATTGAAAGGAATTTACTTTGCAACAAGCACCCGGGACGTGAACTTGTTTAACTTTTTCTGCAAGTGACGTCGTCAGACGAAGGAGTGGTCAGACCTTACCGGCCTCACAAAACCAAAGACGTGCAGCTCCTTCTCCGGCTTTCTACAGATTTCTTTACGGACAGTCCTTCTGGGAACAGGGCTGCACGGGGCCAGTCTGCAGTCCAGAATGCTGGCCAAAGCCTGGGCGCCGCCGGCGTGCACTTAGGAAGTGTCTGTTTTGCGCTCGGTGCTGTGCTCGCTCCTGTGTGGCCCTAGACTGGCATCCCTGTGACAGTTACTATGAGACTAACACAAGCAGACAAGAACAGAACAAATCGTGGTGCTAAATTGTGTTGTCTGGAATTAGCAGAGTGCCAGCAATTTATCCTAGTTGGTTACGGGCATGCATGCTGGAGCTGTAAATGCTCTTGACATGTTGTTGAAGCGTCACTATTAGTACAGAGGCAGTTATTGTAAGATCCCACCGTACTGTGGTTTGGTTCTACCTGGATCCATTCACTGGTTCCTTCGACGTTTATTCAGTGCCTACTATGTCACTCCAGGTATTGTAGGTGGTTGTGGCTCTGGGAACTCACGGCGTAATGAGGGACACCAGCGTGGAATGAGAACTTAGTGCGGCCAGGGAGAACCCAGAGCGAGTCACGCGGTGTGTGGGAGCGCGAGGAGTGAGGGAAGCTGGGATGGCAGCTCACTTTCACCATCTCTTTGTCACTGACAATCAGCACATCCTTTTTATGTCTGAGTTTCCTCATTTGGAAAGTGGGAGGGGAACAGTGCTATCCTCTCAATCGCCACCACCCAGGCCTAACAAAGACACCAGCTCCCAACAAAGAGCAGAGCAGGAGTCTGGGCGTGCTGTGCCTCCGGGCAGGCAGTTTCCGGGTCTGTGTGTGCCGCGCAGACCCTGCAGACGCCCCGCTGTGCCTCCCCTGTGGGAAGTTTCCACAGGGATGCCCACGGGGCAGTGGCCCGAGGAGATGCCATTGGTCAGCAGGTCCATTCCCCACTTACACAGAGGAGCCTGTGGCTGCTCACCTCGGAGTTTCATGGAGGGATGGGGTCAGCCTGTCCTTGACCAAAAAGGGAGGAGGCTCGCTCGGTGAGCCCTGCCCACTGGAAAAAAAAACAGGTAAAGATTTAACAGGGCTTTCTGTTATTCTCTCAAAAGGGATGCAGGAATGATAGACCCGTATCCACAAGTAAAAGAACTTTGCCTATTTCTTTATATTGGCATCTTCCCTGCAGTTGTTCAGTTCATTTGTCCCCTCTATGGGAAGCCCTGGAGCCTCAAGGGCAAGAGACAGGGATGTGGGCCCCCTGAGGAGAGCAGACCCGTGGCATGGAGTGGGAGGGCAGCTCCACAGAGGAGCAGAGGGGCTGTGGTCACAGTTGCAACTGTGAGGGGAAGGGAGAAAATGCAGGGCCAGTCTGAGCCCGAGAGGTGTCCTTAGACCGAGCGTCTAAAAGTTTCCCCAGCTTTCCTACCTAACACCTACCTGCTGAAGCCACCCTCCTTACCTGCTTCCATAAGCTACTTGCCCGTCAGCTTCAGGCTGGCTCCCTAAGTTTCAGAACCTTGACATCATTGTTTGTCTTCCCTGCCCTCTGTCCCTGCACAGAGCAAATCAGGAACAACAGTATTCACCTCTTACATCCAGGTGCACTGATCACCTGGTCCTGCACCTTTGCGGTGCTCCACGCATCTAGGAAGGGGATTGATGGGGGGGGGGGCGGGCGGGATAAGGGGCCTCCCCTGTGCCAGGCACTGTGCTACGTGCTACACTTCAGTTATTCCCATCCAGTCCTCTCAACACACCTGGGTACTAGGCACTGTGATCTCAACTTGCCAGAGCCGGCCACCAACATTTGGGAGGTTAGGGAATCAGTCCAAGTCTGTAATCAGAGTGGGGTTTAGATTTAGAATCTGTTACTCTGTGAAGCTGGCACTAACCTGGCCTATCACAAACCCCAACGCCTCATCCTGTACTCAGAGGCTTTCTAAAAGCTGGCCCTGAGCTCTGTGTTCCTGCCAAGCAAGGCTGATGGCAGCTTCCCCACCTCCGTGCCTCTCTGGCCATCTTTTAAGCTATAGCAGACCATCCCGATGCTCAGGGAAATCCTCGCTGTTCTTCCCCACCCAAAGTTTGTCTGCTTCGTCTTTCAAAGCCCGGCTTCTTTCTCCAAGAGCCTCTTCAGCCCATACTTCATTCCAAATGCCCACTAACTCTCCAAAAGCCCATTCACGTTCTCCCACCTGGTTATCTGTGTATCTGGGAGTCAGGTGTGTGTTGATGCCTCCGTCTGCCCCGAATTCGTGCAAATGAATGCCAGCAGTTGACTCTTTATTGATGTGCAGGGCGGTACTTGCTGGTCAGGGCGCACTCCTCTCTTAGATGCCAACTTTCAAATGCAGGGACCGCCCACATCCTGAATATGTCATTTCTTCAGTGCCCAGAATGCAGTTTATAGAGTGTAACAGTTAGGGGTGATGACAATAATGATGATGGTACAACTTGTACAGTGTTGTACTTCCAGTCTAAATACTGAATATCTATATATGGCATACATGATATGAAGGAAATTCTTGTTCACTTCCTATGACTTGTATAACTTTGTACATATAGAGGGATAGGTATTAATATTTTATACATGTTTCCAATGTATATGAATCATTTATTTTACTAAGGAAAGGACTGCAAATCACTTCTCATAAAGTGAAAGGAAATAAGTAAGTTGGATGGAAAGTTCTGACTGAGGGACTTCCAGAGAGTAGCGGAGTTTGGGTTTCTGAGACCTTGCCCAAGCCACCAGGCCCATGTGAGAACCGTCCTTTGCACAACATCTCCCGGAGAGGGATGCACCGCAGCACACAGAGCCCCGTCACCTGTAACCCAGGCGACGTGCTGTAAGAGATGGAGCTGTGGCAGCTCAACCACAGTCACCAGCCCCGGTAGGGTAGGTAGTAACTAGCCCTGTGGCTAGACGGCCGTGCCTGCTTGGAACAGCTTCCCTGGGAAATAGGAGGGGAAAGCCTGCAGGAACCTCTCACATCGTTACCAGAGAAAAGGCATTGTTTCCAGGGAGCTCCCAGGCCCAGGCAGGAGGGAGCCTCCCCTTCACGCTCTCTAAATCTGACTTGTAATGTCCATGTGTTCCAGCCAGTGAAACTGATCAGAGTGGCGATGAGTAGAGAGAGGGTACCGGAGCAAGTGAGCATGGGGAGTGAAGGCCTCTTTGCCCTCTGGGTAAAAGCAGAGTTTCAAGATATTCCCAAAAGCCTTACCCGAATCCTTCCCCCTCCTTAAAGCAGTCAGCAGTAAGTGCGCGGCTGTTTTGAGATGCTGATATATTTTTGCATGATTATTCATAGACGCCCTTGCCAGAACAGGAAGGCCCAACTGTCGGAACAGTGGGAACTTTTGAACTGATGAGCTCGAAAGATTTAGCATACCAGATGACAATTTATGATTGGGAGCTCTTCAATTGCGTGCATGAGGTAAGCCACTTGATTGAGAGCGTTAGCAGGTACACAGCCATTCCCGCGGCCGCTGCTGGCATCGCTCAGCTGCCGATGCTAATGTGGGCTGCAATGTGGAAACCACATGATCGTTGTTTTAATACTCAGTTTATTAATAAAGCCTGCCATAAAGCCTTTGAGTGTTAAAGAAAAATCTGTATGATTTACAGTAAGCTCTGTGTCCCCGAGTACATGAAGCCAACAGCACCTCGTTGACCGTTAATATATTTCACAAGCCTCTTGGAAGCCCTTTGGGCCCAGGGGACAGATGGAATCCTGGTCAGTGATTACGTCCACATTCGATGACCAGCACTGACTTGTCTTGACAAAGAGAGAAGCCTTGCTGGTGTTTTGATTGAAAAGCAAAGAAGTGACATTGTTTTCCTTTCTCTTCTAGCTGGAGCTAATCTATCACACATTTGGAAGGCATAATTTTAAAAAGACCACAGCAAACTTGGATTTGTTTCTGAGGAGATTTAATGAAATTCAGTTTTGGGTTGTCACCGAGATTTGCCTTTGTTCCCAGCCCAGCAAGCGTGTTCAGCTCTTAAAAAAATTTATTAAAATAGCAGCCCAGTAAGTATCATTAGTGTGGGAAGAGAAAAGTGTTGGGGCTGCGTCTTCATGTTGTCCTCTCGGTCTACACCTTAAAAAGAAAAGCATGATATAGGGTCTCCTTGTGCACCAGGACCAACCACGGGGGCTTAAGAATAATCACCCTCTTGTAAAAGATGAATTGCATCCTGTTTTTGTCATATTTGACATCCTTATGTAAATAAACATCTTACAGCATTGATGCCGGGGCCGAAATCGTGACCCCTTTTTGCTCTGAACTACTCAGACTTTGTGCCTCCTTCCGTGTCGGCAAAGTTCTGTTGTGGAAAGTTCGGTTTCAGGAGGCCCTTGAAGTCGGTGTCCAACATGACGCATTCTCACCAGTAGAGGGCAGTGGGCACACGCACTTCCAACTCAGCCTGAATAAAATTGGTAAAATGCCTAACGGCGAGCTAACCTGGTACATGAAAATCATCTCCATAAACATCAGAAAAAGCAAGCATCTTATAAATATTCTATTTAAGAGCAGTTCATGGGAAACAATTTATTTACTGCAGGGGCCAGTTAGATTTCTCCCTGACCTGAATTTAATCTTCTGCTATTTAGATAGGCCTGACAACCTCCTGTTTACGTGTCCATGTTTTTGGTATCACCACAGTGCTAAAAATAAAATGCTAAATGTGGCCTGTGGCTGGGAGACGTCTTTCCTTTCTGAATGCAGGGAGCTGGGGGTGCAGGAAGGTGGGGTGCACAGTGATCCCAGCCAGGCAATTTTCCCTCTTGTAAAAGATGAATTGCATCTTTTTGAGCCAAGCAGTTTAGATCCCATACAGAGGCTGATTTCCGGGGCTAAACAAAGAAGTCAGTGCTGCTTGACATTGGCTTGCCAACTGCTTCCTTTTTTTTTTTTTTTTGCCAAAAATTTGAAGGTTCCCCAGGATATCCAAATCCCCTGGATTCAAATGCTGGTGTCTCTTAATTGGGAAAAGCTTCCCTTTTGAAGAAAGATGTGGTAAAAGGTTGCTTATGAATTTCTGGTTCAGAGTGTAGCCACTTTCCCTCGGAGCCTGAATAGCCTTGTCGCAAAGGACAAATGCCTTCACGTGTTTGGGAGGAGATGATTATGGAAACTGTGACAATGTATGCCTTCCCAGTGCAAGGAGCACATTCTTCCTTCCCTCAGCCTGGCAGTGCCAAGTGCGGCCAGGGGACGAGAGGCAGTCTGCACGCAAACGCGGGAGACCGGGAAGCCGTGGGGGCCCAGCCCCGTGATTTTACAGGGCGACACAGCAGAGCCTCTCAGAGCTCAGGACTTTTTTAAACCTATTTTTGCCTTTCTTGTCTCTCCTCTTTCTGATTATGTAAATGAGTGGTGGATTGGACCTGTGGTTTTCATTGGTTTATCTTACTTAACCATTATGAATCCGTGCTGTCCTACAGTGGCACTGTTTACACAGCCCTGAGGAGAAGATTGCACACGTTCATCAGCCAAGAGCTGCAGGCTGAGGGCTAAGCCCCGTAGCATCGATATGGTGTCTGGTATTTTTTAGAGAACCCTCAGCATATCCTGTTGAAGCTCTTTGACCCGCCCAGAACTGTGGGAACTAGGGGGTCCAAATGCCATCATCCCCTTTTGCAGGTGAAAAGACTGAGGCATAGAGAAATGTCATGGCTTGCTTAGGGGGGTAGACCAGAGTAGTGACCAGAAGGGCAAGTCTGCATCCTGCCTGCTTTCTTTTAAGACCACATTGACAGGACAAAGGCAGTGTGCACATGATCGTGCTCACTGCCTTCAGCCCTGGCCTGCTCCCTTTTGCACTGATGGGGTCAGATACACTGGAGCATCTCCAAAATGTCTTCCCATTTCCACAGAGACCACCCCTCCTTGCCATCTCTGCAAGAACAGGGGCAGCAAATACTACAAGTTAATTCGCCTTTTACAAAACTGTTACCCAAGCAGGGCACCTCCTCTGGCAGCTGGAGAGAGAACAGGAAATCACAGTGCTGCAGCCACCACGACTTCCAGCTGCCCCACAAACGCTTCTAAGCTATCAAAAAAGGCCAATGTACCTGCCATGATCCCTGTCAACTCAAGGAGTTTTAAAGCTGAGAAAAAAACACCTAAGCAATTGACCAAAACTAATAATAACCTATTTTCTCTGTGTTTTATTGATGTTAATGAAGCTGATCATTTTGAATCTATACTTATGCCACTATTAGCTTTTCTAAATATATATTTGGGAATGAGAATATTGTGGGGCAAGATCAAAGACACTTATTAGCATGGCAATATTTAGCCCAGGTACTTGGATTAATACCCCAACTCCATACCTGCTCCTTGAAAAGGGAAAGAACTCATTTTGCAGTAAGTGCAAACCCTTCCCCCAAATCAATGTGGCTATCTGAGGTGCTTCCCTCGGGTCCCACGAGGCTTTCAGCAAGCTTTGGGGTCATAATAACCATCCCTAGGGCAGGTGTCTTTAAATTCCTTCACAACACCTGGACTTAGCCCAGCCGGAATCGCTCAGTGGTTGAGCGTCGACCTATGAACCAGGATGTCACAGTTGGATTCCCAGTCAGGGCACATGCCCAGTATGGGGCGTGCCAGAGTCAGCCAATCAATGATTCTCTCTCGTCATTGATGTTTCTCTCTCTCTCCCTTCCTCTCTGAAATCAATAAGAGTATATTAAAAACAAAACAAAACCTGGACTTAGCCCAAACCATCACCTTTCTAAAATTACAGTGAGAAACCAAACAGCAGAGCGTGGTCACCCACGTGGAACTTACACAGTGCGTTCAATCTATCATTGCCCGGTCTCATAAAGGAGTCTTGACAAATATGAATGACTATCAGCAAATAAAACTCTAATGTTTTTAGCTCACTCAAAAGTGGCGTTTTACTCAAGCCTGTGCCTCTTGTGTTTCAGCTGCAAGGAGTACAAAAATCTGAATTCCTTTTTTGCCATCGTCATGGGACTAAGTAATGTTGCTGTGAGCCGCTTGGCACTGACGTGGGAGGTAAGCTTCAGCTGAGATCCAGCTGTGACTTTTGCCTGAAGAATAAAAACACAGGCTCACCCGTGAGCTTTCTGTATAGAAATATCACTCACACTCGTGTAACAATGGGGAAGGTGGGACACTTTGAGGGAGGTGACCTATCTCCTTTTTCCAGTTGCCGCAGAGTGTGGACTGAAAAAGGTATTGTCCTGAAGTGTGCGGAGGGGTTCTCAGCTTCTCGGTCTGTATAATGTAAATAAGCCTAAGTCTAGTTCCCAGGTGTCGTGGGAATCAACAACAAAGGTCTTGCTCATCGATCCCATTGTTCTCTGGGATGTCTGCTTATTCCTTTTGCAATAAACCTTATCTATAATTAAGAGAAGACAGAAGATCCTTTTTTCTTTCTTTCTTTCTTTTTCCCCCCTCTAAGTAGTCATTTTGCTTCTGGGAGAATTAGCCAGAAGGCCAACTGTTTGGCCCAGCCGAGTACCAACTGCCCGGCAGACCTGGCTGTGGATGGAGGAACAGCAGTTGGCTAGTAGTCAGTTTGGGGCAAAACTTATGCAAGTGTGTTGTGAACTTCGGCAGCAAATATGATGAGTGGTTTATTGATAGTTGATCATTTATGCTAGAGGACATCTTCATTTTTTTCATTAGCTAAGTCCTCAAAATGTGCCTCGGAGTGTGCATCGCAAAGGTATTGTCCTTTCGTGTACGGAGGAGGTATGTAGTCCAAGAAAGACTAAGCTCCAAGAGAACATGCACACAAAAATAGACGCTTACTAAAAATAAAAAGTCTGTGCAAGTGGGACACAGGAAGAGGGCGAGAAGGAGATAACAGAGACGGGGTTTGCATGGCTGCTCCGGGCAGCTGATGGCATCTCTAAATGTTTCCGTGAAAGCTTTCCTTCCCCGTGTCCCTTTTGACACTGTTTTCTTCAAGGGAAACATGGTTTAGAGGGCAGGTCCTCACACGTCCTTCTGTCTTGGTTTTCTCTTAAAATTCCAGGCAGATGCAGCACACAGCAGCTCATCCCCTGAATATAGGAATGAGGGCATTGGCGAGGCCCACGTGCCTCGCAGCTGTGTCCCCTTCCACCCAGAAGGACAGCCTTAGTGCTGCCAGGGGAGCTGAGTAACGAAGCCACTGCGCAGGCTCCCCTGTCCTGAGCCCAGGGGACTCTCCGGAGACCTAGGGGTTCCCCTCAGATTTCCCCAACCTGTTTCCAGCGTCTGATCACCCCTGCCCCTCGAGTGCAAATGAGTTGGTTGGGATGATCAAAGAAGTATAAAGCCTCCCAGGGGTCCGGGAAGGCCCCGTGTAGATCCTGCACGACAGCAGCCAGACATGAAGGCTGTCGCATGTGGGAAACACTGTTGGAGTCCCCTTTCCTCCTAAAGAGGAAAATGGAGGCTCGTTTGGGGGGGTGGGGTGGGATGCAGTCAGCAAAGGCAGAGAGCTGGCCAGTCCTCCTGTCTCACGGGGAACAGGAAAGCATCCCTCATTCTGTGAGCTTCTCTTCTCATCCTCGCATGTTGCGGAAAAGAGATTAACCTTTCATCGTCTGCAAGCCTTTATTTTTTTTAAGATGAATATAATTATATCACTCCGCAGAAAGACCTTTGATTTGGATTTATCTACCTGGACTTGCCAAGCACTCCCAAGGGCTTCCCTGCAACTGCAGTGAGAACCGGGATGGTGCAGGAGCAGTGTGGGCACTGGCGCCTGACCCCCAACCTCATGAAACTGTCCATGAGCAAAACAGAAAATCAAGTTAAACCACATGGCAAAGGCCGATGTGAGATAAAGCGCATGGCAGTGATAACCTGGAACAGGTCCTTGGCCCCAGCAGTACTGACATTTGGGGCAGGATCATTCTGTGTGTGGGCCGTCCTGTGCATGGTAGGACACTTACCACCATCCCTGGCCTCTGTCTACTGATTACCAGCAGCACTGGCCACCTCACCCCACACCCATGACAACAAAAAATGTCTGCAGACATTACCCAGTATTCCCTGGTGTGTGCACAATTGCCCCGTTGAGCACCCCTGCTCTGGGGTGTAGGTAGATAATAGTATTAAGACCCACAACATTGTTTTATTACCATACGCCTTCCTGCCTTTGACACAAAAGCCAGCTAAGTAGAGAAAGAGAACTAGTGTGAGAGGTCTAAGCAAAACGAATTCATTCCTAATTTTTAAAATGGTCCGTGTTCGTGGAACGTTATCTCCTAGTATGAGGATCTGGATACTTCGTGTGGGATGAGATCTTGATGCCCACCCAGCTTTCATCCCTTTGAACATCCACTCTAGGCAAGGATATCAAGTGTCCCTGAAGCCTAAATGGGAAATAGGTGCCAGGAAAGTGAATTTGGCTTCCTAAAAACAAAATAATATTTTACAGTGACTAAGTGGGACTATTTAAACTGACTCAGATCTGAGGGGGAAAGAAGGAAGTTTTTCTGTGAATAAGTTGATGCGTCACTGTGCAAAGCAGAGCTGAGCTGGGAATCTCTGAGGCCCAGGACGATCAGTGCTCCCAGAGTCGCAGGATGGCAAGCGGGTCACGCTGCTCTCTCTTGGTGTGGCCCAGTCAGAAGGGAAAAGTTCAGCTTTCCTAAAAGCTGGGAACCTAAGCAGAGCCAGACCCATAGACTGAAGACATTTCAGTATCGGCCTACTGCGGTAGATACACAGGCACAGTCAGTGGTGTTGAATCATGTGCCCAAGGATAAGCATCAGAAATTACTAAATTGGTGGAACTGTCCGTTTGTGTGTGACAGCAGGGCTGAGAAATCCTGTGGGGGAAATGCTTGGGTAGGAAAGCGTGGCGCATACAAGAGAGGCCATAGGAAAGGAAGGAAGCAGGTGATGGAATTCCAGAGGCTGTGACCATAACCAGCTGTGTGACGTTGGGCATTTCATTTAAACTGTGGGACTTAATGTCTATAAAACACAGGTCTAATCTAGCCAAATAAATATTTATTGAGCACCCACTGTGTTCCTGACACTTTTTGGTACTAAGGATACAGCAGTAAACAAAACTGGTGAAAATCCCTGTTCTCGTGTAGCTCACATCATAAGGGAGAAGGCTTAAAAAGGGGAGTTTCTCAAATTTTTAATCCTAATATTCTCTGGTCTAAATTCCTAATTGTGGGAATCAGAGAGTTCAATTCCAAAACATCTGTAATCTGGGAATGCAGTTCTCTCAATGAATAGTGCATTTCAGAAAACATTATAAAAGTATGAAGACCAAAGCATCCATAGTTATTTTTGGTTCAACTCCGTGGTCGGCAAACCGTGGCTCGCGAGCCACATGTGGCTCTTTGGCCCCTTGAATGTGGCTCACAAAATACCATGTACTGGCACGCACCACGTACGGGCACGCACTTCGTGGCCCATGCGCAGAGATCGGTATTTTGTGGAAGAGCCGGTATTTTGTGGAAGAGCCACACTCAAGGGGCCAAAGAGCTGCGTGTGGCTCGCGAGCCACAGTTTGCCGAGACGCAGTTTGCCGACCACTGAACTAGGTTAAGACTTTTAAAAGATGAGTTCTCTGTATTCCAGAAGATTATCCTCAAGTGATGGGGCAGATTACGGTCTGGCCTGTCCTAGAGCTGTTTGATTAAGAGCCAAAAGAAATACATTTCCCCCAGAAATGGTAGCACGTGATGCACACCTAGATATCGAATCTGACGTGCGAGTGTGGCATTTTCATTTCATTAACAGAAACTGCCAAGCAAGTTCAAGAAGTTCTATGCGGAGTTTGAAAGTTTAATGGTAAGTGACAGTGGCTCCTTTATTCTTTTCCCTGTCTGCATTAATCCAATGTCTGATTAGCTGAATTGAAGTTCCCATTTCAGAAATTTTATCTGTCCTTGTATGACTTTAAGAAGTTTATGATCCCGTTTTAGTGCTGCTAAAACAAGCATGTCTGACTAATGAATGGCACCCTCAGGAACTAACTTAAAGAGGACTTATGTCCCACATAAGGTCAATTTGTGTAACTAAGAAAAGCAGTATAATAGGATCCCCTCCATCGAGCACAGGTTGGCTGTGGGTTGGAAGTTGCATTTTTCTTGGCTTGCCAAAATTATTTCTCCTCACTGGCTGGGAGGTGTTAACAGGCGGAAAAGGAGCAAGTGGGACTTGGCAGGAGTGGTGGGATGGTTTCGGAAAGGGCAAGTCGGGACTGGCTATGCAGGGCAGAGAGGAGGGCGATCCGAACTCAGGGAAGGAGCAGCGCTCTGGGAGAAGGGATGTTCCTGGTTGGGGTTTGTGTTACACGTTTTATATTTGCCATCAAAGGAGTCCCTCCCCTTGATCCCTATGGGCAGATCTCCCTTTCAAACATGAAAGGAAATAAAAAGCAAATTACTTTCCTGTCACGTAAAGTTGTTTTAAAACACAAATCAATTTGTTTAGCTAAGTCTTACCTTTCTTTTGTAGCCTCGCTTGATCCCAAGCTCCCTGATTGTGGGATGACAAGGCGGGGTGTGTGGGAGGTCAGGGGAGTGGTGCATGTGTCATTAATTGTTCATCAGCCTCTCTGTTTCCCTGAAGGATCCTTCAAGAAACCACAGGGCCTACCGGCTGACAGTCGCGAAGCTGGAGCCTCCTCTCATCCCCTTCATGCCTTTGCTCATCAAAGGTAATTCTAAGCAAATGCACAGGCCACGCCAGCGATGAGTAGATGGGAGAGGAAATGAACAAGAGCCTCATCAGATTGATCTTTTGGGGAAGAGTGATGGCATCCTTCCACCTTCTGCATCTCCTCTCAGTCTTGATTTTTCTGAAAGGGTTGGGAAGATGATTGGAGGATCAGGAATCCACAATTTGGAAGCCTTGATAGTAAAACAGAGGGTTAGTGGGGAAATTTTACTAACCGCAGGTAAAGTGATTTAGAAAGTTAACCACCTAACATAAAAGGAACTATTGTCAGCTTTTTTCGACTGCAGTGTTATGCAAATCCTCCAGCATAATCTAATGGTGCTATTGTGGTTTCTTAGTGTGACATATTTCTGTTAGGGATCAGAATGTGACTTTTATTTCTTTGCAGATATGACATTTACTCATGAGGGGAACAAGACGTTCATTGACAATCTAGTCAACTTTGAAAAAATGGTACGTGCAGTATTATCACCGTAACCGCGGTGTTGTTGTTTTTTTCCAAATGAAATTTGCATTTGCACTAATAAAGGAAATCATTTTCATATATGCTGCCATGTTCAAAAGGGAGTTACACATAAAAGAGTTTCGAAATCCTTGGTTCAAATTGGCTGCTAGTTTACTCTGTCAGTCTCTTTTGTGAGGTTGAATAGTGTTTGTGCCGTGGCTCACAGCAGCGGCAGCTTTTACGCCGGTGCTTGGTCCTGGGCTGCCTGCTGCTAAAATGCAGAACGCTCCAGAGTGACTCCCGCAGTGTTGTTTTGCTGTAAGGTTTGTGGCACTTGCCTGCCCCAGGATGCCTTTGAAATGTTTACCTGCCGAACCTGACTTTAGTGCATGTGGTAAAAGGCAACTCTATAGACGATCTTTATTAGGGACTATTCATCTGAATGTGTATTGTTTATTCCAATAAAGTTCACTGAAGTTCAGAGAGGGAGCTTGAAAATCTTCATATCCAAACCCAAAATTTTTATAAAGAACACATGTGGAACTGGCACATAATCAGTCTTTTTCAATCTTACTCCCTCTCCCCCACCCCCAAATAGACTGTGTTTGCTGGCATTAGTTACTTTGCAGTTTATTTTCTTATCATAAAGCAGGTCATGCCAAAACTTTTATTTAGCTGTATCGTGCCTATTAATGGAATGCTCCATTGTCTTCTGAATCCTTTGGCTGCAGCCTGGATAGACGAGGTGTTAGTGTTGCATCTGTGGGTGAACATCTGCCCGGGGCCATGGTTTGCAGTGATGAATGTGGTTCTTGCAGAAGCTAAGGGCTTGGAGTTTGGGACACATGAGGTTCCATTCTCAGCCTCATCACTTTGCAGGTACCCCTTCTCTGCCTGTCAGTCTCCCCAGTAGAAAATGGAGATCGTGCCTACTCCATCTATCCCTGGAGAGTGTGGGTGGGACCAGAGTATATAAGTATTCCTGCAAGCAATAGAGTGCGATAGAAGTCTTACCAGAAAACGGTTCTTCTATTTGTTTCTTGAAACCCAGCTCGCCTGAAGGCTCCAGGAGAATTTGAAACACCCTGCAGTCATCTTATGAGGCTCACACCATTCAACTTTGGGAATGAGCTTATTGCAATGCCCAGTCTGAAAAGTAGCACAGCAATTGCTGGGCACTAGGTTCCCATGTCTTAAGCTTCTTAAGAAATAGCACGAGTTCACACTCTTCAAAGACACTCTATCCCAGAGGGCAAATATTTTCTCAGCAGTCGTCCCCTCACCCCTCGCTCCAAGGGCAGGGTATGGACATCTCTATTACTGTGTCAGTTTAGTAATTCTTTGGTCAAAGTAAAAAACAAACAAAAAAAATTCTTTGCTTACTTATTGTATGGAGAATTAAACATATTTCCCCAAAGAAAACCTGTTTTCCAGAAATGAGAGATTTAGCAAATAGTTAAAGAACCTTCCGGGTGACTTATGCAGAAATGCAGACCGAGCAGTGGCTAAGCCAACCATTTGACTATAAAATATACATGTGCGCCCTAACCGGGTTTGGCTCAGTGAATAGAGCGTCGGCCTGCAGACTCAAGGGTCCCAGGTTCAATTCCGGTCAAGGGCATGTACCTTGGTTGCAGGCACATTCCCAGTAGGGGGTGTGCAGAAGGCAGCTGATCGACGTTTCTCTCTCATCAATGTTTCTAACTCTCTATCCCTCTCCCTTCCTCTCTGTAAAGAAATCAATAAAATATATTATACACACACACACACACACACACACACACACACACACATACATACATAGGCATAGAAGTTGGGGTTTCCTAAAAGAGTTGATTGAACTTTTTAGAACTTTTGATCATTAAAGTTAACTAAACAGAACAAACAAGAACAGCTAAAATATCCACAAGGGGGATGAAGTTGTTTCATCTGGGTTTTTAGATGTGCCCATAACCTGCAAAGGCAAGGTCAAGATTGCATTCAGTGGACATTAAGGGAGATCCCCTCCCCCATTTCTGCACTTCGTGCTCGTAGCAGTGGATTCTTAGATGCCTAGCAGTTGAGGAGAGAGGTCCTTTACCCTCTGCTCCAGGAAGAGTCCACTTTTTAAAAATATATATTTTTTTATTGATTTCAGAGGAAGGGAGAGGAAAAGAGAAACATCAATGATGAGAGAAAATCATTGATCGGCTGCCTTCTGCACGCCCCCCACTGGGGATCGAGCCCACAACCTGGGCATGTGCCCTGACCGGAAATTGATGCTCAACCACTGAGCCATGCCGGTCATGCAGGAAGAGTCCACTTTTGCTTAAAAGCTACTGAATGGCTACAATAGCAGTTCAGCTGCAATAACAGAAACCTAAATTAACAATGGCTTAAGCCAGGTATGTGTATTTCTATCTCACATTAAAGTCCACGCCAGTATGGTAGCTCTATACCAGGAGGCAGCCACAGTTCCAGAATTCTCTCTTCATTTCACCTTCCACATGGTCCAAGGGGGTGACCGCCAGGACCCCATTCCAGTGAGGGAAGAGGAAATGGAAAAGGCAGAAACATGCTTCTTCCCCGCAAGGCTAAGACCTGGAGTTGTACTCGCCACTCGACTCACACTTTACTGGTCAGAAATTTAGTCCCATGAAAGGGAAGGTAGGACATGTAGCCCTTATTTGGGGTATCCATGTGCCCCAATAAAAATTAGGGGGTTTTATTACTATGAGAGAGATGGGGAGGAAGGATACAGAAAGAGTACTGTGTGTTCTCCTGCAACTATAACATTTATTTCATTTGATAAATCATGACTGTTTACTTTTACAGTTGCCCTTCCATGGGTTAGTTGTTACTGGAAAATGATAGAATTTGAAAAGGTTTGATTATGGTTTTTAAACCTGGCTTTGACCAGCCTGGTACTTGTTGTATTTTATTTTTGTATTGTGGGAGAAGGGAATAATTAAAACTGTCCAACTCCTTCTCTCCATAGCCCCGACACCCCCACAACCCCCATGCCATAGTCACCGCTACGTACAACTCCCACTAGTGGCGCTGTTATTCCTGTGTGTCTTAGGGAAGGATACAGCTCCCTGTTCAGGTTGGTGAGCATGCTGCTTCCCAGTCAGTCACCAGCAAGGCCAAGGTCCTGCGCAGAGCTGGCAGCCTTTGTGGGGCTGGTCGGCTAAATCCCCAAAAGGAGCCCCTGCCAGGGGTCGAAGTCACCAGGGGAGCCAGGAACACAGATGCCTTCTCGTGGTGGCAGCATGGCAGGCGCAGCAAACTGCCGTGCCAACCCTAAGTATTTTTATTTTGAACCTCTTCACCCTTGAGGTATGAAGTGAGGATTAGAGAATTTGTTGCATATTGGTTTTCAGGATTTATGAGTATGAACAAAAGAGAATTCACACTCTGATCCTTATGCAAAAATAAAAATAAAAAAAGGCAGACATTCTTTCATTCGGGGGGAACATAAAGGAGTATTCAAAAAAATGTTTGAATAAAGCCCTTTGTAGCTTTCTGTGGCATGCATGAATATTTATAGCATTTAGGAGGTAGACGAGCAATGGATTAGAGGATAATGTGCTGGCCGGCTGCCACTATCCCAGGCTGCATAAAGCATGCTGATAGCCACAGTTGCTACTGTATTAGGAGGTTGGTTCTATTTCAGATGTACCCATATTTAGGTGTATTTATTTATGAATGTTATTTTAAGGTAGTCATTTTATTTGGAATGAGAGGCATAGGGCAAACTTCTGTACTTCTGGAAACATTAACAGAAGCTAATTCATGAAGGAAGAGAAATGTTTTGAATCCTTTTATTTTTGTATTGTGGGAGAAGGGAAAATTACCCCTTCCCGTCTTGATGCTTATGGCTGGTGGAATAATTAAAATGACATAAGGCAGATTAACAAGAGAAAATCGAATTTAATATATACATATGGGGAATTCATATAAGCCTGAAGAATTCCAAAGACAGTAAAGCAAAATGAGGTATATATCATCCTGGACTAAGGAGAGGGAGGTAAGGATCTGGGATTTCAAAGGGAAATAAGCAATTCACAGGGAGGTGACAAGAGTTAATGTCTAGTAAACACATGTTTGCTGGGACATCTAGAGACAGTGGGACAGAGAGGACTTTGATCAAATGGACCTTGTGAGGTTCCTCCCTGTCTATCACGCCTCGTTCAGATTCAACTGTACAGTTGATGCTTGAACAACATGGGTTTGATCTGCGCTGATCCACTTATATGTGGATGTTTTGTCAATAAACATACAGTCTGCCCTTCATATCCCCAGGTTTCCATCAACAGATTCAACAAACCATGGGTTAAGAAAGTATTTTTGATCCCCAGTTGGGAATCTGTGGATGTAGAGGGTCAACGGTATACATTGTCCTACATCATTTTATATAAGGGACTTGAGCATCCTCGGATTTTGGTATCAGTGAGGGTCCTGGAACCAAACCCTGTGGATACTGCTGGATGACTATAGTTTAGTTTTGGGGGAGTCAAAAGTTATACCCAGATTTTCAACTGCACAGGGGTCAACATCACTAACCCCTACGTGTTCAAGGGTCAACTATTGTTAACTCTGGTGATAGCTTCTTCCTGGAACAGGCTTTCCATCTTAAATTCTTTCAAGCAGTTAGAGAGAAGGTCAGAGGTTCTTCCCGAGCCTTCTGGGCCTTAAAAATAACCAGCGTAAGCCTGGCTGGTTTTTGTCAGTGGTTGAGCATTGACCCATGAACCACAAGGTCACTGGTTTGATTCCCAGTCAGGGCACATGCCTGGGTTTCGGGCTTTATTCCCAATAGGGGGGTGCAGGAGGCAGCCTATGGATGATTCTCATCATTGATGTTTCTCTCTATATATCCCTCTTACTTCCTCTCTCTCTAAAGACCAGTGAAAACATATTTTTAAAAAATAACCAGCTTAAAATAATTAACATACTAAAGAATCATATTTTTGGGTGGCAAACTCTGTTCTCCTTCATGCCATTATGTAATTAGCAGCAATATGTTTTCTACCACCAATAATGCTATTACAGGTTCATGGAGAGAGCACTGGGCTAATATCTGAAAGAATCTCCAAGTATAAATGTAGATGTTCAAACCCACCTTCCCCGCACACTAGAAATCTATACGAGAAATCTATACGAGGACTTTGAAAGTTTACTTCTTCCTATATAATTTGCAGACGGCTAAGTGCAGATTTTCCAAGGGGCAATATGTGTACAGTGTCCAGGCAAAGGATTTTGCTAGGAAGCATAAGAAATCCCAAAAGTAGTCCTCAATCTCTAGGAGATCATATGCAGTTTAAATGATAAAACATAAACACATGAAATGTTAAAAATCACCAAAAAGTATAAAAGCTAGTTCACAATAATAATGAAAGATGTCAAAAAGCAAAATGCAAAGAAATGTAACTTTATGCAGCCGTATCAGAAGAAAATGAAACTATATTAAATACAACAACATAATGTAATCAAATCCAGATTGTTCTTCTGAGCATCCATCCAGCCTCATCTCACACTTCATCTTGCCCATGCCCAGTCCAAGTTGGCACAACCAGCCTTCTTTACTTTCTTACCCCAGGGCCTTTGCACTAGCTGTTAACCTTTGTCTGAAATTGCCTTCCCTGTCTGGCTCCTTCTCATCATTCCGGTCTCAGCTCATGTGTCCCCTCCTCCGAGGGGTCTTCCCTGACCACCCTTCAGGTGTTCTATCCTCCACACCTTGTCTTCATAGCTTGTTTCACAATCTGAGATTATCTTTACTTACCTCTTCATTATTTGTCTCCCCACTAGAATGTGAATGACCTAGACCAGGTATCTTATCTGCTTTGTTCACTAATATTCCTCAGCACCCAAAAAGGTGTTTTCACATCATAAGTATGCAAAAAGTATTTGTTGAGTAAAAGAATAACCCAATCATATTCCAGTGTTGGACTTAGTGAGGTAGGACCATACACTAAAACATTTTTAAAGGATTTATGTAACAAAGATTTAATCCTAAATTCTCTTCAATTTTATTAGGAAATTTGAGCAGAATGCACCGAGCATTTTTGCATTACTGATACTTTAGGCAAGAGGATTCCCTTAGCCATCTGTTCCTAAATGGATGTTATTCTGTCTGCCCTCTTCCTTGTGATGCTAGGATGTCTGTCCTTCAGTGTCCTTCCCTGAGTGCAGACATGCACAGCCCTCCGCAGGTGCCTGCACGGCCATGATCCATGGCCATCATATGTACAATATGCCCTCATGCAAGTTACACATGTGTATCTGTATGTCACACACCTCTTGGACATTAAAGACGCAGAGCTAGGGGACAGGGCGCAGGGCTCTTCCTCAATGATGCATGTAGTGAAGGCTGGCTCAGCACCAGACCTTACTATCTTTTATCTCTGGCCCTTATAGTGCACTTAATTCTATTGAGTGGCTATCATGGGCACAATCTTTGTAGCTGAGAGACTATATATTTTTAGATCTTGTGGGGGGAAAAATTATTGTCCCCAATATATGAGGGTCCGAGTAAAATAATCAGATAGTGTAAATGTAGAATCATTGACTGAGATTCTATTTTTGAAGGGCACATAGACCGGGGCACATCAGTAGGGGCAGAAATAAGAAAAGAGGGCAGGAGTTAAGAACAAGGATGGCAAAGAACTCAAGGGGCAGAAGGAAAGACAGACTGTGGAGAGCAGGCATTTAGAGAGGTCTGACTCTGGGGCAGCTCCCTGAGGGACGGAGGGAGGCTGTGCTGGCGGCTGTCTGTGAGTGGGAGGTAGGGAGAGTCGCCGTGCAGGTGGCATTGCTTGGAGGGCCTGCCGGTCTGAACTTGAAAAGACTGTGGACTGTTTTCTTGGGGAGAATCCTTCAGGGCAGTGTGATGAGCAGACCCCAAGGTGGTGATTCTGACCGGGAGCGGGTATATCAGAATCGGTTCAGGTGTGGAGAGGCGGTTCACGCGGTCCCCCTGCACTGACTCAGAGCGCTTCCTACGGAGCCTGCCTGTTCTCCTCGCATTCAGCCCTGAGTTACAAATCGCTGTTCTAATAAGCCCGGCGCTACTGGGAGTGTGTCAGAAACCTCGGGTTTGCTGAGATAGGAAAGCCAGACGAGAAGGCCTGCCTTGGAGCAGGCAGGTACTTTCCCACTGGCCCTACAGGAAAGTTGCCTGGCTGCTCCAGGCAGGCCAGCCTGCCCCGGCAGGACCGGTAAGCCAGGGTCTAATTTTTGGCTCCATCCCTGCTGTGTCAGTTGGATAATGAAGCCTCGGTCTCCTCAACCTCAGTTTCTGCCACGCTGAACTGAGAGCACCAGTGAATTGCTCGGGGGCTTCAGTCTGCAGAAGGATAGAAAGACTAACTAGATGGCTTTCAGTGGAGATCAATGCAAGATCCTTTACTTTGGCCCAGGATGCAAACTGCACATCTCCAGAGAAGCTGAGTCCAAACAGCAGCTCAATGCCATAGGAGGAGAGATTTAATTCACCGTTAGTTCAACAATGTCAGCAATGAGACTTCTTAAAAATTGTGGACTTCGATGTGTAGCTTCGTCTAGAGAAGGGGTGAGGAACATTTTTTTCTGGCAAGCGGCATTTGGGTATTTATAATATCATTTGAGGGTCACACAAAAATTATCAACTTAAAAATCAGCCTGCTATGTTTGGTCAAACATTTAATTAACTCACCCCGAATGCCTTGGCAGGACCAGACCAGATGATATCGAGGGCCTTCTATGGCCCGTGGGCGGCACGTTCCCCACCCCGGTCTAGATCAAGGAAGGAAATAACTCTTCTGCACTCTGTGACCTGCTCAGTCTGAGGAGACCCACTGACACTGTCCAGGAGAGACCGGAAACTTCCTTATGAAAAGTCGTGGGAGAAATTGAGCCTATTTAGTCTGACCAGAAAAGATGTGAGGGTGGGGAGACGGCGGTGATAGCTGCTGTCAAGTATTTGAACAAGTATCCCGTTCAAAGGGAGCTAAACCTGTTGTTTGTTGTGGCTTCGGAGCTCAGAACTAGGATCAATGGGTGGAAAGCAAAGGGAGAAAAACTTTGACTCAATAAAGAAATTCCTAATAGGAAAGTGTAAGACGTAAAAGGGACTTTCCTCAGAGGGCAGTGAGTTCCTCCTTGCTGGTTGCATTTAAACAGTGGGAAGCCCCTAGTAGTGGGCAAGTTATAAACCTCGTTGCAAAACCAGATTTAGATTTCCCAATGAAACTGCAGTTACCTTTGAGTGCAATTATAAAGGATGTGTCAAAATTAAAACCATTGTTAAAATTAATCAAAGATTTAGAAAGGTAGAATGAATTCCAGAGCTGGAAATTACTGATTTAAACAATTGTTCTCACATTTTAAACTACATAATAAGCTAAAAATTATGAAGCTTCAGAGCATAGCTATAAAGAGTCGTCTCAAACTAAAGTCAGAATGAAATGTTTTAGCTTTCAAAACGAAAAAGCAGAACAATTACTCCCTACCGAATGGTATAGGAAGAGGTTTCTGACCCCAGCTAATTGTTTTATTTTTCCTCAGAGGGGCACACTGGCAGCATCTCCCAGGGTTTTCAGTAATTACACTCCATTCAATATCTGAAGAATTACAATAATTCTACATGGGATATACTGGTGCCCTTCAGATGCAAAGTCTTTCGAGAAGCGAAAAAACAACTTAAAGTAAATTAGCAGGAAAATTATCCTAGTTACTGTTTATTTCAGGGCTCCATATATCAGAGGCTAATTATACATTGTATGCTACAGTTTCTTGGAGGTATCTGTCATGTATTTCTCATGCTGATCAACAGACGTGCTGGTTTTTAGGCTCCTTTAGAAAAGTGATGTCTGAACTTTTCCGATCGCCTCTTTATTCAATGCAGATACATGTCACTGAACGCTTGCCAGTCCTTGAAGCTGGAGTGTTCAGTGAAGTATAATGATTGTTCACATATGTATTTCTAAAGCTTTGACTCTGCCCTAACCAATTTTGCTCAGTGGGTAGAACATCAGCCCGTGGACTGAAGGGTCCAGGGTTCGATTCCAGTCAAGGGCATGTACCTTGGTTGCAGGTTCCCCAGCCCTGATCGGGGTGCGTGCAAGAGGCAGCCAATTGATGTGTCTCTCTCATAGATGTTTCTCTCTGTCTCTCCCTCTCCCTTCCACTCTCTCTAAAAATCACTGAAAAAAATATCCTCAGGTGAGGATTAACAAAAATAAAATAAAACTTTGACTCTTCTAGGAGTTCTTGTTCTGCCAAATAAGTTGCTTTTAAAAAAAAAAAAACACTACATAAGCTTCCTCAAAGTCACTTTCTATACTTTGGCAAGCCAAGGGTACATGAGACAAAACAGCAAGGGATGGCATTATACAGCCACTCAGGGATTAGAAAGTTTCATTTCTGGGCTGGAACGTTATCCATTTTCTGCTAGTGTTAGAACACACCCGCCATCTCTGCAGGACCCCCTTTGGAGTCTGAGCAGCAAAGATGTTCTGAGACAGCACACAGAGACGGGGGGTCCCAGCCGCTATGAAAATACCATGAGCAACAAATGTATATCCGGGCTCAGAAATGGCGCTTAGGTCTCACTGATGTTTTCCCTCATGTTTCTGTCCCTGCATTCCTTCCTCCCCCCCAACCCCCGCTCCTTTCTTCTCTTGTTTTTAACTAAGTTTAGTAAAGTACAAAAGATTTCCTACTAAGTCTTTTTTTTTAAATATATTTTTATTCATTTCAGAGAGCAAGGGAGAGGGAGAGAGAGCTAGAAACATCAATGATGAGAGAGAATCAATGATGGGCTGCCTCCTGCACACCCCACACTGGGAATTGAGCCTGCAACTGGGGCATATGCCCTAATCGGGAATCTAACCATGACCTTCTAGTTCAGTGATGGTGAACCTATGACACGCGTGTCAGAGGTGACACGCGAACTCATTTTTTTGGTTGATTTTTCTTTGTTAAATGGCATTTAAATATATAAAATAAATATCAAAAATATAAATCTTTGTTTTACTATGGTTGCAAATATCAAAAAATTTCTATATGTGACACGGCACCACAGTTAAGTTAGGGTTTTTCAAAATGCTGACACACCAAGCTCAAAAGGTTCACCATCACTGTCCTAGTTCATCGGTTGGTGCTCAACCACTGAGCCATGCCGGCTGGGCCCTAATAAGTCTTTATGGCAACAAAATTTTACAAAGAAATTAAGGTTACTTAATGACAAGATTAACATAGGTTAAATATATTATGATCCATCCATATGATTGAATACCTGCTTATTTTAAAAATGTTTTAAAATGCAACCAGTATCGAAAATAGTCACAGTGCCATGTGAAAAAATTCAAATTAAAAATACATATGACTTCAATTTTTTTTAAAAAAATATGCCGTTGTATATGTAGTTTTAAAGTATTAGAAACAAATATACCAAAATATTAATGAAGTTCCTCTGTGATGTGATCTTCTGAGGGGTTTTTACTTTGCTCTTAACATTTTCTATATTTTTTTATTCTTTTAAATGTGCATATGTTAGTGTTATAGTCAGAAAGGAAGGAGGGAGGGAGATTAACATTAAAACACATACTTTTGCTGGAAATTAGAAAGGTCAGTAATATACAGGGTATAGAAAATTGTACCGGTAGAACGTTCTGACTATGACTGCTCAGTCAGTATGATCTAATGCCGCATTACTGAGTCCTCTTTACTCTCAGGAACTTGACAGGCTACACCTTCTCCACATCTAGGATAGTTACAAATTCTCCCACAAATTCAGAGTGACCACCCGAAGGTGAGAGTGAGTCCTCAGGAGTAAGAGTCTCGGGAACCACAGATTGCTTTTTGTGTCCTGAGGAACAGGCAAGCGATCGAGTGGAATTACACCACTGGTGTCCCTCACTTGAAAAATGCCTTGTATGCATGAGTGTGGGTGCCTCTTTCAAGTACTTAAACAGGCTCTACATCAGCCAGTTGCCGCCAGATGGTCAGGATCTCAGAACAGGCTGTTTCTCATGGGCCCAGGTATTGCTGAAATAAATAATGGTTTGTTTTCCTTTCTGGATTAGACACTAAGCTTACTTGCATTTCAGTCTTTTTTCTTTTTTCTTTTTAGCGCATGATTGCAAATACTGCCCGGACAGTGAGATACTGCAGAAGCCAACCTTTCAGTAAGTCCAATGTTGCGATATGGATCGATGGTGGTTGAGTCCTTTTTTCCTGAGCCTACGGAGACATCCGAGAAAAGTCTGGACAATATTTGATTGTCAGAGACACTTTGGAGCATGAAATCCATGAGATAGGAGCCTGAGTTTAAGGATTTTCTAGTTGTTAAACCAGAAAATAACCATAGGAATATTACTTTATGAATGAACTTAAAGAGAATTAACTTGCTCTTTCCAGTGTGGCTAGAGACAACCAAGGCATGATTGCCAGTGAATCCTGCCTCAGACCAACTCTCTTCATGACTCCTCCCTGCTTGAGGGCGAGAAACTCCCATCAAGTCCTGATGACTCAGTTCCGTCGTTTCTAAGCTGGGAGAGATCATGTTTATTATTTCTTGCGGTGTTGCAAGAATGCATTCATGCGGATAGCACATTCGTAAAAGGTTCCATTGCAGGAATTCATGTTCTAGTTCTAGCGTTCCCAGGGGAACGTAGGGCGCTCTTCTTAGGTCTGAAGATGTAGCACAATAACTGGTACAACACAATGCTTCCCTATAAAGCTGTTAGTAATAACAAATAGCCGTTTGAAGCCGGAGTTAAGTTGCATCACAGCACAGACTCAGCATGCCAGACTAGTGCTACTGTTTGCTCTGGGCTGGGACCTCGGGTGCGGGGTGGGGCTCTGGCTCCCTCGAAGTGGGCTGGGAGCGAGAAGGTGGCCCCTGTCAAGGTTTTGCTAGCTTCATCTTTGAGTCACTTGAAGTCACTTGGCTCATTAAGTCAACACGATAACCTGACATAAACTGAGGCTACCAGTACCTTCCCCTCCAATTAACCTATGGCTAAGAGACGAAAAAGTCCTTGTTTTATTCCTCAGTGCTATCTTTGCTCTTAGCACAAGACTGGCCAAAGCAAGGGCTTGCTAACGTGGGATGCCAGAATTGCTAAATTTTTCAATGTACAGCAGAAATAATCTAGGAAAAATCATCTCGACTTGGAGAGCAAGTGGGCCTTTAAAAAATGGATTCAAATGGCTGTGCCTTCTCGTCCTTCCTAAGTGAGAGTATTCTTGCACATCAGCCACTCCTCTGTGGATTCTGCGAGTTAGCGTCTCACAGCTCTTCATCTAGTAACTTGCTCTATGTATAAAGACATGGTCATAAAGCAGTTATACAAGTGAATATGAGGATATATATAAGTGTTGCCAATCTACAACAAGGGTTTATAATCCAGAATCTGTGGCCCTTCTGGGGTCCAGGAAGTTCCTGAAGTTGTAAATATTCGTAAAATTTTGTGTGGCTGAGAAGGTTCATAGCCTTGAGAAAGTTCTCAATGAGGTCTAAGAACCAAAGAAACATGATAAAATATGTTTTGTTCCACAAGCCTCTTGGGAAGTAAATCCCCATCTGCCTACATTTTCTCCTAGAGCTCTGGGGGAAATATATATATATATCTCCAGTGCATTTGTTAAAGTTATCAGTAACTGATGGTAAACAACAGCTGCTCAGCTCTGAAGTCAACAATCTATAGATAAAGTATAGGAATAGATTCATAAGCATTATGGGATTATGTACAATGTAATTACAGTATATTGTACATGTGGAGTACACTGCCAATGAGAAGCGAGAAAACGAAACACTGTGGTATTATTTATATGTGATAATTATACTGATGAGTTTCTTCTTAGAGCGAGTGGGGGCCTTTGTATCTTCTCTCTGCTTTTCTGTTCAGACCTGCAGCACTCCCCTGCGCCCCTCAGGCAGATGGCCTTCTAACTGTCTTTGGGAGTGGCGTGAGCATCTGAGAAGAGTACATGAACTGCAGAAGTCGGGCACTGTGGCAGAGAGTACACTAGTCTGAAGTCCAGACTCTGACTTGGCTACTTCTGGTGTCCCACTACTAGATAGGAGCCCCACACCAGTGATCTATGGGGCAGAGGTGGCCCAAGGACCACAGCAGAATTGTTGGGTCTAAACCAAGCATTTTTTAACCTTTTATTTTAAAACTAGAGGCCCGGTGCATGAAATTCATGCACAGAAGGGGGGGCGGGGGAAGTCCCTCAGCCCAGCCTGAACCCTCTCACAGTCCGGGACCCCTTGGGGGCTGTCTGACTGCCAGCTTAGGCCCGATCCCCGGCAGTCAGACATCCCTCTCACAGTCCAGGGCTCTCGCAGTCTAGGACCCCTTGCTTCTTACCGCCTGCTTGCAGCCGAGGAGGGAGAGGCTCTGGCCACTGCAGCTGCGCTTGCCAGCCATGATCCTGGCTTCTGGCGGAGCGGCGTTCCCCCTGTGGGAGAGCACTGAGCACCAGGGGACAGCTCCTGTGTTGAGTGTCTGCCCTGTGGTGGTCAGTGCACATCATAGTGATGAGTCGTTCTGCCAGTCATTCCACCATTCGGTTGATTTGCATATTAGGGTTTTATTTTATGGGATAATGTCACAGTTTAATAAGTGAGAGAATTCCCAGGGAAGACGTTCAGATTTCTCATGTCTCTAGAAAAATAGGAAGATCTGGCAACTCAGGGTGCAGATGCAGAAGATGGGTCTGGAGGGGCCTGTGTCTCTATTTCACCACTGTCCAAGTCAGCCTTCCTCACTCGTATCTATGCCCTGCATAGAGTGGGAAGCATTTGATCCTTCTTTCAGCTGGGTTTAGGGAAACCAGTCAATCACATAGCTCTGTTGCTCACATATTTGGGGAAGTGAATAAGAAGAGAACAGTAACTGAGATTTCAGAAGTTGCATCAGAGGATCAAAGGTCTAGCAGAAGGCATGACTTCACCCCATGAGTTGTTTTTTCTGGATATGAAGAACTCTAAGAACAGAAAACCTGTGTAGTTATGTTGTATACTAGAGGCCCAGTGCACGAAAATTAGTGTACTCGGGAGGTCCCAGCCTGTGCCCTCTCGCAGTCCGGAACCCCTCGGGGGATGTCCACCTGCTGGTTTAGGCCCGCTCCCTAGGGGATTGGGCCTAAGCTGGCAGTCAGACATCCCTCTGGCAGCCCGGGAGCCCTCAGGGGATGTCTGACGGCTTAGGCCTGCACCCCATGGGGAGCGGGCCTAAGCCACAGTCAGACATCCTTACCACTGCCAAGGAGGTGGGAGAGGCTCCTGCCACTGCCGCTGCGCTCGCAGCCATCAGCACAGATTGTGGCTGAGCGGAGTTCCCCCTGTGGGAGCGCACTGGCCACCAGGGGGCAGCTCCTGCATTGATCATCTGCCCCCTGGTGGTCAGTGCGTGTCATAGCAACCGATTGTTCCCTGTCGTTCAGCCATTAGGGTCAATTTGTATATTACCCTTTTATTGTATAGGATTGTATGTAAGTAACAAAGAGAACTGGTGATAGTAATCTCACTTGGCTTGCTTCTGATCAGCCCGAGTTTTAAGTGCTTTTGTTAGAAGCTAATGAAAACTGTCTTTTGTCATTAGTCAGCATCTGATTCAGAGGGGCCAGAGATCAGAGTCTGAAACAAAGGCAAGATGGTTTGGGGAAACAATTTTAATGAATAACCAGGGACTCTCAGGTGCTGCTTTCACTTATTTTTTAGTGCCTTTTTTTTTTTTTTACAACATGAGATGCAAAGGAAAATGATCAAAATATGTGATTCCAGGGAAGAAAAGGGTGAGAGGGAGGAGATGGACCATCCAAGTGGAAACATTTCAATGAATATGGCATTGTTGAAAGGTCTTGATGGAGCCCAGCAATGTAAGATGAATGTAATAAGTAGCTGGAGAAAATAAAGTGTATCTTACATGCATACATTGTGCAATTTCAATTCTCTTTCCAACAGATCTTGACGCAGCTCAAGCTAATAAGAACCATCAGGATGTCCGGAGTTATGTACGGCAATTAAATGTGATTGACAACCAGAGAACTTTATCACAGATGTCACACCGGTTAGAGCCTCGTCGACCGTAGACATTTAAAGTGCCCAGAACAATGGTTTGCCTCCAGTCCACAGTCTTTCAAAAATGGCATTTATGCTACTACTGACTGTATTGTCACTAGAGAATGCTACAAAGCAAGCAAAAACACATCCTGAGACCTCTCAGGGCTGCATTCAGCTTACCAGCGTCATGACAAGAGAAGAAGTTATTTGCATCAAGCTTGCACTCTCTAGCATAGGGATCCCCAGTTTGTAGTCACCCGATCTCATTTCCAATCATGCCATCTTCTTTGCTGAAGCATAGAATAAGACCTACATGAACAGTTTGGTAGAAATACTACTGTCAAGAGAAATATCAAGTCTGACATTTTTTCTAAGAATGTTTGCAGGGTGAGATGTGCTACAAATGAGGTTTATTTGGATACATCAGTGGTCGTATAGTTTCATATTTTTTAACTCAACTTCTTGATTTGGAGCATGAGGATTTTGGAAGGTGTTGAGCAATTAATATAAATCCAAATTATAGTTTGTATTCTGCCATCTTCATAGTCTTACCTCTGAAGGAATTGAACCTGACCACATTCCTATAAAACATTATGACTCTTTATATAATTTAGGGAGGACCAGTCTGTAATTTCTGAATGATATAGAATAATATTTATGTTTACAATGTAACTTTTTTAAACTTTCAAATCAGGATTACATACATAAAAATTCCACTAAGAAACTCCAAGGTTCTTAAAATTTCCAGCGTTTAGATTTTAAAAAATAATAATACCATTTCAGAAGAGCACAATATGCACAAAAAAATTTTCAAAATTAAAATATTTTCCTGGGCATTAAAAAAAATCTTTACTATTGGCTAATTATTGTTACTGATAAAAATACATATTTTCTGGATTTAAATGTTATTACAAATACCTTAATTTTCAGCAATTGTTTTGCACTTTCAAATAGATTGTATATAGTTCATTCAATTGATGGTATAGAGTTATTTATTTGCTACATGATAGATATTGTGCCAAATAATTACTTTTTATTTATTTTATTTAGTATGTAATTTTGGGTACATTTCTTCCTGTTTTCACAATTAAGCTACATTTTATGAGTAGGAATTGTATGTATGTATATCTTCTGTAAATAACAGCTAGTGGCTTCATTAAATACAATTGTTGACAAGAAATGGTTCTGTTCTCAATTCCTATAATATGGGAGGGGTAATTATTTGGTATAGTGGGGTCCTGAATTTTAAAATTCAAATAAAATTCACATACTATAAAAGTCACTCTTTTAATGGGTACAATTCAGTGGTGTTTGGTATATTCACAGGATTGTTCAACCATCATCCCATTATAACTCCAAAACATTCTCTTTATTCCTAAAAGAAACACATACCCATTAGTGGTCACTCCTTATTCTCTTCTCTTCCCAGTCTCTGGAAACCACTAATTTGCTTTTTGTCTATATGGATTTACCTATTTTGGACATTTTTTAAATAAATGGAATCATATGTGTAGCGTTTTGTGTCTGATTTCTTTTACTAAGCATAACGTTTTCAAGTTCACACATGTTATTGCATGTATAATTACTTCATTATTTTTTATGGCTGAACAATATTCCATTGTATCGAAATACCACATGCTATTTGTCCATTAGTCAGTGGACACTTGGGCTGTTTCCACTTTGGGGCTATTAGGAATACTGCTGGTATGAAGGGGCACTGAGTTTTAGAAATGCCTCTTAAGGAGCCTCCTACCATTTCTCAGTGGTTTGAGCACTTAGTAAATATTTGATTAAGAAATTTTCCAAAATTCTCTAAATTCCAGATGTCTCTATTTTTTTTTCAAGCCTATGTTTTATTGGCTTTAATTACACACTTCAATATTTACAAAGTAAAATGAAAAGTCTATTGTATTAAAAAAAAAATACTACAGCCCAACTTAAAGTGCCCTGGGGCAGATACATGTCAATCAGCTAGAATCAGTGGCTATGTCAGGAACCAGGCAGTACTCTGGGGTACAACAAAGCAGTTTATTTGTGATCAGTGTTTGAGACTATACATCCTTCACAAATTTAATTTTACATAATGATATTCCTCTTAAACTTTGAACTGCTAGCACATGTCTCTATTTTTTAATATCAACATTTGCCAGAGTATGTTCCAAGCTATACTAATTTCACAAGTTCACATGCCTTTTTTTTTTTTTAAAGAAGAGTGAAAGGGCATGTTTAATTTTTTATTTAGTTTTTTTAAAAATATATTTTATTGATTTTTTACAGAGAGGAAGGGAGAGGGATAGAGAGTTAGAAACATCGATAAGAGGGAAACATCGATCAGCTGCCTCCTGCACACCCACCACTGGGGATGTGCCTGCAACGAAGGTACATGCCCCAGACTGGAATCGAACCTGGGACCTTTAAGTCTGCAGGCCGATGCTCTATCCCCTGAGCCAAACCAGTTAGGGCTCACATGCTTTTTTTAAATCCAAAAGCAGGCACACAACTGCAAAACAAAAAGCATAACCAAATGGTATCTTCAAATCAACCTGGGAACCACTGTGTAATATACCCCATTCTTAGAAATGATTCTTAATATTCATTAACATAGTAAAGGCTCTGAGAAGTCCTGTTGTAATCCTTTTTACCAGCCCACAGTCAAGCTCACTTTGAGAAATGCTACAACAGGCAAATGCCTTTCTGTGTCAATGGAGGTTCTTTGGGGAGGGATTTTGTTGCATGCAGTGTTATGTGTCATACCAGAGTGGTGCACAATGCTTGGAATTTACTAGAGAAAAAATGAAAGTCATTGAGTAAATTTTCTTGAAGTCATTATTGTTCAGCATTTCACTGTCTCATAGACCTCAACACCAGCTGTTCGGTTTCCACTTACTTTTTTTTCCCTTTTCTAGATTATTTTTAAAGATGACAAATAATGCCAAAAGCCAATCCCTTGGGCATCCTTACTCTTGTTTTGTTCTTCGTTACTCCTACCATGCTTAAAACTGATATCCAATGTCTGACAACTCCTTTCCTCCAATTCCATGGTGACTGACCCCTTATGATCTTATTTTAATTTAGTTTCCACATTGTCCAAAATTAATACATATTCTTCCACGTATAGTCCCCTGGGTCTTCCAAATGAGAATAACTATTGCTGTACTTAAAAAAAGTAGGAGATTTTTTAATTATGTCTCACTTCTTTGAAAATGTATTAAACTCTATTATTCAAGGTAGTGATGGCTAAGCACAAGCATTCACATTCTAAAAACAGAGTAGTAGCCAAGCAACCCTTCCGGAAGCAGGAGCTGCAGTTAATATTTTCAACCTTGCAAACAAGCCAAAAGAAAATGAGGTGCCCACAGGGTCACCAGAAGGATAATGAGGTTTGCAGAAGACATGTAAAAGAAGAAAGCATGTTTTTACCAAAAGCGCCCGTAGGAAATTATACATTTAAGCGTTTAACACACCTGCTTAGCGAGGTCACTGGTACAGAGCACAGGAGTTAAGCTGTTCCAGCAATTTTTGAATACCGTGCAGGTTAAATAGACTTCTTCTGAATTCAATGGCATTTCCTCTGAAATATGAATGCAGATCAATGACTAACAGTGTGAGGAAATTCAAAGAAGTGTCATTCTGGTTTCAAATTGTGCTTATAATTTCCTAAAATCAGCATAGAATATGCAGTATGTTAAAAATGAACCCTTACCTTCAATAGCTTTTCATTTTTTTTACTACTAATCTAAAAATGTTTTTTCTTTTCAGAATAATCTTAATTTTCTCTATGTGTCCTACACATATAGTGTGCTGTTAGATGAGCCTGTCACAGCATCCCCTGCCTTATAAAGGAGAAGAACCTTTAATTTAATTATTGTTTGTTATCTTTCTGTTCATTCATTCATTCATTCATTCATTAGCAAATACTGGTTAAGGAGCTTACTGAATGCCAGACCCTCTTTGAGCTCAGGATTCAATGGTGAGAAAAACTAGAGGGTTCCTGTTCTTCTGGAGCTTATCATCCTGTGGAAGAGACAGAAGATGAATCAAATAATCAAACAAAAAAATATAAAAACATTTCCAAGGAAGGATATGGTGTTGCGACAGTATGTAACCAGGGGATTGAACCTGATCTGAGGTGAGGAAATGTTTCCTGTGGAAGTGACATTTGACCTGAACTCTGAAGGATGAAAATGCTCACTCAGCAGAGGGCGGAGGAGAACGTGTTCTAAGAGGAAATACCCTTGACGGTGTGAAGTTCACGGTGGCAGAGCAGAGCGAGCTGGGTGAGCGTGCTCCAAGCTGTGCCGGAGACCGAAGGCTGGCTCAGAGCAGGCAACATCTCGCAGACCTTTGTAAAGAGCTTCCTCTTTTCCCCAAGAGCTGTGCTGGGGGCAGGGGGTTGCATTTATAATGGTGGCCCTTGGAGGGCAAGGTCATTGCTTTATTTTTGTTTTGTTTTTCTGCTTTTTTTAAATGGTGCATTTAAAAAATGTTTACTTTTAATTATAGTTGCCATACAATATTTTATTAGTTTCAGGGCTACACCATAGTGATTCAACATTTTTATATACCTTACAAAGTGATCATCACAATAAGTCTAGTAGCCCTCTGTCACCGTCCATAGTTAATACGATACAACTGGCTCTGTTCCCCATGCTGCACCATGCATCCCTAGGAAGGCCACTGCTTCATGACACCACCCGGCAGATGACTCATGGTGTCATCCCTAATTCCTTAATTCCTTTATTATGCAGGCTTAAAGGTCGGACAGAGAAAATTGTGGATAGTGGCAACTATTAAAAAACATACTAAAATACTAAAAGTGGTGGATCCAGATACATAGAATCAAACACCATCTCTCCTCCCGACTTAGTCCATGCTGTGCCACTTTAAAATGTTTTGTTATAGTAAAATACGCTTAACTTAATATTGACCATTTTAACCATTCTTCGAGTGTATAATCCAGTGGCATAAAGTGTAATCACACCGTTGTGCAACCATCACCACTCTCCCTTTCCACAATTTTTCATCTTCAACTTTCTGTTACACAGTGTCTCCCACTTCCGCTTCCCCCAGCCCCCGGGGAACCACAATTCTACTTTCTATCTCTAGAATTTAGTGGTTACCTCATATAAGTGATATCTTACAATATTTGTCCCTTTGTTTCACTTTGTTTGGTGTGTGTTTTTTAATCCTCATCTGAAGATTATTTTTCTATTGATTTCTAGAGAGAGTGGAAGGGAGGGAGGAAGGGAGGTAGAGAGAGAAACATCAACATGAGACACATCATTGGTTGCCTCCTGCACACGCCCCAACTGGGGCTGAGGAACTTACAATGGAGATAGGTGCACATGAATGGGAATTGAATCTGTGACCTGTTGGTCCGCAGTGATGGCGAACCTTTTGAGCTCGGCGTGTCAGCATTTTGAAAAACCCTAACTTAACTCTGGTGCCGTGTCACATATAGAAATTTTTTGATATTTGCAACCATAGTAAAACAAAGACTTATATTCTTGATATTTATTTTATATATTTAAATGCCATTTAACAAAGAAAAATCAACCAAAAAAATGAGTTCACGTGTCACCTCTGACACGCGTGTCATAGGTTCGCCATCACTGACATAGACCATGCTTACCTGTCTCCTCGGAGGCAGGGTGCCAATGTATGGGATGGCTGCTGGGGAAAGCAGCAACTAGGGGCCCAGGCTCAGTGAGTAGACGTCCAAGCATGGAGCAGAAAGTTTTCTTTTGTCACTGTGCCCTCTTGTAAGTCATGATAGCTCACCAGGCAGTCACAGCCCCAGAATCTTGGTCTGTCCTGGCTGCTCTGTGGGTATCAAACTACTGTTGCCTACTGCCAGAGACTTACGGATGGGAGCCCCGGAGGAAATGTTACTAATCCCAAGAGAATGGTGGCGTGGGAATGGCAAAGTGTCTGCCTCGCCTTGCTTCGGCTCCTTTGCCTGTGCTTATCCAGCAGTTAGGGAAGGTCAAGGATGATGCAACAGGAAGCCAGAATCTTTTGTTCTTGAGCAATTTAAATTTGGAAAGATTGGGGCCAAAGCTGTGCTATAAAGGGAAGTGAGCACAGGCTCGTGGCTGCTGACCTGGGAGCACCTACAGACTTGAGGACTAAGGGGAGACTGGGGCCAGGATATCTGAGAGGCGCCCAATTCGCAATAGTCTCCTTCCCCCAGGAAGGGCTCACACCCTCCCTAGGCAGGGAGATTCAAGAGGAGTGGGATTCCCCAATAGGAGGACCAACACGAGAATAATTGGAGCAAAAGTTGGCATAAAAGTCTCTAAAACAGGTTTTTGCAGCCCCTGAGAATAAAGGTGGCTTGGAAGATCCTCGTGAGGTGCCCATCCACTTACCTGGAGGCGTGTGACAAGTGTCTGGTGTGATAACAACATGGACCTGGCAGGAATGGAGGAGAATGGATGGTTCCAGTGCGAGTCCTAAACTTCAAAGGCAGAGGGACAGATCCTAATGGTTCAGTCTCCTCAGTAAGGAGAAGGGCTCAAGGTGAGTAGACACAGCAGCGCTGGGGATAGACAGGTCCGGCCCCTGCCCAGGAGCAGCAGCTTGAGAAGGATGCAGAAAAGATGGTTGGATAAACCATACCAGTAAACGTGTCGGTGGCTGTGTGTGTTAGACAGCACGATAGAATATATATGTGTTATTTATAGGGGCTGAAAGGCCCCAAATCTGCAGTGGAGACCAGCAGGTTGGAGACACAGGAAAGTGGATGGTGCAGATGACGTCCAAATACGTCTGCTGGAGAATCCCCTTCTGCTTGAGGAGGTCTGTCTTTTTGTTCTATTCAAGTCCTCAACTGATTTGATGAGGCCCTCCCAATACCATCGAGTCGTGGTCGGCAAACTGCGGCTCGCGAGCCACATGCGGCTCTTTGGCCCCTTGAGTGTGGCTCTTCCTAAGCCTCAGGAGTACCCTAATTAAGTTAATAACAATGTACCTACCTATATAGTTTAAGTTTAAAAAATTTGGCTCTCAAAAGAAATTTCAATCGTTGTACTGTTGATACTTGGCTCTGTTGACTAATGAGTTTGCCAACCACTGCCATAGGGCAATCTGCTCACTCAAACTTCACCAATTTAAATGTTAATCCCATCCAAAAACACCCTCCAAGTCAGCACAGAAAATGATGCCGCTAATCGGGGCCAGCCTTGGTGGATCAGGGCTGGGCTCAGCCGTGTATCTGCAGTCAGCGGGGAGAGGGTGGAATGGTCCATCTCTGCTCCACATGTCTTTCATCTCCCAGCAGCTAGCTTAGGCTTTCTCACTTGTGGGCTGTGAAGGTTTCACAGGGAGCGAGCCCTTGAGGCCCAGGCTCAGAGCAGATGTGCCATCGCCTCAGCAGCACTCTGCTGGCCAAAGTGGGTCAAGAGGCCAGCCAAGATTCAAAGGGTGGAGAAGTCATTGTGTCTCTTGATGTGCAGAGCTTCAGCGTCACGTGACCAAGACTATGTATTCAGGGAAAGGAAAAGTACGGCCACGTTTGCAAACAGTCTAAGAGTGACAGTAGCACTAAAGATGGTTGGACTTCCTCAAGCAGAAGGGGATTCTCCAGTGACTGTAAGGTACGCTGCTCTTGTTTGGGGAGAGTTGGGGGTCCCTGGTATTACCAGGTGTTTGAAATGCTTTTCCGGGGTGAATCGAGTAGCACTTGAGGAAGTAACATGGATTGGCAGAAAGATAATGAGCTTTAAGATCAGACAGATCTAGGTAGGACTTGATCAGGGACACTCCAGTCTATACAGCACCTTCATGTGTGTTAAGAAAAAGGCAACCCTTCTCTCCAGCTGGCACTGCCCCCCCTGGAGGGCTCCCCCTCAACCAGGCTTCCTTGTGTGTGTACACAGTGGTACACAACCTGCACTAATGTGTGTGGTAGCCCTCAGCTGTCAACACTGGCCAGTGTACTTCACCTCTGAGCTTCCATTAACACTTCTGCTGATGGGAATCACAATACCTCCCTCCCAAAGGCTGTGTGAGGATTCAATGAATGAAAGTGCCGAGCATACTCAGTGCTTGGTGAGCCAGATATATCAATATCTTCTATGAGAGGCCACAGTGAAGAGTACATTAGAACATTCAAGGATGCCCGAGAGTCTCTGGCCAAAAAAATTATGAAAGGATGGAGAAGGAAAGAAACATATGGTGGATTTGAATCATTGAAATTTATTTGGAATGAAGGAGCAGTTCAAGAGGCCTGTCCTTTACCCTCATCCTTTCCACCCCAAATTTACACCAATTTTGCAAAGTGTTTGCTGCAATAACTGAAACAGGATACCATTATCTTGTTGAGACCCAATTTAAAAGTTATTTACAGTGAAATAGAAAACATTTCAAGTTACTGAATGAAGAGAGAGGAGAAGTAAAAATAGAATAAGAGTCATGCTTCTTACCAACAAATAAAATGTTCATATATGAAAGAGTAGATCAGAAATTAAACCAAAGTGTAACACAAGTCATACATCCACAGGTCTCACTAGAAGTTGAGTTTTCACTTACCCTGGGTGTTCATTTACACGTGCAGTCGGTAGAGCCTAGAAACAAGTAAGCACTGTTGTGAGATGCCTCTTCATTACTAGCTCTAATCTCCTCTCACCTGATGCTCACAGGCCATTATAAAATCCATTTTACTTCTGGCTTCAGAAATTAAAATGAAGGTAGGAGTCAAAGTGTATATTACATTAGGGATTATTGCCTGTGGCACTCTATGTGAACCAGGTGACGCTGGGCCATTTTAATTAAGAATTCGTTTTCAATAACAACACAAGCAAATGAATAACACTAAGTCAACATTGAAACAGTTGCAGGTGGGGGGATTATGGGAATAACTGAGATATGCAGTTGTACTATAGGCTTAATGTGCAGAGTTCACTTATGCATTAGAAAAAATCTTTGAAGCAACTGAATAAAGATGTTAACACAGGGCATGGAAATCTTTTGAGCATAAAGAGAAGATGACTGCTGGTGGCGGGGGAAGAGGAAATGTTGTACTTCTATTTAAAATTGGAAGAAAAGCAAGGTCACTAAAGAATACTGTGTTTTAAATACAAAAGTTTTCTGAATGTTGACTTAGGAAGAGAATTTTCTGGGATATTTTTGTTTAATCATCAATGCTTTTCACCTGTCATTTCACCTACCATTTATTGAACACCTACTATGTATCCAATACAAATACACAGTATTTAATCTAAATACCTAAGAGATGAATAGTTTCCCTATTTACTGATGAGGAAACAACTGGAGAAATTATGTTGCTCAAGGTCACATGCTTAGATTGTAGTAGAGTTGGAGTTCCAACCTGAGTACATCTAATTCTAAAACATGTTGTTAATTATGAGGCTACACTTGTCTGTCTCTCTTTCTGTCCCCAAGAGCACTGATTATTCAAGCTTTTGATGCCACAACTAAACATAACAGAAAAAAGTTCAGGAACCAAAGTTTTAGATTAATTTCACCATAATATTCTAAGTGACGTTTCGATAAGAGATTTGGGTGTATTTTCAAAGTTTTGTTTTTAAAACACAAGTGGGGTGTGTGTGTATCCCTTCATAAATATTCTATATATCATACATATGCCATGGGAAGTCTTCATTATTACAGGATATAACATTGTTCTGAATTCATCACGAAGAAAACACTCATATTCAGGAAGGGTTCCCATTGTATTTAAAATGCTTTATCTCTTAAGATGGGTGGTTGGTTTCATATTACTCTCTATGCCTTGTTTCATTTAAAATTGACTCCACTGAAATCAGAGCGTTATTGAATGATGTAGATGTACTCAACATTTTGTAGAAATGATGACTAAGGGGGGTTCATTATGGAACCTCACATACCCCTTTAGAAAACCCTCATTGGACATACCTTGTTTTCCAAATCTCTTTACTTTGCTGCCAATCATAAGGTCTCCTCTTTCTATTCCCAATTCTCCCCATCTCTCCACTTTACAGATCACCCTTGAGGTTTTCTTATTTTCTTGTTTATCCAAATCAGCTTAATTTTTTTCATAGCTCTACCTCCCAACTTGAAAATCTCCAGTCTGCCTGTGGCTGAAGATATTGTTTGTCCTGAGCAAACAGAAGACCATCCTGTTACCAGGATCATTCTCTTTAGAAGGGGAGTAGAAATGACCAAAAAAATAAAATAAAAATTGTTATGACAGAACATAGGAAACATAGTCTTATTTGAAACCAAATTTGGCTACAGCTCCTTCTGCCTCCTATGGGTGGGGTGGGTACGTAAGTCACATCAGGGAAAGTAAATCTCTCTCTTACTTTTTGCTTCAGAGACTAGTGAGGAAAGAAAGAAGGAAAGACTGACGCTCCCTCAGTTCTCAGCCACAGCATGGGGGTGCATTTGCGGAAATAGGAGCCTAACCCAGCCATCACCTTTCCATGTGCAGATGAATTCCCAGAGCACACATTGACGTCACTCTTCCTTTCTCTGAAAACCCCACAGTCACAGGAAACTTAGGGGAGAGATTTTCCCCTGCTATTATTGACAACTCTTCAGAGGCTACAGTGATATTTTTAATGCCCTTCATAATGTCAAAGGACTTCCACCAATTCCTAATTGGTTCCTGATCTTTACCTTTTCTGATAACTGGTCTGTCAAGTTGTAGCAAACTTTAACTTAACTATCCAGGGGGCTACTCTTCCTGAGTACGTTTTTGGGTCACTTCCTGCATTATCGCTCATATTTCATTAGCCATCTAGGGTTATAACATACAAAAAAGAAAAAGTCCAAAGCATGAGGGCACTAATTCTACTGTGATGGCCAAGTCAACCATAAAAATATGTATTTAAGCTAACTGCATCCTAAAGCAAGCCTGCCAGTCAGCTTGTCTCCCCATGTACTCAAGGTTCCTATTGGGTCTTCCTATTCAAGGAAGTGTCCTATAGGAGAAAGATATACTTCCCAACAGCCAAGAAAGTCCATGCCAGCCAATCAAAACAGTCAGCATAATTCTTCATTTTTAAATCTAAACAATAACTATTGCTCACCAGAAATATCTGAGAAAACTAGTACCATGAGGAAAATAAGGAGGAAAAACTGACTCCAGAGGAAACAGAACTAATTCAGTTAACTGAATAATAATAATAATAGCAAATATTTAGCATATGAATATCACCAATAATAATATGTAGCATTACTGAACACTGACTCTGAGCCAGGTCCGGATTTAAACACTATACATTAACTTATTTAATACAAACAAAAATTCTATTATGATCCCCATTTTACAGATGGAGAAACTGAGGCTCAGAGAAGCTGAGTAAAATACCCAAGGTCACACAGCTCATAAGCACCAGGTCTATCTACAGCCAAAACTCATGTTCTTAGTCCCTATGCTATATTGCATTGAAAGCTTTAATCTTTGAGTTTTAGACATTTTAAAGTCCTCATTAACATTTGACCCTAGGGACCCATCAACTTAACAAGTGACTTGCTCGGGAAAGGGTGAGAGCTTGAGTTGGTTGCCATCTTCATACACATTGGGAGACAAGACTGGTATATCAGGCCTAAAACTTCAAGAATTCCTACAAGCTTCATTCTATAACAGGATAGCAACACTAAAACTTGCTGCATCCAGATCTTCCAAGACCAGAAAAATCTGGAAGACATCTATTTAGAGAAATATCAAATGCAGCTTTCTCAGAGGTTGGGGATGTTGGGCATAGATATCAAGCTGTGTAATCTAACCCACTGAAACTTGTTAGAGAGGTTTATACAATTAACGTGCAGGGCAAAATGATCCAGAAAAACTGGTTATCTAGACAGGCCAAGGATGGCTAAGTAAGGTCGAATTTTTATTATTCAACTGAAATAATTCAGTAGGATTTTACAAATCTGACTTACAATTATTTAAAAATATATGCCACAAAAATTTGGCAAGGTTTGCTTTATATTAATGAATTGAAACACTAAGACCATTATCTAGCTATTTCAACTCGTCTACTTTTTCCTGATATCTGGTGGTGAGGATAATTTTGATAAAGACATTTAAATAATTGAGCAAAAATGAGTTTGTTTTGCATATGTGTCTGGGCGGAGGGGATTATAGTGACGTGAACACACTCAATAATTATCTCTAGTCTCTACTTCACTCTGATAGAGCATTTCTTCCTTTGAAGTACTTCTGTATTTGTCAGTTCAGGCTGCCATAACAAAATAGCATAGACCGGTTGGCTTAACAACATAAACGTATTTTCTCACAGTTCCGGAGGCTGGAAGTCTGAGAGAAGGACTAATGCTATAAGAGAAGAACCCCACCCTATGACCTAATTTAATCTTAATTACCTCCTCAAAGCCCTACCTCCACATACAGTCACATTAGGCTTATAGAGCCAATGAATTTAGGGGGCCATGACTCAGTTCATAGCAACTTTCCACAATGTACTATGTGTATATCACTATAATAGTACACTCCTTCCATTGAAATACTTCCTCTCATGCACCTATGAGTGTTTGATTTTTCAGTCTCCAAGGGGAGAAAAAACCCCCACTATATCATTTTTGGAGATTAAGACCATTTCTAAAGAAAAAGGTCAAAGTAGGGGAAGGATATAGAGATGTATCATTAAGCGTGATTGGTAATGAAAAGAATGGAATGTCAGGAGGATGAATTAGTGAGAAGAGGAACCAGTAAAGTGTCCTCTTCAAGAATCAGCTCTCATAGAATTTCCAAAAATTTACATAAGACCAGTTGCCCTGGATGAAAAAATAAATTAATAAATAACCTAATTGACATTTTTGGGCAAAGTTCAGCTCTTTAAAACTTCAAAAGAAAAAAGAATGAAAAAGAGTTTCCCATAAGAAAATGAATATTACTTGTTTGGTGTGGGGTTTTTTTCTTATCTTTTTTTAACTCTGAGGTCTACTGTGGAGTTATTTATGAATATAGGATATGAAGTTGTTTGTTGTTTAGTTAGAGAAATTCTAAAATGCAGATATTTTCAAATCTTAGATATAGCACGCAAATGCATTGGAAGCCAATTCTGAAAGGATAGCATGTCTTTTGCCATAAAAATGGACATTTACTGAAAGTTCAACATAGAAAAATATTCTGGAAATACAGGTTTTATATCTCAATGAAAACAATATTCTGTATTTGCCTTTACTATGTTTCAATAAAAACAATACCAGTTATTTGCTTTTATATCACTTATAAAACACTTTTACACAAATTATCTCACTTGAAGTCGACCACAAACCTCTGAGATTGATAGGTAAGTTATGAGGGACAACTCACAGATTGGGAAACTGAGATTTAGAGGTTAAATACATTTTTCAATGTGGAAAAGAAAAGATTATCATGGGCTTATCCTCAGTTAACAATTTAGGGAGGGAAGAAGAGAGAGCTATTATTGGTGAGGGGAAAGAAAATAGTTCCAGGAAATGTTATGTAGAAACATGAAGACTAACCTCCTGCATAATGATTTAAAATTGCAATATGGGAACATAAGCACTGAAATGAGGCATGTAAGGAGCCTCATTTCACTAAAACTGAAAACTGGCTCTATAGAGGCCCAATAAGTAGGATGATGTGTGACATTAAGTGAAGCAAAGGCTTAATGAGCCTCACTCTCTGACTTGAGGGTGGCATGTACAAGTCTATTATTAAAAACAATGTCACCTCAGATTCTCTAGGAAGCAGGGAGTCCATGAGCAGATTTTTATTAGAAAAGAAAATACATACACACCCCTAAGATATATATATATGTATATATATATATATTTAACATAAATATTAAAAAGATCTATTTTTATTTAACATAAATATTAAAAAGATCTATTTCTATTTAAAACATTGAGACCATGCACAGAAAAATAAAATATTTTATTACAAAATAATTTTTAATGTAGACTATTTCTTACGTCAGTGCAAGAATATCCGCTGAGAAAAAAAGACTTAATTTCATTTTATAAATAGCTATGGATTAGAATATAACAATAGTTTGAACTCTGCTATTGCTGTGCATTTAAAGCCAAGATGATGACTGTATTGAAAAAGAGGGAAGAGAAAATCAATAGATTATTGCTTCAATGAAGCTCACAACAGTGCTGATTAGAGAACACAAATAGATGGCATGATAGGAAAATAACTATAAACTGGGTATGGATTTAAGCCTATGTTAAGACCATTCTTAACTGCATTGTATCTTTAGAAAACACGCATTGAAATTACAACAGCAAATTAAATCTATTCGACCACAAAATTTCATACATAAGAAATAGCATTTATTAATGATCTGGAAGAGGGAGTAAATAGCATGTTAATGAAATTTGCAAATGATACTAAATTGGAAGGTGTTACAAACAAAGACAAAGACAGGGGTTTAATACAAAGGAACCTAAAAGTGGGGGAAAAGCCAATGGTGGCCCCTCCCCCCCCCAAAAAAAAAGCAAATAAAAACTTATAAAAATATTCACTGGAAAAAGTTCAACTTGAGAAAAAAATAATACAAGAGAAGTATGGCTGCAAAAGTGACTCTAGAATTTGATCAGGGTTTTTTGATTATAATAGACTGGTTAATTCACTCTTGAGAGGGCCTGGGCCCGCTGCTGGGAAGCAGTCATTGCTTTGCTCCACTATCCTCTCTCTAGGCAGACCAGAGGAACCACATTGCTTAGTTGTAGACCTTTTGGAGACAAGCAAAATTAAAAAAACATAGAGACCAGGCATATCAGTTAACAGAACAAAACAAAAAAACTACACTGAAACAAAAAGAATGACTAGTGAAGACACACGATACGTATGGGTGTTATCTAATGGAGTGTTTATAATCAAGAGCAGCCACGAGTGTAAAACTCTTAGCTCAGTGCATGGCATATGAGAAGTTAGTAGATATTAACAATCACAATTATTATTCTTATTATTCTCATTATTATTATTACTACTGCTACTAGTATTAGTACAACCGTGAGACAATTCCTTCCTGGCAATGCCTTTACTCAGATACTGAAGGGATTTATTCCTTGAACTTGTTCAATGCTCTTGGGCCTTTGTACTGGTTGTTCTTTTTTTTTTTTTTAATATATTTTATTGATTTTTTACAGAGAGGAAGGGAGAAGAATAGAGAGTAACATCGATGAGAAAGAAACATCGATCAGCTGCCTCCTGCACACCCCCCACTGGGTATGTGCCCGCAACCAAGGTACATGCCCTTGACCGGAATCGAACCCAGGACCCTTGAGTCCGCAGGCCGATGCTCCATCCACTGAGCCAAACCGGTTAGGGCTGGTTGTTCTTGTTATAGTACCTTTCCCTCCTTTTTGTCCAGTGAATTTTCTTCATTCCTCTTGAAGGGACTTAGCAATTCTTTGTCTTGGAAGCCTTCACTGACCTCCCCAAACGGTCAGGTGCCCTGGTGTGAGCCCCCATCGTTGCCTCTCTAAGAGCACATCGCAGCATAATGGCTTGTGTCTTTCCTGGCTCTTCCATTTCACTCTGAAAACGCTGTGATAATAGGGACCACACCTGAGTCACTGTTATGATCACAAAGCTCAGCCAGTGTGCCTGCCATTCAGTAAATGTTTGTTCAATAAAATTCGCCGAAGTCCCCAATTTCTCTTCTTGCCCTGCTGCTCCATTCATACCCTAGATCACCTAAATAAATTTGGTACCCGACATATTCTTGTGCATCCTCGAGTCCTCAGGTTAGATTGTAAACTAAGCTCAAACAATGACCTGATCTTCATTTGTGATTTTAAGGAAATGGCTACCTATCGTAAAAGATGTTTGAGTGTGTGCCTTAATTTCCCAGGGACTCAGACTGTTGCGGGAGATAAAGCATCACACCTTATAGGAACAGTCGTTAATGCTTAGCTATGATCCAGACACAGACTACCCACAATCTAAGATGGAGAACTGAGATGGCCAGGGAGAATGCTCCTGGGTACTAGCTCTCATCATAGCTCTTCTCACTGGAAGGGGAGGAAAGGCCACACAGGACACTTTCCTTTTAAGTTACCTTTCCTTCTTTCCTTAATAGAATTTATGTCTGCACTTTGCTGATCTACTGATAGTTGGTGGCACTTCCAGAATTTCTATTTAAGAGGAACTCACGGACAACAATCTCACTGGATGAAAGGAGGCTAGGAGACTTTCTCTTTAAGGTAAATTTGCATAGCAAATACACTGTTTTTAGTGTCATTGCATGTTTATTTTGGAGGGTGTTCTTGGGTACAAGTGGGTGCTAAGGACTCCCGATCCACCCCACTCCTGAGAGTACATCTATTTTTAGTATAGAGACTAAAAAAAAGAAAAAGGAAGGCTTGATAAGAGAATATTTTGCTATTTACGTTTATAAACCTATAAGGGTGAAAACTAACCATTATGCTTCCAAAAAGATTTGAAAGTTTGAAGAAGTCAGCCATAGGAATAAGCACTAGACTACAGTTATTAGGTTCTTTTGCCTAAAGAGATCAGTATAGTCATAAGGAAACAGGCAACTTGACCAAAGAAGAGTCATACTAGAGGCAATCAGTTCATCACACAATTATGTATATACTTCAGCTATGGACACAAATAATAAAATATAAGTTATGACCTCAAGATGCTGGCAACATAATTGGGGATACAAGAGAATGTCTACCAGATTATCATTTAGGCATGTCTGTGAGACTCCTCCTTACTGTTCACTGTTCCTGCTGGTTATTCTCTTAGCCAGTTATAAGAGGGGGGGATAGAATGAAGAAAAAATGGATAGGAGGGAAGGGTCATGTGGCTAAACATATTGACTCCTAAGGCATGTGCTCCGAATTTAAAGCAATACATTCATAGTTTTAAAGCTGGAACCTGTAGCTAACATCTAATTGGGCCTTCTTGTTTTGCAGAGGAGAAAACGGAGGCCTGCCTAGCAAAGTATCCAGCTGGTAAGTGCCAGGATTAAGACCAGGAGCCAGGTTCTCTGATCCCCAATCTCATGTCCTCTCCACCACAATGTAGTTAGTGCCTCTGAAGATCAGGTGAAATGACTGCCTTATGCCTGGGCCTATGCTAAAGAGCCTTAGTTTTCTCTTACTGTTTAGGTGGTTTTTAGAATTATTTGATTGGGAATTATTTTTTTGGAATGACAATTTTCATCGAGCCTAATTTCTCAGTTACCGAAGTAGAATCCATCCATGCTAAAATTTCTCGTCAAAGGGGAAATCCACTGAATCTGAGTAACAGACTAGAAAGCTGTTTTTCTGACCTGTATTTACCCATCCCTCCACTTTCATATCTAACTAAATGAATGATTTACAATATTTCCCTCCTGACCTCTTTTCTGTATCTCAGCTTCCTATTTCAACTGCTGCATCTCTACCTGTTTTTCGTCCCATGACCTCAGCTCAACAGGAAGCCAGCTTCTCCTCCACTATCCCTATTTCTGTCAATGACACCATCGTGTGCCCATCACCCAGGTCTGAAATCCTGGCATCATCTCTGACTCTTCCCTTCCCCTCTTCTACATCTAGTCGGTCACCAATTTCTGTGGCCTCTTCCTGAAACATGTCTCTCGATTCCACTGCTTCTTTTCTAATTCCATTTTGCACACTCTTACTCAAGCCCTCAGAGTCCCATTCCCAGGGAGTGAGAATACTTACCACTCAGGCTGCTTCCCATTTTTGCCCTGACAACTCATCCTACAACCCCCGTGGACTACTCTTTCTCTAAATCACCATGAAAATAAAAAGACAAAGACCTATTCGACCCCTTTGATGCTCCCTTTCCACATTCCCCAGTGTCCATAAGATGATAAACTCCAAAGCACAACCCCCTGGAACATGTTGCCATACTTTTGCAACATCGTCTCACTTTTCCTCCACAGAACCATCCTTCCCAATCCACAGTTACTTTTCCTCCCCGGTATCTATTTCCTCCTTCTGCTGACACCTGGCAGGGACGCGCATGTCCTCAGCTGAACTCAGCTTTGTTCAAGTCACCAACCTGGGCACAGAGCATGCCCCCTCCTCAAAATTCAGCAGGCATCTACTACAGGTTCCCCTGAGGCAGCCTGCAGCCCCGACTCCTGTAAATATCTCTGCAGGCCTGTCCCCTTCCTAACTAGATCAGGAAGATCTGCAGGGATGGAAGCAACCCCCCAACTTTGTACTGTTTGTGGATAAGGACTGACTTGACAGGACAGATGGTGATAACTTGTTTAAAAAAAAAGACGTGAAGGTACAAAGGGAAGAAGAGGCACCGGCCCCGGCGACAGGGCAGGTGGCAAGTGCCCCCGCCGAGCGCCCCCGGGTCCCAGGGATCTGGGGGCGGAG
>NW_005871053.1:9345055-9371833 GCF_000147115.1 Myotis lucifugus | reverse complement strand
CTGCCCTCGGCTCGCGGGGCCCCGGCGCCCCGGCTGCTGCCCGCGTCCGGCCGGGAGCCAGGTAAGGACCGGGCGGAGGCCAGGGAGGGCGAGGGCGCGAGGGAGGCCCGCGCGCTCGCGAGTCGTCCCGACGCTCCGGACCGCGGCCCAGCCGGGAGCCTGGCCGGCGTGCGGGGTCCCCCGGGTTCCCCCTCTCCCCGACCCGGAGCCCGCCGGGCGGCGGCCGCGGGAGCAAGCGTCCCGGCTCCCGTGGACTCGGCGCCGGACCCCGGCCGCGGCCCGGTCGGAGCGGCTCGGGAAGTTCGGGCGCGTCCCACGCAGAAGTTGGCGCGGGGGAGAGCGGGGCGCAGCCCGGGCCGTGGCCTCCCGCACCGATCGGGTGGCGGCGGAGCGCAGGCCTCGCGGGGGGTGCGCCGGGCACCTCTCCTCTCGGGAAGCGAAACTCGAGTCTCCCGAATCCGGGCCGGGAGCCTGCGCGGGCGAGGGGAGACCGCGAACCGGGGCTTCCCCGCCGGGCGGGGCGCGGGGTCTCCCACTCGGGGCGGCCGCTTCCTGCCCTGCGGGAGCCCGCGCCCACCCGCACCCGCCTGCGCCCCTCGTCTCCTTCCACGGGAGCTGAGGGTCCCCCGGGGCCGACCCGGTGGCGTCCCGGGTTCGTGGGCTCTGAGCACAGCGCCAGGCCCGCTGGGGCTGGCCCCTGACCTGACGGCTTGCAGAGCAACTTTAATACAGAGCTGGCCAGGGGACACCGAGCTGCCAGAGGAAAAGGGGCGATCGTTGTCAGAGGGCTGGAAACCTGTGTTTCTCATGCGCCTCGAGATCTTGCGTAAGCACTATTTATGGAGAACTTAATTACTATTTTTGTTAGTTTCTTTAATAATGAAAGCAACACACTTTAGTGGCATATTCCAGATGACACTACAATAAGCCGCGCTCAGCGATAATGGTGTGTTCAAATCAACTTACAGGATTAATTCGCAGATACCGGAGCTAAGGTGACCGTAAAGTATATTCTTATTTTACCCCTAAAGCCTTTTTGCTTTTCTGAGCTCAGTTGAGTTGAACAGCCAGGATTCCGTGGATCCAAACTTACCAACACATTTAAAGACAAAAATAGAAAAAGTGATTCAAGACAGTTAATGTCTTCTTTTGTAGTAGGACGCTCTCCACAGTGAAACTTCATGGTTTTGATTTTCAAAAAAAATATGTGACGGCTGCATTTTGATTATGGTTTTGGTCATGTGTAGGGCCTTTGTTTTCAATTCCTACTACAATAGGGAGAGATTTGGGAGATTGTAAATGAATATGAATTTGTTTTGTTTGGAAAGAGGGAATTAAGATAAAGAAAAATGGTCTTTTGAGCAATGTGCACTGTTTATTTTAATCTTAAACAATTTAGTTCCTATGATAACTTGTTTTGGAATTGTTTTGGGAGGTGTTTTCTTTTTCTTTTCTTTTTCTTTCTTTCTTTTTTTTTTTTTTACTGGAAGATATTGTTTAAATCAAAAGTTTTAGTGCTAATAATTCCAGAGTAAATGACCATAATCTGACACTTGGGGGGGGGGGGGTCCAGAAAAACAAATAGTTGGTTGATCTTTTTCCCTTATCCTTTCAGGGAACACATAAGAGCACATTGGAGGAGAGATGGATAGAGTGAGAGAGGGAGAGAATGAGAGAGAGAGAGAGAGAGAGAGAGAGAGAGAAAACCAAATATTAAGCATGATGATTTGGATCTAAAAATGGATGGTCAAAGATCTTGGGAACTAAGGGACCTTCTTGCCAAATAAGGACACTTGGCAGGCTGCACTTTGTATTTTAAGTTAGCACAAGAGTGAGTGTTATTGGCAATATATTGGCTGAGTGCCTATCTGGATCGAGTAGTGAATCTGACTCTGATAGGGCTATGCAATTATAAACAGAGTTATGAGGGGCGTGGAGTGAATAACCTAGTCATCAGAGAAAACACTGGCCAGATCACAACGATGTTTCGTGAAAAGAGGTTAGATGTAGAGTGAAGCTATTAGTGTGGAGTGAAAGAGAAAAATGGACAGTTGATTTTAGAAATTGATAGATTCAGAGAAAAGAGAGGAGAAAATCAGTAATTTGAAAAAGGTATTTGTGGTGATACAGTACTTCTTAGAATAAGCCTTATGCCTATATCCAGAGATGTTGGCAATAAAAATCAATTTGGCCCTAAATGGTTTGGTTCAGTGGATAGAGCATCAGCCTTCGGACTGAAGGGTCCCGGGTTCGATTCTAGTCAAGGGCACATGCCTGGGTTGCCGGCTCGATCCCCAGTGGGGTGTGTGTAGGAGGCAGCCAATCAATGATCCACTTTCATCATTGATGTTTCTCTCTCTCTCTCTCTCTCTCGCTCTCCCCCCCTTCCTTTCTCTTCCTCTCTGAAATCAATAAAAATATATTTTAAAAAATCAATCTGGATCATTTGTTTTCCATTTTATTTTACCCGGGACAGATTGATAGGGAGGGTGTCGGGTACTACTGCAGGGAAGATTAGGCTACATCTTTTGTGGCTGTTAACCTTGCCCTGCTGCACACAAATAAGCAGAGTTCCAGCTGTGAACAGAGACATGCACCTGTTAAGGAAGGAGAGCTCTAAATACTAGAGCTTAGATTGGGTTGACTGATACAGGGTGCTTTTGTGTCAGACCCTCCCACAGACAGCTCAAGCATCGATTATGCCCTAATAGCAGTTAAATAATCCCAGCACAGTAGACAATTCTGTGAGCACAAAGCAGCCACACATTTGACACCCTAACCCCAGCATCACGATTGCTAATAGGAAGTGAAAGCCTCAGATTGAACTGTACGTGGATGGTAAGCAATCCAGTAATTACTGTAACAAGAAAAGGATTTGTTTAAAGTGTGTGTGGTGGTGGGGGGGGGGGCAAATTAGAAGGAGGAAGAAGAATATAGTGGAAAAAGACATATGGTATGGTGGGGGAAATGGTATTACTTTGGAGTCAGACTTGAGTTTGAATCCCAGTTGTGTCAGCTTTGAGTTAGGTAGTTGGCTGGGGCAACTTTCATACCCTTGACAATCAGTTTCCCCACATGTAAGCTGGGGACAGTGATGCCTTGCTTTATGCGACAGCGCATGGAAATGCTTGGACCAGTGCCTGAAACTTCAGCTGCCATAACTGAATAATAGAGAAGGGTGCTTTTTCACATTCTCAAGTTATACACACGGAAAGCTGCCTGTCTCACCCATCCCCAACCAAGGCTTGCCCTGGTAGCCTGCCCTGTTCCCAGATCATGGTTACATGTGTCTGTAGGGATAGGAGGTTTTCATAGCTACTCTCCTGCTTTTAGTATAAGGATTTCTAAAGCAGCTTTGTGCACCTCTGTGTTTATATACAGTTTTGTAATGCTTTCAGGGGAGAATTGGAAAATTCATGCATTTAAAGATCTATATGAGAAGCTTGAAGAATTTGGGGGGTTGCATGAAGAGGGGAAGGTTATGACCTAGAGACCAAATCCAAAATCATTTTATAGCTGATTTTGAGCACAGTTTATCTCCAGGGACCAACATCCTTCTTCCTGGACTTATCTCTGGACTTCCATCTAGGAAAACCAAAGAGAGGAGGCAAGAATTGCTGTCTAAAGATCAGGGAGTAATATTTGCTCATTAAAGTGTCCTACTGTGGGGAAGAATGCGTTCCTTCAGGATTTGTAATTGTAGGCATAAATACCCCCAATGGAAGCAAGCACTTTCTTTAAAATCTTGTATTTAATCATGAAAATGCACGTGACTTTTGCATTCTCCTCTGTATTGTTTGACTTTATTGTACAAGACAACACAAACAGATACTAAGCATGTTTGTTCCCCCAGATCTTAAAGTAAAATCGATGCTGTCGATGTGTGTTTATTCGTACACCGTCTGCTCAGTGCTGGGCACCCACCTATGGGAATAACCACATTTGAGGAGTGTGGGCCCGGTTCTGATCATTGGTGCTGCACCATCAAGCTTCACAGCTCAGCCCAATGCATGGGGTAATGCAAATCCATTTTGCTAAGAAAAGGATAGGGTGGATCATCGTCCAAAGAGTTCATTTTTCTGTGGCTTTCAAGGAGAAAGAGCTCTTTGCCTTGAGGGTGGAGGGGAGCAGGGAGAGGACAGTTGTAGGATAGAAACCTGGCAGGAGGCTCTCACCTTCCCGGCCAGTTTGGGAGGAGACATTTAGGAGGATAACCCAGTCATCTCCATTGTTTCCATCACTGGTGTTAATCACTGGGGTTCATGACTATCCCTGAGAAGAGAAGGAAGACCACTCATACTTTATAGTAGGTTAATTAGCCATTGCTTACTCCAAGTAGGCCTTAAAAAACCATTCACTCTGCTAACCGTTTGGCTCAGTGGATAGAGAGCCGGCCTGCGGACTGAAGGGTCCCAGGTTCGATTCCGGTCAAGGGCATGTACTTTGGTTGCGGGCACATCCCCAGTAGGGGGCATGCAGGAGGCAGCTGATCGATGTTTCTCTCTTCGATGTTTCTAATTCCCTATCCCTCTCGCTTCTTCTCTATAAAATCAATAAAATATATATATATTTTTTAAAAAAACACCATTCATCCTGCTCTCGCAGCTGATGTGGGAGTCTCCTACTGTACATGCCCACCTCCCACTGAACACTGTCAGTGATGGGGAACTCACTACTTAACAGGGGGCATATTTTCTTGGTAGGCAGCTCTAATAACCAGCAATTCTTTCTGTAACTTTTGTCAACAGATAACTTTTCCTCTGGATCAGTGGTGCATAATTTAGGGTCTTTCTTTGGTCTTCTCTAGTTTTAACACCCCCACTTCCTTTCATTTTATATCAAGTTCACTGGGTTTTAACCCTCATATTGACCCTTCTCGGAACATTCATTCTAGGCAATTAGTCCAAAAATTATAACTCTGTTAGCAGTAGCCAGGATGGTCAGATGCTTTCTATTTCACAGAAAACCAGGTTCAAGGGTAGAAACAAAAGCTAAGTAGCAGCAGAATCTAGGGAAGTGGCCTTCTGACTGAGGAGCAACTGCTTTCACACCCACCCCACCCCCAAACACCCAGAAATTCCTCTTCTAGCCAACCCATAAAAAAGTGCCCTGTTAGTGTTCCTGTATTCCATTCAGATTCCGAATTCCTGTTCCTCCTGCCTCCAGTCATTGAACACAGGAAGCCCTGCCGAGCCCATGTCGTGCCTTGTGCCCATTTCTCGTGTCCTTTTTGGGCCTCTGAGCACAGACACTTTCCCACACAGCATTTCTGTGGCACAATTGCACCTACCCCTCACCTTCCTGTCCCTCCTATATTCTGCCTCTGGTCAACATTTAAGGAAGTATGTCATGGAAGCCTGTTTTTCATTCATTGAAACAGTAAAGTGTAAATCAGACTGTGTCTTTTAGCTAACTCATTTTTATTTTAACCTTTGCTCTAACTAGAGAGTTATGTTACATATGTAGTAAAACATAGAAGAAAGAAAAGAGACAATAGCTGTTGTATTTTTAAGATTCTGAACGTGGAATTCCCTGAGATATCTGTGACTGAAGATCCTATTCACTGCCCGGCCGGCGAGGCTCAGTGGTTGAGCATCAACCTATGAACCAGGAGGTCAGGGTTCGATTCCAAGTCAGGGCACATGCCAGGGTTGCAGGCTCAACCCTCAGTGTGGGATGTGCAGGAGGCAGCCTATCAATGATTCTCTCTCATCATTGATGTTTCTAGCTCTATCTTCCTCTCTGATATCAATAAAAATATATTTTAAAAAAGAGATCCTATTCACAGAACCTGACCTATTCTATATAAGATATACTGCTTTTCTCCTGTGGCAGTCAGGGAGGAAGGAAAGAGTATCTGTGGTAGACATAGTACTAGTTAGTACTAGTCACATACCTATTCTTCTCTACCTTTTTTTAGTGACTAAAAGAACAGAAACATAGAACAGCAGTCCTGTTCAGGAATAGAATACTTACATCTTCAACTGTGGTGTTATGAACCCCAGACCAGAGCTTTCCCCATGTTTTGGAAGCTAAGACTCATAGGAAAAAAGAACAAACACTGCAGAACCATTATCCAAGTGGTGTTGCTTTAATACACATGATGATAAAGCACAGTTTTATTAGCTTATTCATTAATCTATGTTTAGGAGGCTGAAATAATACTAAGTATTAGGGCAGCAAACATGGCAAAAGAATTTGTCGAGGGCTGTTTTCCAAAGTCTTTTTTGTCATATTCAGGACATAATAAAATTAGTTTTTTCTATATTGCTTTAAAAATAAACTTGTCACTTTTGTGAAGAAGGGAAAAAGGAAAGTGTAAATTAGGGATAGAAGAATACGAAGGATCTGAATTCAGAAATAGGCCCTAAACCTAAAAGATAGAAAACTTCAGAAAAAGTCCAAAGACCTATTTTCTAGTAAAGTTTATCCTTTTATAAAGTAGATTTAATTTTTTGACATTATGCTTTGTAGGTACTTAATGAAGCTGGTTGCCGTTTCCTGGGTCCCTTTGATATGCAGTAGATAAGATCTGAAAGAAAACAGTGGCCACTACTGAAAGCAGGTGCATTCTAGGTCCCTACCAAAGCCAGTGCTATAATTGAATGAACAGACGCTAGAATCTCTAGTATCTTAAAAAAAAATATTGACTTTTAATAACTTAAATATTCTCCTTATGAAAAAAAATTTTAATGAAAATTATAATTACTTACTAATAAGATAGATGTGGCAAAAACGACCAAACGTTAAAAGCGGCAAACAGAGGAAAGAGAAAAATACACAAAGAACCACAGATAAAAAGGATTTAGGGATCATTAGTACATTCATCTACTAATAATTGCTCAGCAAAATTAATGGAATTATAATATAAAGCAGTTCTGAACATGAGAGAGGAAAACTGTTGAGGAAAGCATACCTGACTACAAAGGCTAAGGAAGTAGATGGCCACGAGTGATATCAAGACTTATTAAAATAATTAGTCATCATTTCCATTTATTGAGCATGTGTGGGACACTATGCAAGGTCCTTTCACAGCATCTTTCTCTTCCCAGCACCTGTACAGAGTGGGCGGTGCTATTGCCAGTGAGAAAACCGAGGTCCGAGAGGCACCGTGCCTTGTCCAAGATCTGCCAGCTGGTGAGGGCAGGCTTGCTCTTCCATCTGGAAGATTTATCGAAGAAATCGAATCATACTGTGCAGACTGGATAACTTTTGGGCTATCAGTTTTGAGGCATTCAATAACAGAATGGAAAAGATTTATAATTTTTTTTACTTATTGGTTCTGGAAATGCCATGATCTGAGAAAAAGTGGTTGTTAAAGGTTACTGAGAGGTGCAGAGTTCAAACTCACATCTACCGAATTCTAAACCTTGTTGCTGCCATGTTAGCACTTAGGCAGGGTCTTTCTGTTTTGTTTTTGTTGTTTTGAATTCAGGGCAGAAGTCCATTTTTTTGGATTAAAGGCTAAAAACTAAAAGGTAAAATAATCCTTTAAGGGTTTCTACCTTAATATGGTTTCACGTTTGATAATAGCCAATGGTGCTGTGGGTGTGTGCTTTCAGTAATTAATAGTTAAATTTTTTAAAATTTTAATTTAAGAAAATTTTTAAAAATTAAAAAAATATTGTCTTACTACAGTACTCAAATGATTGGGTTAACCACCAAGTTAGTCATTTTCACCATTTTCAGAGTTGTGACACCCTATTAGGCTTTAATTTTGGTGATATCCCTGCTCTAACTCACCCTTCAGTGCTGTGTGGTAGATACTTATTAATATTTAAAGCAGTTTTGAGCATTTATGAAACAAAAGTTAGAATGCTAGAAAAAATACAACTAAAAGACGGAACGGACATCACCCAGAACCACAGGAAAGCTGGCTGAGGAGAGACTCTTCAACTAGAAGGAAAGATAGCAGCGTCCCGAGGCTCAGAGGAGGCGCAGTGTGGAAAATTTAAAGGTGCGGAGGTGCGCCCGAAAAGCGGGCTGGTGGCTGAGGGCGCGGTTGTCGTTTTCAGTCGGGAGTGAGTCTCAGACTTTGGGCTCCAGATCCGGGCAAGTCTCTAGGGACTCAGACTCAGACGGGAGAAGCGGGATTGTCCGGCATCAGTTGGAACCTAAGGGCAGCTTTCTCTCCGAAGTTTGCAGCGGCTGCCGGGGTTCTGAGAAGCAGAGCCTCAGGGAACGGGACTGAGAGCAGCCATAACTGCTCCCTCCGCCCGCCCTGCTGATCCCTTGCGACCTGCCCCGCCCAAGCCCTGCGCAGAGCCATTTGCCGGATCGCCTCAGGCAAAGGCTACATTAGCACCTCCCAGAGGACAGAAGTTTTCCCGGGCAGACACAGGTGATTCTCACAGCCAGTCGGCCTGGTGGTCGAATCCCTCTAGTATTAACTACAACAATCAAGGCTTAACTAGAACAAGACTGCGCACAAAGACCACAAGGGGGTGCACCAAGAAAGCAGAAAAAATGCGGAGACAAAAAAACATGACAGAAATGGAGGATATGGAGCTAAAAAACGCAATTTTGAGGGCTTGAAATAAACTTGTGGAGAGCCTCACGAAAACTAATGAGACCCTCGATGCTACGATAAAGAAACTAGAAATTAAGCATACACGGACTGAAATAAAGAATATTATACCCAATAGCAGACCAGAGGAGCGCAAGAATCAAGTCAAAGATTTGAAATGCGAAGAAGCAAAAAACACCCAACTGGAAAAGCAAAATGAAAAAAGAATCCGAAAATACGAAGATAGTGTAAGGAGCCTCCTGGGACACCTTCAAGCCTACCAACATCAGAATAATAGGGGTGCCAGAAGATGAGAGAGAGCAAGATATTGAAAACCTATTTCAAGAAATAATGGCAGAAAACTTCCCCCACCTGGTGAAAGAAATGGACTTACAGGTCCAAGAAGCGCAGAGAACCCCAAAGAAAAGGAATCCAAAGAGGACCACACCAAGACACATCATAATTAAAATGCCAAGAGCAAAAGACAAAGAGAGAATCTTAAAAGCAGCAAGAGAAAGAGGCTCAATTACCTACAAGGGAATTCCCATACGACTGTCCGCTGATTTCTCACCAGAAACTTTGCAGGCCAGAAGGGAATGGCAAGAAATATTCAAAGTACTGAATACCAAGAACCTACAACCAAGATTACTTTATCCAGCAAAGCTATCATTCAGAATTGAAGGTCAGATAAAGAGCTTCACAGATAAGGAAAAGCTAAAGGACTTCATCACCACCAAACCAGTATTATACGAAATGCTGAAAGGTATCCTTTAAGAAGAGGAAGAAGAAAAAGGTAAAGATACAAATTGTGAACAACAAACATGCATCTATCAACAAGTGAATCTAAGAATCAAGTGAATAAATAATCTGATGTACAGAATGAACTGGTGATTACAATGAATCAGGGACATAGAAAGGGAATGGACTGACTATTCTTGGGGGGGGGGAAGGGGAATGGGAGATGCGGGAAGAGACTGGACAAAAATCGTGTACCTATGGATGAGGACAGTGGGTGGGGAGTGAGGGCGGAGGGTGGGGTGGGAACTGGGAGGAGGGGAGTTATGGGAAAAAAAAAAGAGGCACAAAGGTAATCTGAACAATAAAGATTTAATAAAATAAAATAAAAAACAAAAAAAAAACATAGAATGCTACAAAATTAGGACTGGGAATTGTTGCATGGAGAAAGGTTGCCTTTTGTGTGTAAAAGCAATTATTTTAACATGGTGGGATGAAAACATCATAGGACTGGGTATACTGTGTAAATACATTTACATAGATGACACTTATTAAATTCTGATGTATTCCCTGGAGAATACATCGGAAAAATAAGAACACAATTTGATTAGGTAGCAGTCTTCCCCAAGATGCTGTAAGTATGATTAATCAGCAGCTCAGATTTTTCATTCTTCTGGTCATAAGTTGATCATCTTAGAATAATGATTTTTAAAATTAAAGGAGAGAAAGTTCAAAGGGAAAAACAAATATATATGGTCTGACACTCATATAGATGGCAGTGGGAATCTCAATTGGGCTTCACAGGTAAGTCCATGATGCTTTGCCCAGCTCATGGGAGTGAAAACCTGTACCCGTCCCCTCCAGAATTGTTAGTCTCTTTGTTAATCAAATGGGACTTAATTTTGTGTGGTCTCAATAAAACATTCACATAATTACATAGTTCCTTAATACATAGCTGGTTTCCAAATGGCGGGATGTATCACAAAGTGAGTAATAGTGACTCTGGGAAGAACGTGACTAGTTGCCTCATCTCAGGGGGTAAAGATTGTGGAGATCTGTGCTGCTCAAAGGCCCGCCTTCCTCTGACACCCTTAGGCCAGTTTCCAATGTGCCTGATCTACCAGAGTGCATCCAGCTTCCCTGGGCCTGCTTGCTCTGCACGGGAGGGTGTAGAATTAACCATACTGCTCTCACCTTTGGTTCAGATCTCTGTTTATTTTTTTAAAGGATTTCCCTTCCTCTCTCCCTCTTTTCCTCCTTCTCCTTTGGACTCAGAGACATCCAATTCTGGAGGTCCCAAACATACGCTCTTCCGTCTCCCAAGAGGCTAGGGAGCTCTTTCCAAATCAGGATTTGCTTCAGAATCCTCCGGGGTGGATGGGGGAAGAACTTGTGAGGTTTTAGATTGTACTTAATCCGGTTGGAATCTTTTCAGTTGCAAAAGGCATAATCAAAGAATAGCCAGAAACTGCTTGTTTATGTATTTGTTCATGCAACAAATATTTTTGAATGGAGAAGTTACAATGTGCCTGGCTGTGTACTTGGTGCTGAGGATCCAGCAGTAAACAGAAATGGCTTTTGCCTTTGGGAACTTACAGCCTGGTGGGAACTAAGTGGGAAAGATGAATGGGTAAAGAAAGGAGTTATGACACAGAAGAAGGAAAATTTAACTCTGTTCGCGAGGCTCAAAGGAGGTGGTTGTGGACAGGAGTTTGTTTTAGAAGAACAGGAGTTTTTCTAAGCAAAGACACAAGCCTGTGCAAAGGTATGGAGATAGGAGAGAGCAGCCTGATTGGCACTGCATGTGGCTCCTCATGTGTATGTGGGGAACGAGAAGACAAGGAGTAAATGTGGCTGTCGGTGGTAAAGGAAGAACACAAGACAATGTCCCAGAGTTAAAAGACATGACTTACAGACAGAGTTCACTCGGTGCCCTATCAATGACTGCAAAAGACTCAGTCCTAAGCGTATGCTATTAATTTCAGGATTCCAGGGATGAATACAGGATCCTAAAAGCTTTCAGAAAGAAAAAGATATGTAAAAAGGATTAGTAATCAGAGCAGCATCAGACTGCTCTACAGCCACATTAGAAACTAGACTATGAAGTAATGCTTCCGAAATTATTTCCTACCTAAAATTACATACCCAGCTGGGCCTCCAATCAAGACATTTTGAGACACACTGATTCTCAAAAAAAATTACATAGGGCACTCTATTCAGGTAGCTAACAGGAGATGTGCACTGTCAACCGAGAAAGTAAACCGAGAAAAGAGAAGCCGGGAGAAACAAGGACAGGTGTTCACAGAGGAAAATGTGAAGGAAATTCTTAGGATGTTGGTAAAGGGAAGGGAAGTTACAGTTCAAGTCAGGCCTCCAGAGCAACCATTCTAGCCAGGTTGAATCAGGGTGAAGGGTAAGGAGGAATGTCTCCAAGGAAAGAACAGAATAAAAAAATTACCTGATGTTTTTACTTTATTGAGAGTAATTTTGCAGTTCTTGGAAGAATTTGATGAGGTTAATAAGTGTTAGGTATATAAGAAGCTAAGCAAACAACAACAAAGCAACTAATAACTCTAGGAAAATCAAAAAGTTATCCAAGAAAGGAAAAGTTATTCAATTCTACAGAGCACTCCTGGGAATAATATTTACTTTGTCAGACTACTGTAAACCCCGAATATTGACTAGAGTTTAGTCACTAGACTAAATGTTACCGTGTAGTTGGAAGCTGGGAGGATTAGGCAAGTGTGGCATATTGTGTGCAAAGAGATTACGGGTAGTATATGAGAACTAAAGCCTTATCTTCCACTGACAGAAATTAATAGATAATATCTAAAATGGAACAACCAAGAAATTGCAATATAAACACATTTTTTTTTTTTTAGAAATACAGAGGTAAATACCAGAAGAAAATGCTAAAGGAGTTGAAATTAGTTCCCCCTGGAGAGAGAATCCAGTGAGGAGAGGGGTGGGCACAGGAGTTCTAATTTTATTGTAAGCTTTGTAGTTCTATTTTCTTTTTTGTATTTTTATAAAAATAAAAATGATCAATAAAAATATAGGACTAGCATCTGTAACACTGAGGGAATCTGGCAATGGTGTTTTGCATTCTGTTGAACAAACTAGCTTCCGTGTACCTATCTGTACCACATTCCTCAGTTTTACCCACACTTTTTTCGTTTATCTGATTAACTAAATATGAATTGAAGCGAAAGTTAGTAAGATAAGTTATTGGCTCACATATGTGTATGGACTGCCCCTGGGTGCTCGGTGTTTTCTGCCTGTATTTTTACATAGATGCTAAGTTCCCTTTTCAACGTTAGAGGGTAAACAGTCTCCCCTCTCACCTTCTCCCCAAAGTAGAGCAGAGCTTGACTTCACATAAGAAATCACCATTCTTCAGTGACCTGCTCTCCTAAAATGGGATGGCTAGTCAGCTGCACAGTGAGATCTCTGAGCCGCCTGCTTGCATCACTCGGCAAAGCTGCAAGCTGTTTATAAAGAAATGCTGTCAATTTGAATAGATAGAAACTGCCCCCTCCACCTTTTTATTTTGAAAATCATCAACTCCCACAGAACGATGACCAGAGTAGTAAAACGCCCATGAACTTTCATCTAGATTTGCTCGTTCTTAACATTTTGCCACCTTTGCTTCCCCTCTCTCTATACCCATTTTTTTTGAGGGAGGGGGAGTTGAATAATTTTAAATTAAGCTGTAGATAGCATACTTTAATATGTCTACCAGCATATCTCCCAACAAGGACATCCTCAAACTACACTAAAGTACTGTTATTTGCCATAGATAATTTAATATTATCTAATATATAGTACATATTCAGATTTTCCCAAAACCCCAATGATACTTTCTGTAGATTGTTTTTGATCCCAAATCCAGTGATCACGCAGAGCATTTAGTCATCATGTCTCTTTAAGTCCTCCTTATTCTAGAAGTTTCCCTGCTTTAAAAAAAAAAATCTTTCATGACATTGACAGTTAGGAGGAGGCCAGGCCAGTTGTTTTGTAGAGTGTCCTGTCCACGTGTTGCCTTTTTGCTCCCTCATTATAAGATTCTGGTTTACAGTGTTGGCGAGCGTACGTACACAAGCTTTCTTATCCACCTGCTTTTTATGCACGTTCAGAATTACAGTGTTCTGTTTTCTCGTTTGTATGTTTTTGTTTTGTGTTTCCTGCTAATCTGTGGTTTGGCCTGGGGTGCGGAGGGTGAACACTTACCTGGTACGTCGTAAGAACACCTGAGACTGCAGAAAATGTCACTATAATAATCTCGGGGAGGGGACATCCGTTCCTCTGGAAACAAGCATAATATTTTTGTTCAACATTCTTGGCAGAGGTGGTTGGATGACTTAATATACTGTAATCAGGGCAAGTTTTCTCCTCTTTAATTAAGTTTCTGCTGCAGTGTACAGTCCAGGGAGCCACTTGGAAAAACACTTGGCCAGCTTCCCTGTCATCCCTAACCTGAACGCTTTGGCTTTTGGACCCTCAACGCTGACTGCGTTCAGCGTGCAGCGTTTTGGCTCTCCTCGCGCCAGGATGCTCAGTGGCTTAGGTTATGTGTATTTTGCGTGAAGTGAGCACAACGTGGAGAGATGGCGTGCCTCACATGCCAGGGTAGCTATGCCAGCTCGCTGCTGAAGGCACGCTTCCCGGCCGCCCCGGCTGCCTGATAGGAGACCTGGTGACACAGTAGCCTTTAGGCAGAGCTCGGGGATGTGCAGGAAGTGCGGCTACAGGTTTTGTCAGGGGGGAAATCTGAGCCATTTCTCTGCGGACAGCTGTGTGGCAGAGTCTGGGCAAGTGGCTGCTGAATTTTGCACGGGCTGCCAGGGTAAGTGTTCTCCTTTTGATTTGTTTATAGTCCTGGTTTTCCTCCTCCTGAGTCATCAAGGTTCTTTCTGGAAGTTTCACGGGACTTATTGTACGTGACCTGAAGTGGGATTCAGAGGATTCATTCTAATAGACTTGTAATCCAACTTTTCTTTCTCTTTCTCTCCGCAGAGTTTGTGGAAGTATAATACTTTGTCATTATGCGATGTCGTCTCTCGGTGCCTCCTTTGTGCAAATTAAATTTGATGACTTGCAGTTTTTTGAAAACTGCGGCGGAGGAAGTTTCGGGAGTGTTTATCGAGCCAAATGGATATCACAGGACAAGGAGGTGGCTGTGAAGAAGCTACTCAAAATAGAGAAAGAGGTAAGGTCCTTTCCTGCTCTCACAAGTGGTCACACTGGCGCTTATGTAAGTTTTTCAAGCTCGAGGCAGAGGTCACAGGCTGCCAGGGACCTAGCAAGGCCTCTGGGCCTGATCCGCGAGGCCGTTTCCCAACCTCCATTCCGGGAGCCCCATAAATAGAAAGTGTTGCCGCGTGTGCTTTAGGGTTGATTTCTACTGGGCTCATCTGAACTGAGAGGATTTCTTTCCCTGGCATGAAATAGAACGAATGTTCTCTGAACTCTCCTGGAGAGGAGGTAAGATTTCAGACCTTTTCTTTCCCCTCATCAGCCAAGAGGGGTCAGTAAAGAGTAATGTGTCCAGTTTTCATCCCCCTTCCATTTTCTGTCCGTGAATTTGTGCTCATCAAGAGCTGTCTTTTCAAAAACAAAAAGCACTTCCTACTGAAGTATAAGCAATGCCAGCTTTTTGGGTTTCACCTCTGCTTGAGGCCAAAAGTGATGGACTTTGTTTAATAAAGAATTAACAGGTGCCCGACAGAGCTGCCCTGCTTATAAAACCAGGAACGGCTTTCAGAGTCTGGGATACGTGCTGGTCCTAGTCAGGCTCAAAGCTCATGGGCCCTTCATCTTTCTCAGGAATGTGGTACCGTGTCCCCCAAATTCAGCGTGGTGCCTTGAAGAGTAGGGCTGATGTGGAGCTGACCTGCAGGGGCTCAGTGCCATTGATAATTTTTAGTAGCTACCCTCGGGAGCTTGTTTTGGTCATTTCTATTTTCCTATTTATATTTCTACTAGTCCTGTTTTGGCTAGCTATTGTTCTCTTCAGTATCTTTAAAAGTGAACTTTTTCATAAATATCCTTTAATCTCCCTGAATGGGTTTTTTGGGTTTTTTTTCATTAATTGCTGTCAGTGCAAACGTAACAACTGATGAAGGAAGGAAATGCAAAAGGCAGCACTGGGTGGCCTTCCCCCAGCCCTGCTGTGTGACTGTGATCGCCAGCCGTGTTTCCAGTTGCTGGAGCGGGGTCAGAGGGCTCACCTCTGCCATGGGGTATCTCGAGGCTGTGGAAAGCTTAGATGTGAAAGCTTTTAGAGCCAAGTACACGAAACAGAGGGGTACTATGCGGAACAAGTTTCCTCCTCCTCAGTTCTTGATCAGCACAGTTTTAACTAGTAGCCAGGTAATAAGACCATTCCTTACTCTGGACTGAACCTAGCTTTTTTAACCTAGTGAAGTCTTTATAGGAAGCATTGTCATGCACCCTTTTTATCGTGGGAAATAGAGCTTTGAGAAATGTGTGGAGCCTCCCCAGAGGGACAGGTGAGATCCAGGAGATCAGATCCCCTATTTTTTGTTGTTGTTCTTTTCAACTCTGAAACCTCTAGTTGACCAGGTTAAGGGTAGAAAATAAACCAGTTCCATCACATTTTAGTCAAAGAAGCATGGAAGTGTGCTAATATTTTTATACATTAGGTCATGCAACTTCAGTACAGCAAACATATTATCTTTATGTGATTGTTGGATGTGAGACTTCATGAGACATGAAACAGATGTTGACAGGAAAACAATAATTGCAACACATTCCCTCCACCCCCCACCCATGCTTAATACCTTTTTCGCTACCTTTGAGAGAGCCAGGAAAATAACACAGGAAAGCACAAGGGGTGTAGCAGGAGCTGGAAACTGCCAGGTGCTGCTCTGGTGTAAGCTTTTAACCTGCGTGGTGTCATTTGGAAATTGAGTTGGTTACAGTAAACTACAGGAGCATCCTATATAATAAAAGGCTAATATGCAAATCGACTGAACTGGGGAACAACCAGTCTCTATGACGCGCACTGACCACCAGGGGGCAGACGCTCAATGCAGGGGCTGCTTCCTGGGGGTCAGTGCGCTCCCACAGGGGGAGTGCCGCTCAGCCAGAAGCTGGGTTCATGGCTGGCGAGTGCAGCGGTGGTGGCATGAGCCTCTCCCACCTCCACGGCAGCACTAAGGATGTCTGACTGACGGCTTAGGCCCGCTCTGGGGGGGGGGGGGGAGCCATCAGTCGGACATCCCCTGAGGGCTCCCGCACTGTGAGAGGGCGCAGGCCAGGCTGAGGGACCCCCACCCCCTAAGTGCACGAATTTTGTGCACCAGGCCTCTAGTAACTCATAACTTGTAAGTAGAGAAAACAAATTCTATTTCAGCTTTGGGGCTTGGTTTAGTCAGTGATTATCAGTGATAAAGAGATATGGTAAATTATTGCAGAGCAATATTGCATCCCACACCTACTGAATCAACAAGAGTGTAAGATGCAGAAAATTTTTGCTTAGGGGATGGCAGTTATTAGAAAGGAAATATGCATTTCTTATGCAAATATTTGTTATACTTTATGAGGTAGGTATTGGCTTGCTGGCTAGGTGTTTTCTAAGTGGTAAGATAAAGGTAATTAGCTCTGGATTTTATTTTACAGATTCAGTTTTATGTCACTTGGTCATTTTTGCCAATGAGTTTTAGAAGCAATGGAATATTTAATAATGTGTACGTGGCTCACACATGTAATTCTTTAATTAAATATATGTTATGAACTTAGTAAAAGATGGAGAAAATATAGACCAAACTCTTTAATGTTGCTTATGTGAGAGGATAGAGAAAGACTATTGATTTTCACTTTATTTGTAGACCTCTAGTTTAGTGAGTATATATTGCTCTCCTCTGCTTTAGTGCATACATCTGGATTGCTGCAATCAGTGATATGCTCCTGTTAGAAATGTAACTTGGTAAACTTTTAGAGAAGAGTTTAGCAAAATCTATTAAAAAATCTTAAAATATTTCCTTTGAGACAGAAATTTTACTTCTGGGACTTTATCCTAGGAAATAGGAAATAATCAGAGATGTGCAGAAAGATGGATATAACAGGCTGTTGTTCATCCAACATGTAGAATGGTGAAGAATTAGAAACCCAAGTATCCTATAACAAAATATCTTTTAAATTATGGTACATCTCATGTGAAGGGTGTGCTAATGAACTCAGTATATGTATATTAAACTCATTGTTTTGTTCATTTTAAATATGTTACAATTTTATTCATCAATTATACCTCAGTAAAGCTGGAAAAATGATGCTACATTTGTACAGTGGAATTCCATTGCATTTGGAAGAATATTTAAAGAGTTAGGAAAATGCATATGATACACTGCTAACTGGTTAACAAGTTATAAAACATTTTAATATGATCCCAGTTGTCTGCTTGGTGTCTGTTTTTTTTTTCTGATACTTTCTTTTGTTTTCCATATTTTTCTGTGATGATCTCATGTCCCCCCCCCCAACATTTTATTATGAAAATTTTCAAAAATAAAGAAAAGTTTAAAAAGTTTTATAGTGAACACCTGTGTATCTACCATCCAGGGTCTGTCATTAACATCAGTATTTGCTTTATCTCATATATACCCAGCTATGTATCCTTCCATTCATCAATCCACTTTGATGGCATTTCAAAATAAGCTACAGGCATCAGTACATTTCCCCTTAAGTTCCTGTAAAGCATGCCTATTATTACCAGAGTTCAGTATGTGTTTGCAGTTTTGTTTTCTTTTGAGATAAAATTTACATACAATGAAATGCATGTATCACTCAGTTTTGACAAATGTGAGCCCATGTGACCCATTTATTTACTTTTATAATTAAATTAAATATTTAATTATAATATATAATTAAATTGTAATATAATTAGAAAAACACAATTTTAAAAAGTGTAGCTCTGACAATCTGTGGCACTCTCTAAGGTTGTTCCAGGGAATTGAGTTTTATAAACCTCATTAGTATGTCACAAATTACTAATTTTTCAGTCTCAATGTGTTCCTCTAAAATGCTTAATCTGTACTTTTCCATAGCAGTGCTACGGGATCTGCAGTGGTGATTTAGCTTGTTGATGTTAGTTACAGGTTTACCTATAGTGCACTATTTATTTTTGTTTTAAAAAAGTCTACAACAGGAAAAAATGTTCTGAAGAATATATACCAAAGGTAAGAGAAGAAACCATTATCGTATCTTTTTGGAAAATTTCAGTTGAGCTGAGATCAAACCAAATTGCTGAGGCTGAAATTGAAGCAAGGAGTGGAGAGGGCAAAGAAGGCCATTGTGGATCAGTGTCCCTTCCAATGACTGCTGGCCCAGAGAACAGTCCCACACAACAAGTATTCATCAGCCTCACAGCGGGGGCTGTAGAACGGTTCATCGGAACAGCTTCATTTTACCCGTGCTGTACATTTGATGACATGTAGAACCAGACCTGTCTGTACATGGTATTTTTTTTTCCATCTGAGAGATGGAAACCTGCAAGCATTTGCATTAACTTGGGATTTGATATTCAACTGATAGTAGAAAACCAGATTTAAGTGTGAGATGTGAACGAAACACGATTGCTTTTCATTTTCCCAAAAGAATTGAAAGGAAGTTCAATCCTCAAGAGATAAAATATGAGGCTTTTTCTGCATTGGCCTTGCTTTTTGCAAGGCACCACTTCCTTTATTTAAAAAACATTTTTTCCTTCCATATCTGACTGTTGTGGAAATGTTGAAAGCCATATAAGTTAAAATTTCAAAACTGTCCCACATTGTAAATATTTATAAAGAGAGCTCAAAAATGTCAAAAACTGATTATAAGAACAGGAGCTAACAGTAACTTTTTATATAAAAGGGGAATATACATGTGAAATAGAAAACACAATCTTAATATTGACACAAAACTAGGAAAGAATGAGAAATAAAAGCTTTTGTTATACAAACTCTATCAACATGACAGCATTAGTGCTTCATGAAAACCTAGTTAATGTTACTACTTTGTTAGTTCATAGGAGAGAGACCCTCTTTTCTTTGTAGTTCTGTCGCTGGCTTTTTATTAATAAATTATTTGCATTTGCTTTAGTTGTAGAAATGCTGTTGTAATGTTGTCCCCTGTCCCTGAACACAATAAAGAGAATTACACATTTACCTCCTTTGTAAATCCTCGCCTGCCTTGCCTGGCTCACAGTAACGTACTTGTTCCTTGCTGCTTGGCATCATGTCACTGCAGACTCTCCTTTCATTCTCGTTCAGGAAAGCTGTCCTGTATTTCAGTACCCACATTTCCTTCATTTACTTTGTGGAGCCGTGAAAAGGCTAGAAGACGACTGTCCTCACTGTGTCACTGGTTGTGACTTGCGTGCGGCTATGTAGTAACAGAACATCTTGCTTTACCTGATGTTTGATTTTTTTAAATGCGCTTGCTTTTGTACCCCTTAGAGTGGCATGCCATTTCCACTTGTGGGATTTTAAACATTTCCCTGTGCCATGTTTTGACTCTGTGCTACATATATAAACCATCACTCGAACTAGAGAATAACAAAGCTAATGAGTTATTTTATTTGCCAATTAATGTAGGCATCATCCAGAAGTCTATATTGAACAGCTGTCTGTCACTCAGCTCTTTTTGATGAGATATTTCTGTTACTGGGAGCTTATAATCTATGACACTCCAATGTGAACTGCTATAAGGAGATACAGAAAATTAGTGGTTACAAAATAGTCACAGAGATGTAAAATTCAGCAGAGGGAGTATAGTCAGTAATATTCTAATAACTATGCATGGTGCCAGGTGGGTACTAGAATCATCAGGGGAATCACTCCGTAAATTATGTAATTGTCTAATCACTATACCTGAAACTAATATAAAATCATATTGAATGTCAACTGTAATTGAAAAAATATAAAAACAATAATAAAGTTAAAAAAAGTAAAGAGACATGGAAAATTGGACACATGTTGAACAAATATGTAAATTACATGGGTAAGCATGTGTTACTGATACTTCTGAAGGGAACACAAACCTTTTGGAAGAGGTAACTTTACAGTGAGGAAAAGCTGTAGGAATAGTTCCTTCTGGGATAAAACTACCTGAGTTGTAAATAAAATTCTTACCTGTTATGTGGAGTGCAATTACAGTAAGACACACGTCACCCTACGATATTTTTCAGATTATTGATGTCACCATAAAAATCTTTTATTTGCAAGAGAAAGCCCCTGTACTTACTTTTGCTCCTTAGTCATTTAACATTTTTTACATCCTTTCAAAACTTTGTTAGATTACTTGTTTACTTGCATGTGGAGGTTATTTTGGGCTTGTCATGTGAGGAACTTTATTGCAACTGTTATTTCAGCTCTCATTAAAGAAGCATTATTCTTGGTTTATTAAGCAATAAACATTTCGACTACTTAATGTTTATTCTCCAGCCATACACTAAATACTGTGCTGAATTCAAACCAATGCATGCATTTCAATAAAAATGTTATGTCCTGATTAACTGGTGTTATACAAAGCCAGGCTCTTGCTGCTGGAAGAAAAATAGTAGGAAGCACGAATTGCATTTCTGAGATACTCAAAGCCTAATAGGCAGACAATTGAAAAATTGGAGGAGAGGAAGAGCCACCCATGAATACTCCTGATAGTTTCAAAATAGATAGGATTTGCTCTCATTTTTCAGAATAGAATTACCTCACTTGTGTATTAAAAAGGTGCCAAGAATTTTCTTATCTACTTTCTGGTGTAGACAGGAAGTCACTGACATGACATTACCTAAGATAGGGACCTTCTTATCAACTTGTTCTCATTCACGCTTGAGCCCTTCTCCTGGTTAGGACACCCAGTTTCTGTTTGAACACTGTCATGGATAACATGTGAGGTGCAGGCTGTTCAATTTTGGAGCAGTTTCACTCTGAGGAAGTTCTTTACAATGTCACTTTCAGCCATTGATACTGGTTTCCTCTTCAGGGCCACACCAGGACAAATCCTAAGCAATAATAAACAGGGATCACCTTAGCTTTCCCTTCTTTTGTGAGATTTGGGTAAGGTTTTTGCTCTCCTGAGTTACAGAAGACAGTTTGCCGTTCCTAGTCTACTTGGGAGCCTTTTCTTCTCCATGTGTGCCTGGAGATCTTAATAAATTAGTTTGTCTTTGAATGAAAGGTTCTGTTCCATAGCAGCTGGGAAGGATTTTCCTGGCCATGTTTCTCAATCTGTTTTTTTTTTTCAGACCTGTTTCCAAAAAAGGAATCTAAGATGCTTTTCCTTAGCTCTGTGAATGTCAGATGTTCACTGATTCATGACCTGAGAAAAATTAAGGTGTCCTAAATGAAATGAGACTGCCGGAATTTTAATGACTTGAAAATATAACTCCTATCCCTGATACTGTTCTTCAGGAAAACAGCACTTGGTAAAATTAGCTACATTAGAGCAGCTACACTGATAAGGATGAAGATGTCTGGGCAGTGTTTGTGCGAGCTCTGTTTAAGGAGGGTACTGTACGGCTGCTCTGCTTTTGAAGAGAGATTATATTAAGCAATCAACGTACAGAATCGTTTTAACTCACTAAATTTTAAAAACAAGCGGAGAGCAGTGCTTTCTCTAGTGGGAAACTGAATTTGTTATTGGAACTAGGGTCATTGAGTCTACCTTGGTGGGGGTGGGGGGGTCAATCAGGAAAAAGGAGACATGTGTAAAACTTTAGACAAAAAATAAGTACTCAGATAAAAGAAAAAAGAAATATATGTACATTTTTATTTTAATCATTGGGTGGGAGTTTTAAAATATAATGCATAGTTTACTTAGCATCTAAACTAACTGCTCCAAAATGATTTAGCTGCTGAGCAAATTTTTAGAGTTGTGAACGTGGAGAACATTTTTCCCTTAAAATTTCAGGATAGTTTCTTAACCACAAAGCCTATGTCCTTCCTTGAGACAAACTTTATTCTCAGAGTAATTAAGAGATTTTAGTAAGAGATCAAGAAATTAACATTAACCAAATTTGAGGTATGGAGTGTTAAAATTTTATATTCTGCCTGGTTTTAAAAATAATTTCAGATTGTTAGTAGGTAGGATGAGTATATTTTTGAGGTTCCCGGTAAAATCCTCTGTACCTCCCCGAAATCTCTCACCTGAATGTAGAGTAAGGATATAAAGGAAGCGAACATGTCTTGAGTTCCTGTTATTTATAGCCACTACTCTGAGCACTTACATGTATTCTCTATGTAATTCTATTGCTAATGCCTCAAATTTTAGCATTGTAATTTCAGTCTTTAAGATGGTTTCCCTAATAAAACAGCAGCTACCACTGAGAAAGGTAACTCCACATGTTAGTGATATCACTGAGTAAATGACATACGTGGTTTTTTCCTGAGCACATACTTTTCTAGGTGGGGAGATGAATAATTGATGCTGCAGGACTCTATGACGGAACAGATTACAAGGCAGCCTCCTTTTCTGTGTTCTGCCATCCAACAAATATTGAGTATTTATTCCAAGCTCGGCACTATTCTAGATATTGGAGCCACATCAGTAACTAAAATAGAGAAATATTCATGCCCTTTTAGAGCTTACCTACAAATGTGGAAAATATGGTCTGTTAAAACATGATAAAGACCCTTACCCCTCTTAACTATGGGCTGAACGTAGTTACTAACATACAAAGATTAGAGTACAGAAAAGAAGGAATTAGTAAGTTATAGTGGACAAAACTGGCAGCCACCACCTTAGCCAACTGAGCAGGGTTAACATCACTAGTGATAATTTATGTCGATGGCATATATATCAATATGATGTGATGAGAAAAGTACTTCATCTTGGTGGTCTTCTTCCCCAAACCTATAGCCCCAGCCTAGTCATGAGGATAATGTCAGATATCCCAAACTGATGGACATTCTACAAAGTACCTGGCCAGTAGCCCCCAGACTGTTATGGTCTTGAGAAACAGAGAAAGACTGAGAAGCTGTCATAGTTCAGAAGAGTTTAAGGAGGAAAGACAACCAAACACAGTGCAGTATCCTGAATTGGATTCTAGAGCAGAAAAAAAGGACATTGGTGGGAAAATGGTGAATCCAAATGAAGTCTGGAGTTTAGTTAATAGTAATGTAGCAATGAAGGTTTCTTAGTTTTGATAAATCTACCCTGGTGGTGCAACATGTTAACATTAGGGGAAATAGGATGAGAGTAACCATCTGCATGATCTCCTCAACTTTTCTGTGAATCTAAAGTTATTCCAAAGTAAAAGGTTTATATAAAAATGTAAGGGAAAACACAGAGCAGTATAAAGGAGATAAAGAATGCCAGAATGGGGCCGAAGTTGCAAATTTAAATAGGTTAGTCAGTTACAGAGAAGGTGGTATTTGAGTAAAAAGTTGAAGGAAGGCCCAAGCCAGTTTGGTTCAGTGGATAGACCATCGACCTGTGGACCAAAGGGTCCCAGGTTCGATTCCGGCTGAGGGCACGTGCCTTGGTTGCAGGCTCCTCCCCGGCTCAGGCCCTGGTCAGGGCTCGTGCAGGAGGTAACCAATTGATGTGTTTCTTTCATATCGATGTTTCTCTCATCTTTCCCTCTCTCTTCCACTTTCCCTAAAAATCAATGGAAAAATATCAAAAAAAGAAAAAAAAAAAAAGAAAAGTTGAAGGAAGGAAGAGAGGGAGCAACATGCATATATGAAGGTAAAGCATTCCAGGCAGAGGCGAGTGCCAGGGGGGAGCATGTCTGATGTGTTGGAGAAACAGCAAGGAAGCCACTGTGCCTGGAGTGGAGTACACGAGGGGAGGAGAGACAACATGGACCAGAGGGTAACAGACCAAATGGCATAGGGCCATGTACGACACCGTAAGAGCTTCTGGTTTAAATTGGGAGGAAATGCTGAGCAATCAAATACTTTGGAGTAGAGAAGTGAAATAATTTGACTTATGTTTTAATAGACTAGGTACTCTGTTGAGAAAAGACGATATGGGGCAGAGGTACGGGCAGAAAGGACCAGCTAGGAATATAACCCAGATGAGAGATGTTTGTGGCTGGGGCCAGGAAGGCAGAAGGAAGTGATTGAATTTGGGGTGTATTTTAAAGGTAGAGCTAACTAGATTTGCTCACTGATTGGACATGCTCTGTGAAGGTAATCAAGGAACTTTCACAAGGCTTGCCCTGAGGAGAGGGAAGGACATATTTACCATCATGTGAGATGGAGAGAACATGGGTGGAGCAGGTTTGTAAGAGCAATCAAGAGTCTATTTTTTATACAAACAATGAACAATTGGAATTCACCATTTAAAAAATACCATTTACAATGCAACAAAAATATGGAATAGTTGGAAACAACCCAAATGTCCATCAGCAGATGGTTGGATAGACAAAATAAGATATATGCTTATAATGGAATAACATTCATTCCTTTAAAAAGAATGAATTTCTGATACATGCTACAGCATGGACAGATCTTGAAAACAGTATGCTAAGTGACAGAAGCAAAACACAAAAGGATACATATGGTATGATGTTAGCTATATGAGGTACCTAGAGTAGGCAAATTCAGATACCGGAAGTTAAGTAGTGGTTACCAGGGACTAGGGGGAATGGGCAGTTATTGTTTAATAGGTACAGAGTTTCTGTTTGCAATGATGAACAAATCCTAGAAATAGTGGTGATGATTGCACAACGGTCTGAATGTACTTAACCCATTACACTTAAAATGGTTAAAATGGTAAATTTTATATGTACTACAAGTAAAATACAAAGTTTTATTTTAAAAAGAGGAATACTAAGGGTTAAATTTAACAACTGAAATGTGCAAAACCTTTGCACTGGCATTGCCGAGCGAAATTAAAGAGGGCATTAATAACTGGAGGGTTACACTGTGTTCCTGGGTCGGAATACATGCTATTAAGATGCCAGTTCTCCTGAGCTTGATTTGTTGATTCAATACAATCCCAATCACAACACCAGCCAATTTTGGTGGAGAGATTTATAAGTAGATTGTTAAAACAGATATGGAGTTACAATGAACCTAGAATAGCTAAAATAACTTTGAAAAATAAGAGCAATGTTGGAGGATTTCTACTGCTGCTTTATTTCATTACTTACTATAGAGTTATCAAGATTGTATGGTATTCATGTACAGATAGATGGGTTGTCCTGAGTACAGTGAAGTAAAAGCAGAACCAAAGAGTTAAGGATGGATGCAAGGGGAGGATTCTGTTGGTTGCCATGGAATTTAAGCTAGGTGAAGAGGGAAGGGAAGACATCAGGGAAGGGAGTGGCACTGAAAGGATACAGAAACAGTTGATTGTAGGTCGAGGGATTGTTTGAATTTAGGTACTAGAAGATGGGTGCTGGAAACAGGAATTGGTGGTTAGCAAGTGGGGTGAATGGACTAGTATCATTGAGGGGTGCAGCTGTTGGTAATGCAGGGTCTAGGGCAGCCGTAGGCAAACTACGGCCCGCGGGCCGGATCCGGCCCGTTTGAAATGAATAAAACTAAAAAAAAAAAGACCGTACCCTTTTATGTAATGATGTTTACTTTGAATTTATATTAGTTCACACAAACACTCCATCCATGCTTTTGTTCCGGCCCTCCGGTCCAGTTTAAGAACCCATTGTGGCCCTCGAGTCAAAAAGTTTGCCCACCCCTGGTCTAGGGTGTGACCAAAGGAATGTGCAACCAAGGTGTGGTAAAGGCTTAGATCCTTACAGGGGAGTTCAAGGATGTTAGAGGACAAGTGTCAGGCTCATTCATGTGCATGTAAACATCCCCACACTATGATACAGGAATAGTAATTGGAGAAAATGACAGCTAGGAGCTGAAATAATAAATGAGGGGGGGACTGTCTGGAATTGGTATATGTTGGCAGTAATGAAGGTTAATGGATGATGCAGTCTAATGGCGTAAGATTTAGGGAGGATCTGGGAAGAGCTCTTGAAATGGCACTGAGGCCACCTTGCTCACCTTGTGCCCTGCCCGATGGAGCAAGTGCGTAAAGAGATGGGCTGGCTGCCATTGAGATGCGTGCAGAGGAGAGCGCGGCTCCCATCAGAGAGGATGAGCGGAAGTTTAGAGAAGAGGTTCAGGATGGTGGGGTCCAGCTGATGAGGGAATGTGAGGGCACTGGAAGGGTCTCAGGAGATGGGGGTGGGAAGTAGGGTCTAACTGGAATATGTGCAGTCATACAGGGATCAGCATGTGAGGGATGAGGGAGGAGCAGCCTGGGGCCTGGGCTGTTTTGTGGTGATGACATCAGCAGGGACGGTGGGCACAGAGAGACTCGCTCCAGAGTTCTCGAGGCAGGTAGCTGCAGCCAGGCTGTGGGGGTGGGAAGGGGTCGGTTTTGGCCTTCCTGGCCTCAGAGTTGGACAGAAGAGACACGTGGGGAGGAACACATTGACTATGGAAATCTGTTTAACAAGAGGAGAGATTTTCCTTGACTTCAGGTTGTGTGATTTGTGTGGTCTGGAATTTGTCAGAGACACAGAGCAGATAACTGGCTGAGAACAAGGCCATTCTAGAGAAACTAGGAAGCTGAAAATG
>NW_005871053.1:9342348-9344330 GCF_000147115.1 Myotis lucifugus | reverse complement strand
TTTCTTTTTTAATATTTTTATTGGATTTCCACAGAGGGAAGGAAAGATGGGGGAGAAGAGATAGAAACCTTCAAATGATGAGAGGAGAATTCATTGACCCAGCTTCCTCCTGCACGCTTCCACACTGGGGAATAGAGGCTGCAACCAGGGGCATGTGCCCTGAGCAGGAATTGAACCGTGACCTCCTGGTTTCAGAGGGTCGATGCTCAGCCACTGAACCATGTCGGCTGGGCTGTGATGTTTTCTTACAATATATTTTATTTCCCTCACCAGCAACAATATTTGGTCATGAATTTGCTGTATTTTGTGTTATGAAGTAGGATATTTTAACCTTTCTATAACTATACATGTTCTTCCCCCTTTCCCTGTCCTCTGGAAAGTGATATCTTTTCCTTATTCGAGAATCACTGTCCTGTAGGATCCTTGTGCTTGCATACTAGAACAGTATGGAGACATTTTTCACAGATGAGATTGGTGGAGTGAAAAGGAGTGGCATCTTAGTGCTGGCGAGAGGATGGAATAATGGGCTCGCGTCTTTCGTATCTGCTGGCAATGGTGAAGGATAATGAATAGTGCGCCCTAATGACATGTGACTCAGTAGTTAAGGAGGGGCATGGAGAGCTGTGTGGAAGTGGAAATGAGAAACAAGGAGGACAGTGTGCTCACCTCCAGGCCCAGTGAGGCAAGTGCTGAAAGAGATCCACCCGCCTGCCATTGAGAGGCTGCAGAGAAGAAGGAAACTTCAGGGAAGTTTATATTCCATGGAAAGTCTAAGATGGCATAGCCTTCTGAGGCAGTTTACGGAATTGACAAGATTAAAATGAAATGCCATTGCCTTGGCCAGTGTGGCTCAGTGGTTGAACATCAACCTATGAAACAGGAGGTCACTGTTTGATTCCCTGTCAGGACACATGCCCAGGTTGCGGGTTTGATCCCCAGTGTGGGGTGTTCAGGAGGCAGCCAATCAATGATTCTCTCTCATCATTGATGTTTCTATCTTTCCCTCTCCCTTCCTCTCTGAAATAAATTTTAAAAATAATATATTTTAAAATAATAATAAAATGAAATGCCATTTGACCCATCACCCTCACTTTTAAGAGTTTTTTTTCTACTAAAAAAAATAATTAGAAAAATGAACATTCATATGTATTAAGAGTTGTGTATGGCCGTGAAAATTGGAAACAGTGAGCACGTGCTACCTTTATAATCAGAAGAAAAAGTCAAAGCTAACCAAATGCATGGAATCTACTTATAGCAGGTAGATGGGAAAAACATCTTTACAGTCTGTCTGTTTTGTATACAGAGGCAGTTTATCCTCTGTTTAGTTTTGAATCATGCAAAGTTATTTGAAAGTATATTCATACACTTTTGATATTTTTCGCTTCAACTCTCCCAGAATATCATTGACGTCCCATAATTTTAATCTTATTTATCTTATTTACCCCCCCCCCCAATTTCTTTGCTGCCATGAAGCTCTGCATACATGTGGTCTAAAGTAAACACATATTCTACTTAACGGCTTTTCCAGGTCTTAGTTGTTAGCGAAAGAAACATTGCAGGCATTTTAAGTTAAATGTACTTTGCATTTACCTGGGCCTGGGCACCTTCTTTTAGTATTCTTTAGGAATATAAATAACTCGTTTGGTTACTAGCCAATAAGGCTTTAGAGTTTTGCCTTTGTTTGTAGCTTGCTCCAGATCTGGTAATTATAAGGGAGATGAATCTGCATTTGCTCTGTAGGTGAAAACCTATAAAGAACACCTAACCCAGTACTCGGGTGGTAATTGAAATTATGTATTTTCCTTAATTTTGTTGGATTGTTTGTTTCTTTTTGTTTTAGCAAACCCATAAAGGCTCTGGAATGCTTACCCACAGCCAGTTGTCAGGATGAGTTGGGTATTTTCCTTTTAAGATCTGTATATAAACACGAGGAAAACATTTCACACCTGTTTATCTTAGCAGGGCCTGCAGAGAGGGGGGAG
>NW_005871053.1:9236880-9342248 GCF_000147115.1 Myotis lucifugus | reverse complement strand
GCGTTTAGAAAAGAGCATCTGCGACTGTGTCAGCTTGGGTAAGAGCACTCAGAGCCAGACGGAGGGCCCACAGTCAGACAAAACCCTTTTCTGCATCTCTCACTTCTCCATTTGAGTCCGTCTCTGCAGGTCTTTCAGCTCACCTCGCTGAATTGTCTATGTTCACAAGACACTCCTATGACACATTTTCAGAAACACTTTAGGGTTTAGAATTTTTTTCTTTAATGAAATCGCCTTCAGATTTGGTTCCCATTTGAGATAGTAAATGTCTCTCTCATCCTAGTATATGGGAAATCTAGTCGGGTGGGGCATCGTGGATCTGTTTCGTCCAAAGGGATATTCGATGACCTACCTTTTTTTTTTTAATATATATTTTTATTGAGTCAAACCAGCTAGGGCTGATGACCTACCTTTTAAGATATTATTAATTCAGATCAGTAATAAGTTAGATGACATGAGTAAAATTAATCTCTTTTTGACTTTAGAAAGAAACAAAGTCCTTTTTTATACAACTTTTAAATAAAAAAAAAGTGATGTCCTCTTTGACTGAATCAGTTCATAAGTTATACAAGAAACTTGGTCTGTTTTTCATTTGCCACCACCCCTCATCACGGACTTTCTTCCCACTTAACCATTGGCTGCAGCCTCATGTCTTCACCTTGCAGACATTCCCACCTTCCCTGATTTCAGTACCTGCCTCAGTTGTGGTTGCCATCCTGTCTTTGACCATCACCCTGAGTGAATTTGGTGTCCACCTGAAGAACCTCTGAGCTGATGCAGACTCGTGTCACTACCGCTTCTATGACTGTCAGCTCTACTTTCCTTCAGCCACTTCTGGGTAAAACCTTCGACATCTCATAGCTTAGGGCCGTTCTGCCTTCAGAGGAGCATCCCTCCTCTGCCCATCATTTATCTTCCCCCGTCTTCCAACAGCTCTGTCGTTCTTCAACCTTATCCTGGCATCTAGGTTTTATTCTCCAAACTCAGCACTCACATTTGGATTCACTTGTCTCCAAGCCTAGAGATTTCCCACCAGACACTCATTTCAGTGCTCACCTCTTAATCCTGTTAAATTCCTTTCTTTCTTAAAAAAATTAAATCTTTATTGCTGAAAGTATTACATGTGTCCCCCTTTTCCCCCTATTAACGCCTTTTAGCCCCCCATCCCCCCCAAGGCCTTCACCACCCTATTGTCCGTGTCCATGGGTTATGCATATATGCATACCAGTTCTTTGGTTGATCACTTCCCACCCACCTTCCCTCCCCCTTTCTTGTCTCCTTGATCTTCTAGTCCTTGAAGACATAACACAGTGGATTTGTACATCAGTGCATCACCTGGCTCAGGGTTCATTGTCTTCTTAATGGGCAAGTGATGTCAACATATGTATTCATAGGTTTAGTTTTAATAATTTTTGGCTGTGTCAAAAATTGACCCTACCATCAGAGGACAAACGTTTACAACACTGAGAAACCCAACTAATGGAATTACAGGGTCTGCAGTTTTAACTCTGGGCTACAAACTTCAGAGTCTCCATATAGTAAGTAACCTGAGGAAGTAAAGTCAGCCTGGTGTCGCACAGTGGGAAGTGGGGAGAACTGTGGGGAGTGGAGAGGGCAGCCTGCACTGGGCATAGCTGTGTGCTGGTCCAGCAGGGCAGTCACTGTTTAAAACTGGACCCAGGCTGGCGGCTCATGCATGCATCTGTCCTGCAGATATGTTCTGTTTGGTCCACACAGTATTTTAATTTTTAAAAATGTATCATCAACATTTAAAACTTAGATGATTTTGCATGAAAATCCAGATTTCTGACTTCCGTGAAAAAGAAACACGCTGGATCCCTGTTGTTGAGTGTAACATTGGCGACTTCATTGATGAGGGCAAGGCGCACTTGGAAATATCAGTTTTAAAAGATTTAGTAAATGCCCGGCCAGCACAGCTCAGTGGTTGAGCGTGGGCCTATGAACTGGGAGGTCATGGTTCGACTCCCGGTCAGGGCATGGTTGCCGGCTTGATCCCCAGTGGGGTGTGCAGGAGGCAGGCAATCAATGATTCTCTGTCATCATTGATGTTTTTCTCTCTCTCTCTCTCTCTCTCTCTCTCTCTTCCCCCCCTTCCTCTCTGAAATCTATAAAAAATATATTTTTTGAAAAGAAATAAAATAAGTAACACTTAACACATAGTAGAGTGCTTTATTACCAGACATTTCTATTCCATTTAAAGGCTTCTCCCACCCCCACCTCTTTTGGAGGTTTTCCCCAAATTATAAGGAGTATTAAGTGCATTGGTATATTTAATTTTCTTTGTCTTTTGAAGACAGAATTTTTTTAAATGATGAGGTTTGTAACAATACAAAGATAAAATTTTATATGAGTTAACTCCTCAATGATTTACTCATAAATGAAAATAACAAGGCTCTTACATACCTCATCTGTTTTGCTATTTATTTTCTTACTAAAATTCCACTTTTTAGATTGTAACCTAAATATCCTTAATTGCACAAGAAGAATCGGTTCATAATTTCCAAGATTGCACAACGCAGACTAGGACAAATGTTAAGATTCTGTAGAGGAGTGCTCATCTTGAAAATGTGGCTGAATGAGTCAAAGAGACATAAATAACTTCTGGCTACAGAAATTTTTGTTACTATCTTCTGGCACCTAATACCAGAGACACTTTCCTCTTTCCTCCTAAGGTGTATTAGAAAAAATGCTTAAGTTATATAAAGGCCTTCTCTGTTCAGTTAGAGTGATGTACCTGCCATTTGTCAAGGTAGGGAGGGTAGGAAGAGGCAGCAGGTGCTTGGGGTAGTGGTAAACTGAGAGATGTGCCAAGAGCACAGTTTCTAAATCTCTGGGATGGCAGGAGACTTGGCCCACGGGGTTTTCTGTTCTTTCCACAATTATAACCACAACAATTTGGACCTGAAAACATTTTATCTCAGGTCAGCTGTTTTTGCTTCCATTGTTTTTCAAATGGAGCAATCTAGCCATTTAGAAGACCTTAAGATTATGTGTCATCTCTTTCTATTTGTAATTCCATTTTCCTCCAATCAGAATATTTCTTAGTTTATTGTGTTGTTTACATTTAAGGAGATAAAATAATTTTTTAAATAGATGTGCTTGAAAGAATGAGATGTGAAGTTAGTAAAATTAACGAGTCTAGTTGCAGGAGCGAGAACTAACCACTGAGTTGTATGGACCTGTCAATTTTTAAAAATTATTTCCAGATTCTTATTTCTGTGTTACTGGTTTGTGATGGGGGAACAATTTAGAAAAGCAGCAGGTAAAAAAATGCAGCATGTGACTATTTTATGTGTTTGTTACTTAGATTTACTGGGGGTCTAATTTTGATTCCTTTGGACACGAACACGCAGGAGCCACAAGCATACACATGTATATACGCCACACCCACACACTTCCCCCCGTAGGCTTTCACTGGACTCCCCCCCCCGCCCGGGTTCCTGGAAGGTGCAAAAGTCCTGAATGGCAAGCTTGACGTAGAAGTGAGTAGTAATTATGTCAGTTCACCATCATTTTTTGCATCTACATCATCACAGTATATTGGACTTAATTTCAAACTGACATTTCATTCAAGAAATCACAACTTTTTCCTATTATTTACTCAAAATGTTATCATAATAATAATTTTAGAGGCAGCTGCCACTGGGTTTGAAAGGTATACAGTTTGTCCAGCTAGTAAATCCTGTCCAGGGGGTGGTAATTCACTATGAAACCATAGGTTATGGTATCAGCCAGGTTCCATTCAGGAGACAGAAACCACGCCAGTGATTTGAAAAGGGAAAATTCAATATAAAATTTGTTAACTAGCAAGAGGTCAACTACCATTAGCCAGTAAGAACCCCTAAAGAATATAGGAATAGCAAATGTGGGGGCAGCTCCCATCTCTAGAGCTTAGGGAGGAACAGACTTGGGACCACCCCCACCCCCAGGCTGAAATTGAGACCTCACTGGAGAGCATGTGGCTGCAGCCTTCTGGACGATGGGTTTGCTGTGGTGTCAGACTGGCCCTGGCCCATAAGAAGCCATCTGCTGGGGTTCCAGTAGAGTTCTCAGGGTGCCATGGGCTGGGCTGGTGTGCAGGAAGCTACCTGCTGGGTGATGGCAGACTGAAGCTGGTCCACAAGGATCTTCCCATTGAGGTCCCAGTAGAACACGTGAGGGTGAGTGACACTGGGTCTCACTCATGCTCCGGCAGCCACAGCCACGGGGGGAACTCACACAGGAAACCGACAGAGAAGTCGCTCCTCTGCTGTGCCTTGCAGTGTCCCTCCCAGGCCCTGTGTTGACACAGCCTGCCACTGTGCCAGCTGGCAAAGGAGAACTGTTTATAATGTCTAGCTCCAGTTCACAAGGCAGGGCAAACACAATAGATGGGGTGCTAGGAGGCAACCACTTGTTCACTGGCACGGTTCACCCCTTTGGCTCCTCGGCATCTGTGTACACCCTCTACAGTGTGAACTTCCATATAATGAAACAACTGTGCTTTCACCAGTCGACACCAGCTGTCCCTCGTACAAGTGCAGAAGTTCTCACTCTTCCCCTAAAATAAGGAGACACACAATCCCAGCAGTCATTGTGTCCATTGCTGGCTTTGTTAATTCCCCTTCACATTCTATCACAGCCCCATTAAATATTCTGTTACCTAAAGACTAAATCATAAAGTTAACTCCTAACAACTTGTATATAAAACATGGGGGAAATAGCCATTTTTCCAAAGGAGATATGCAAATGGCCTCGTCATTAGTGTATGTGTTTTGTGGAAGATGTGTATGTTCAATCTGCCTTTAAATATATCTCTTGTAGAATCTCATGCACATTTCCGCCTGAAAGAAAGCGCGTTTTCAGTGCAATAAATTCTTGTTCATGTAATTCTGTCTTCAGATCATTAATATATCTATGTGTCCTGGGAGAGCAGCTAAAGAACATACATTGTTTCATGGCATTTTGTCATGGTGGGAGCCCTCATCACAGCAAAACAAGAGGCTCACATTGCCTTTAGAGCAACCTCACTCTCTTGTGTTTCTCAGCTTAGAGCCTCTACCTCATAGTTTGGAAAAGAAAACAAAGTTAAATTTTTGATATGGTCACTGAAAACAGAATCTTACATTATTGAATAGTAGTATTTTTTGTCTAACACTGAAATGTCAATAGACTGGGGCGTGTAAGAGAAGGTGCATTTCATGCCAGAGAGTTTTCTCAAAATTTTTTTTACCCTTTATTTCCTTTTAATTTCCTAAATTGAGGGATGTATACTTTGTATACTTTTCCAATTCTGTTTGCCAGTAATCTGTACATTATAAGTGAACAGAAAATTGTACCACTAGAATGATTAAAAACAAATGCTTTGCAGCAATATAATTAAATTTCTTTATGGATCTTCAGTAGGTTTAATCCAAAGAGTGAGGTATTGTCTCTTTGTGTATGTATGTATGAATGTATGGATGGGTGGATATCGATATAAATATTTACATATGGATTAGAGTGTTTATAGAATTTGGGGTTCTACTGTGTAGTTGAGGCAGAGAAAAGAATGACCTGCATAGGACAAAGAGATAATGCTACAGTATTCCAGTGGTGAGACAGGGAGAGGGTGGTGTCTAAAGTAATAAAGCGTGCTTCTTTACAAAGAGAACATTCACCTCTTATTTTTATTGTCAGTCCATAGAGAAGGGGCGTGAGAGCTGCTCGAATTGCAGAATGCTCTTGCAGACCATCCTGGGCAGTAAGGTTGTCGTAGAAAGGCAGGGTCAGCATTCAGCTGGGCAGCATCCACACGTTTAACTCTGAGGCTGCAGCCAGTAGGCGGTGTGTGTTTTCTGGATTATAGGAAATGAAAGGGAGCCTGCAAATAGTGTTACCTTGTGTGACAGCCGCGTGGTTTTAGAATGGACACTTAGTTTCTCGCCAAACCACAATCCTGTTGGGCTTGGTTTTGTGGTTTTCTTTGAGCATGCAACAGGAAGTAGCGACTAGCATGGTGACTACTCAGTGCACATCAGGTTTTCGGTCACAAATGAATAAAACAAGGAACAAGAAAACCAGTTTCCATGGCAGAGGACAACCCAGTGGTCAATCCCCTCTCATTATCTGAGTGAGTTTAAGAAAGAACAAAAAGATGGATGTACACTGATTATAAAATCTCTGAAGGTGAGGTTCCCATTCCCCCATTCCATCTCCTACCTCATTTAAACCTCTGTTAATATTTAAATAATTTAAATAACTTTTTACTACTTTCTCACCCCTTTTCTTAAAGCGTGCCCTGCTATTCATACTGGGGAAATAGATGAAAAATACTTTTATAAATAATTTGCTTAGAAACAGCAGTTTTGCTTTTTTGAAGATTCTGTTTTAAAAGGTGACTGTTAGAATTAGCAGCATCTTTCAAATTTAGGATCCCAGCTAAATACAAACATGTTTACATTTTGAGGAGTTTTTGATGGAGAAGGCAGATGATGGGAACTGACTGGCATGAGACAGGAGAAAAAGCTAAGATGTACTTTTAGTAAACAAGGCAGCCTTCTTTCTTGGGGAAGCTTTTTTTAAAAAAAAATGCCTAATTCCTAAATGAGATGGGCATGGGGTGCTAACCTCTGAAATGTATATGTTGGTTTGGAATATAATGTTAGTAAAATTTATCTTAAATTAGTGCAAAAGAAGAGATGACGTCAGAAGCCCTATAATTTACACATGTCAACTAATAATGCCTGCCTTCCTTTACCCAGCTCTTCCCGTGTGCCTGTGTTCTGTGTCATAGGTAACACCCCGTGCGTTAGGTATTGTTACCAATACACAGGAGAAAAAAATGAAGAGCTAACTTGTATGCCTAAGGGCACATAGTAAGTGGTGGATCTAGAATTTGAATCCATACCTTCCTGGCTCCTATGTACACTTCTTTCAACTGCACCTCTGTTAACTGAAACGTACCTAGTTGAAGCCTTCCCAATGCCTAGTTACAAATTTCTTTTTTATTCTAGCAGGAGCAATAAGTGAAGTAACTTTGAAATGAAACATTTATGGAAGTTATTAAAATAAGAGAAAGTTATTTTTTCTCTGGTACTGGGTTTGTCTCACACTCCTCCTCGATGCCTTCTCCGGTGTTTCTCATGGTAGTTTTCTAATTGCAGTTCCCATGAAGCTGCGTTGGTTTGGGTTTATGCATCTGCAAAAGACCCTGTGACAGAGCAGCAGATGGAAAACATTACGGTTACATTGATTTTAATTAGAAGTTTCCATTCTGTTATTTGCATTGTTTCCCCCATAGCTATATATTGAGACTTTGCTTAAGATCACGATTTAGAAGGTTATTGAGCTGATTCTTTCCTGGAAGTATAAAATAATAGACCACTTCCTGTTCAAATAGAATTTCCTTTAAATTCCATTAAACAAGAACCTGTCTGTTGTTTTTTTAATCCTCACCTGAGAATATGCTCATTGAGAGGGCAGGAGAGAGAGGCAGGGAGGGAGGGAGAGAGAGAGAAATATCGATGTATGACAGAGCATCAATTGGTCATCTTCCGTTTGTGCCCCTACCAGGGATCAAACCCACAACCTTTTGGTGTACAGGAAGATGCTCCAACCAACTGAACCACACCAACCAGAGCCAATAACCTGTTTTCCCCCCATTGTCAAAAAATATTTTTATTAGTTTCCTTTATTATAGTTATTGTATACTCGCAGTGTATCTGTATGTGTAGGTGTGTGTGTTCAAATTTTATAAAAGAAAACAAAAGGGCAATTGCCATTTAATTTTTCAGCTATTCAAAATTTGACAGTTCACCCAGAAGTTCCTAGTTTGGCTTGTGTGGGGAGGGGGTGCTTTCTTCATTTCCATACCTCTCTTTTGGTTCTGAGAATTGTTTCAGCAGACTGCAAAGCATTTCCACTGGACACTTCGTGCGTGGGCTTGTCCAGAGCTTTGCCGGGGAGAGGGTCTTTCTTCATCACTTTCTTTATTTCTCTTACTTGTACTACCGGTGAGCCCAAGGGCTTTGCATTTCTGTTCTTGGCAGACTATCTGGTAAGTGAAATGAGATTAGCAGTGAGGGAGAGGGAAAGTCAGGCTGGTGAGTTGTTATTGCTACTAGAGTGTCATCGTGTCTGCATCAAACAGAAACTTTAATTGCACCAGGATTCAGAGTTTGACGGGATTTTAGAACCTACCAAAATTCTACTGAAACACGTGGCTATGACTAAAGCAAGATGCTTTCCAAAACAGATTTTGACTTGTCTAGGAGAACCTTTGAGCACAATGTGCATGTGAGTTCTTAGGTATTATGTGACTTTACATAGGAGCGCCATTTGTGCAGAGTTTTTGTCTGCCTGCACAGAACCCTTGGCTCTGCCTTCTGAGTTGTGAAAATAGCAGAAGCAGCAGCCCGAAGGTCCTCAGTCATCCTTGGCGTCGTCACTCATTTTGTTTTTCTGCTCTGGCTTTTACCCACTAGAGGGGATAATGCATTATCTTCAGGGAATTCAGAGACTATCCTGTGTGCCTTATAGAATATAAGGTAGCTTAGTAATACACATCCATATAAAGTTGCATGTATAGTAATTGACATGAGGTGCTCCATTAAACAATGCAGTGCCACAGTGTACCAGTTCTTCGGGATATGTTGCCATGGATACCCAGTGTGATGGAGATGGGGAAAGAGTTGCTTAGGAACTCAGCAATTTCATTGTGAGGTACAGTGGAAAATACACTGTCCAGAAATAGCTACCATTAATCCAGTCATGTATGCAAATAGTTGTTTTCAAAATTGTCAATTAAAAGAAAAACGTTTCAAAATGAGTATGAATTAATGAAAGTTAGTTTATATTGTCTGTTGTTTTGTAGGCCAAAAAGCTGGGCAGAATTCTTCATTTTAGCTGGGAAATTATGTGGCATACAGATATCCTTAAGAGAAAAATATTTTAATCAAAGACGAATAAAACAAGTGCAGAAATGCAGAAGGATGGCGATAGGACAGTAGGAGGTGAGTCCTCTGGGGGTCTGCTCATGGGCCTCAGAGTTGGGAACCCTAGGCAGCCTTTGGATTGATTTCAAAGCAAAGATTTGGGAAAGGAGCAAGTTTTAAGAAATAATAAGATGTGATAAAAGCAATAGTAAGACGGCAGCTAGTTTGATGTGATTTCACATCCTCCCCTGTGGCTAGGAGTAGTTTGCAAACAGGACTAATTCTAATTCTTTGATTTCCTGGAGATATTCCCTGACTTCACCCCAACCATCCCCATTGAAATTCTCATTTCTAATCAAATGGATTCCAAAACGAGGTCCCCGAAATGGAAAGTGAGGACTGCTAAGGAAATGGGTGTTCATCTCGCTGGATTCTCAACTGTATAAATTTGGTTGGCAATAGAAAGATGTTTTAGAATTGGTTCTCCCTTATCGCCATCTCTGCTTCTTGTCATTCAAGTCATTATTATCTCTCCTTCCAGCGCCTGGCTATTTCCCCTTCCTGATCCATCTGCCAAATGGACACCAACTGGAAAAAAAGAAAAGAAAAGCAGATCAGATCATGTCGTTTCTACACCAGAACTTTTGATGGTTTTCCATTACCTATAGAATAATTTCTAACCTCCCATAATATATTAGACCCTTTAAACAAATTCAGCTCAACAATGCTTTCAACCTCTTCTCCTGCCATCTTTCCCTCATGAGAGGACAGAACTTTCTCCAAATGGGCAGTGCACTTTCCTGCCTCCAGCTGGAATGCATTTCTACAGCTCCCACAGGTCAGAGGGCTGTTGTCCTTAAAATTTCCCTCCTTAGTGCTGGCTGGTATGGCTCAGTTGGTTGGGCATCATCCCCTGCAATGGAAGGTCTTGGGTTCGAGTCCAGTCAGGGTACCTTCCCAAGTTGCATTCAATTCCCCAGTTGGAGCACATACAGCAACCGATCAATATTTTTTTCTCTCTCTCTTTCTCTCCCTTCTTCCCTCTCTAATATCAATATTAATTTAATTTAATTTTAAAATGCCCCTCCTTAAAAGCTCTTCCTGCCCTCGGTCCCTTCCCCCCTGTCAGAGTTGCAGTTTCTCTCTGTGTTTTCATAGACTCTGCTTATACCTCTACCCAGCATGTGTCCTAAGTTGGTTTTGTGTAGTGTGGTGGTTAGAAGTACATGCTCAGCATAGTGTAGCACAGTGCCTAGCACATTGTAAGTGTCAAATAAATGTTAGAAATACATACTGAGTATATCCTGTGATCTCTTCCACTTCCCAGTGCCCAACAGTGCTTTACACATAGTAGGTACTCAAAAATATTTATTGATTAAAAACTGGCTTATTTCCGTAGAGTCCTCAATAAGTATTTCTCTACTAAAGCCGGTAATGGAGGTAAATAAAATTTAGGGAGAAATATTTTTAAAAATACGTTTTTATTGATTTTTTTTAGAGAGGAACAGAGAGATAAAAACATTCATGAGAAACATCGATCAAGCGGCTGCCTCCTGCTCGCCCCCTACTGGGGATCGAGCCCACAACCCGGGTGTGTGCCCTGACCAGGAATCGAATTAGAGACCTCTTGGTTCATGGGCTGACATTCAACTCTGAGCCACACTGACCGGGCTAGGGGAGCAATATTTTTAAATGATTTATCTAAATTTTTGTGTATTTTAAGAGGGGCAGTATGGTGAAGAAACACTTTATATGCAACTCCTGAATTTTCGAAGACAGTATAGTAGCAAAGCAGGGTACACTTGGAAGAGTCCTTTACCCATAGAGCTGATGTCATTGTTTTTAACCATGGTAATTAAAAGTGGATGTTATCTGAAAACAGATTGGGTAACACGGGGAGAAATGACGCACAATTTGGAAAGGAATTTCCTGGAAGAAGCTCTTTCACAATAGCTAACAGAAAGGACACAGGCCAGAGTTTGATGTAGGGAGTGAGAGTCATTCAGGGACTATAGCATCTATAGTACTTTAGAATTTTAAACACAGTCATAAAATAAAGGGACAACTGAGAGCATACCTTCATAAAACTACAGAAATGTCAAGCTGAAAAGGACCAACCTCTGGTTTTTCTAATTTTAGCTGCACATCAGAATAACTTGGTTTGTTAAAATATACATCGTTGGCCCTACTTCTAAAGATTCTAATGTAATAGTTCCAAATAGAGCCTAGCACATGTGTGTGCATGAGCATGTGTGAGTATTGCTTTTTAACATCCCTGATATAGCAGGTCAGTGGACTGGCATTAAGGTACCCAACCAGAGATTCTTATATGGGATTATTTCCTACATCATATGATTATCTGGACACTTTAATACCTCTGGTAATAGGAGCCTTATATTAAGACACACACACACACACACACACACACACACACACACACACTTTTTTTTGGCCTCTTTTAAAAGCCTTAATTGGCTTTAGTTAGAATTTGCTACCCTTTGGTTCTAGTATGGTCCATTGGAGCCACATAAATTGGGTCTGGTACTTCCTCCACCCGGCAGCCTTCAGATACTTGGAGATAGCTATGATGCCCTTTAAACCTTCTTTTATTTAGGCTGTAGAGCCTTCCCACCGTATTGTGCTGTGGTTTCTTAATTCAGAAGCCATTTATTAAGTACTTGATATATGCCAGAACTGTGCTGGATGGAACTTGGAGGACCCACAGGATCTAATAGTTCAACTGAGAGAAACAGACTTGCAAACATAGACCTTCTGTACAGAGGCAGTGGTTTAAAGTGTGGTTGTGGGGTCAGACCTGTGTTGGAATCCCTACCTCGGCCACTTGACCAGCTTAGTCTTCAGGCAAGCTCTTTGTGCCCTAACTCCTCATTTCTAGGGGAAGGTACTGATACGCCCTACCTTATATTTGTCTTATTGTGAGTTAAAATGCGATACACTGCCAGAAAAGCTAATGTGAAATTCCAACTGTGATAAGGGAAACTGAGGATCCTGGACCAGGGAGATCATGTCCTCTTCATCTGTTTAAAGTTCTGTCTGCTCCTACTTTGCTTTTTACTCAGTGGGATGTTAGACAAACAGTTAACCTCTCTGGAACTTCGTTTCTTCCCCTATAAAATGGAGATGATTCCTGCCTAGTTGTGTTTCCCTTTTGAAATGTAAAGAGCAAATGTAATGAATGCAAATGATGTTGTCACTTTAGAGAATTTTGTCATATTTTATTCATGCGGTTCAAAACCCTTTTTCCTTGATATGACTGACATTACTATACAGAATTTTAATTAACTAAAATTTAAATTTACTAAAATCTTAGAGATTGTAGCATATTCATTATTTTTTGGCTTGCCTTATATTCAGGAAAATGTGGGCATTGAAGTGGTTGACAAATGGTAAATTACTTTTGTTTGCATATTCATTTTCAGTTTTATATTCACTGGCAAATCTGTGTGCTAAACTGACCAAGGTATTTTAGAAAAAGTTGTACTGAATACCCTAACAGTATGAATGCTAGACTAGCGGTGGCAAAAGCAGCATGGACCACCTCATTCAATGAGCCTGCTTCCACTTTTAGGGGGAAAGGATACTCCAGGAATACAGCAAAAGAACAAGGTGGTAGTTTCTCTGACACTATAAGCTGGTGGCTGGTGCTTTTTTGGGAGCGGGGAGAAGTCTCCTTTTCCCAGGCCTGTTTGTCTCTGTCTCTTGCTTGTTCAACTGTTCTAACGACAAACATGCATAATGTGAAGATCAAGATGCTGCAGATTACAGTTCTTTCTAAATATGTTTTAAACGCAAACATGAAAATTAGAATCCTTTACACACAGTACGACAGTTTTCCATCACCCTTAAATTGTCATTTTGGATTGTGTTCTCTGTATTCACCGAAGAGGCTCCATAGAGAAGGAAAGAGGCAGAGGGCGAGAAAGAAAGGAAGATTCTAAACGACAGTCTCTTATCTAGTGGAAGTTCAATCCCTAAAACAAAAAGCGAAATCGCTTTTTCCCCTAAATAATGTGCTCTCCAGCCTCACCTCTCATCCTGAGAAACATGAAAGGGAAAGTAAAAGAGGTGACCCAAATCACAGAGTGCCTTTGATAGGAGAAATTCAGCTGTTTTGAACACTTACAATCAAAGGAAGTGGTTTCCCTAATTACATGAACTATGTGAAATCTCTCAGAATAGCTCTTCCACCCCAGGATTCCTTGCACTTTAGAAGTTTGCATAAAAGCTCACATGGAGAATCAGATGCAAAGTGTTTGATTCAGATTGTATTAGGCAGAGCAGTGCCCACATCCATCCTGCAGTCTGCCAGTTGCTTAGGTAGGACCACCGTACCTGGTTTTGATGTGGATATCTTTCAGACCTGCAACATTAAGATCTTTGTTCTATCCCTTTCTTGCAAGAGGCACCCGTTTTCAGGAGCAGTAGCTGTGAAAATATTCAGATGGTTCTTCCCAATTTTCCTCTCAATCTAAAAGGGATCCCTGGCTGTGTTTGTGGACTTTGCATGGGAAAACATGATTTCCTGTGTTTGTGTTAGATTTTTATTAAGCTCTTCATTATATATTTTTTATATTTTAAATATAATAATGATTTACCATAAAATTTACTTGCAGAGTTTCCCATTTACTATCAGAATCTAGATTGGGAATCTGCCAAAACACTTGGCCTAAAGAATAATAGTGATTATGGCTGAATTAAGTCTTTTGTGCTTTGATAGTCATCTTGTTACTGAGGCATATAGTGCAGTGCAGGTGTGTGTAAAGAAGAGAATTATAAATATCTAAGTTCTCTGGGGAGGCAGGCGTCAGGATGAAGGCACAAGAAAAGACAGAAGCATCAATTTTAATTAAAATGTCATCGTGAAAAGATTTTTTTCAGGACAAGTAATTTTATGTATAAGGGAGGTTGTCTAGTAATCATATATAACAGTAAAAAAGAAGTGTGTTTTCTTTTGTCTCCCCCCGCCTTTCTTTCAGTGAATAAGTATCTTGTTACTACTGTATTTTATATTCTATAGAGCAGCGGTCACCAACCGGTGGGCCACGGACCACTGGTGGTCCATGAGGTCCGAAAGGTTGGCAACTGCTGCTATAGAGGACCGGTGCACGGATTTGTGCACCGGTGGGGTCCCTCGGCATAGCCTGCGGGGATCGGGTGGGAACCGGCAGTCTGACACCACCTGCCGCTCCTGCTCATCCTGGCCCCACTGTGCCTGCTGCTGTAGCTCAGTAGGCTCGCTGCCGCTCCACTGTGGTCTCCAGACTGCGGCAGCCAGCCGTGAGCTCTGCTTCTGGTGCTCATCAGTCATCTGAGCGGCGCTCCCGCTGTGGGAGCACACTGACCAACCAGGAGGCAGCTCCTGTGTTGAGCGTCTGCCCCCCGGTGGTCAGTGCACATCATAGCGACCGGTCGACCAGTCATTCGGTGACTCGGTCGCTTAGGCTTTTATATATATATAGGTGGAAATTTTGGGGTCCTAAGAAAGAAATGGGAGTCCAGGAGCAGAGGAGATTTTATTTTGTCTAGTGTTTAAAGTACTGCTTAAATTGTAACCCACATAAAATTTCCTAATGCCAGGACTGTTGGCTTTTGGACAGCAAGATTTAAGTAAAAGAAAATAATAGTGCTCTTCCACCAACCAACCTACAAAAATCTATTTAAACAATTATTTAGCAATTTTTTTATACTTTGGAAATCCTTATTTATTCCTGATAAATAGCTTATTGGAAAAAGATACATAGATTAATAAATACTTGTGCCCTAGCCAGTGTTGCTGAGTTGGATGGAGCATCGTCCTGTGCACCAAAGGATTGAGGGTTTGATCACCAGTCGAGGTGCATATTAGAGGCAACAGATCAATGTTTCACTCTCTCCCTCTCACTTCCTCTCTCTCTAAAAATCAATAATAGTATATCTTTGGGTGAGAATTTTAAAAAATACTTGTAATTTTAGAAAGAACATTTAAAATATGTAAGTGTTCATGATTATGAATTATGGGACTATGTTGTGAACTCCTAATTATGGATGGGTCAAGATTTGGTTATTTTATACATAGTCACCTCAATATAATAAGAGAAAGGAGCTTTGAAAGGTGATAAAGAATTGATACTGTGGCAGGTGATTTGCTTCATGGATAGGTTTGCACATAATTATAAAAGGTCTGTTATCTTAGAAATCTCATACAATACTCAAACTGCAATTTTAATAGCTATTTTAATCCAACAATTCCAACCCCCCATTAATAAAAATCAGTAATTTGAAGTTCAGAACAGCTGTGTTGGGTAGCAGTAAACTTCAGTGCACAGCCCAGGTCTTTGGTTCGCCAGTCTCGAGCTCTTGTCAGGAGCACACTATTAAGTTCCTACTGTGTATGTTATTTTTAAATGATATTCACTGCCTACCCTATGCTTGTTACAAGAGAGAAGGTTAAATATGCTCAAATGATAGGCATCTGATAACGTTTAACATTAACAATAAAAGGTCCTTTTGCTTTTCTTCTTCATAGCATTTCTAGCAACTAGTGAATAAAGTATCACATAATTCACTATTCAGCTTCTTGATCTAGATCAACATCATATCTGAATCATCACTGAGAATTACTTATCTCTTGTCCAGATTCCATAGCCTCTTGGAAAAACGGCTGCTTTAATCCTTACCATTCAGAAATCTGCTTTATAAATAAGTAGGCTGAAATAAATCCTGTTAAGGTTTTAACCCGGTATCCTTTGCATTATCCTCAAATTACAATAAATAATATTCAGATAATGTATTTACCACTTATAAAGTACTGTTACTTATATTATCTTCTTTACAAATAAAACAGGTTCAGTATGATTCCCAAAATATAATCCTCGAGAACCAGAGCTTCATCATAGGTTTTCTGGCTCTGGATCTAGTGCTCTTTACCTTTAATAAGCTCAGCTCTGGAAAAGACCCTAAGGCAGTGGTTCTCAACCTTCTGGCCCTTTAAATACAGTTCCTCATGTTGTGACCCAACCATAAAATTATTTTCATTGCTACTTCATAACTGTAATGTTGCTACTGTTATGACTCGTAATGTAAATATCTGATATGCAGGATGGTCTTAGGCGACCCCTGTGAAAGGGTTGTTCGACTGCCAAAGGGGTCGCGACCCACAGGTTGAGAACCACTGTGCCTAAGGGACCACATTTGTGCTGCCTGAATCTTCTCTGCAGCATCCCTGCCACAAATGGGCAGTTAACTTTTGTTTGAATTCTGATGATTGATGTTTGTTGAAGCACAAACATTTTTAATTTTGATATCATTCCATTTATCTGTTTTTCTTCTGTTACCTATACTTTTGGTGTCATATCTAAGAAGGCTTTGCTATCCCAAGGTCAATAAGATTTACTCCTATATTTTCTTCTCAGAGTTTTATAGTTTCAGCTCATTTATGTCCGAACCATTTTCAGTTAATTTTTGTGTATGGTGTGAGGAAGGGGTCAAACGTGAGTGTGTGTTGTTTTTTTGTATGTGAATAATAACTATTTTTATCTTAATAGCCAGAATTGTGTCATATGGCCACAATTTAGCGCAAGAGGGGTAGAAGATGAAAGTTTGGTTGGGGTCATTGCTACCCTAAACAACTGCCAGAACACATACAGTTTTTGCTTTTGACTCAAAACAGTGTATCAACAAACTTCATGAAGAATCATCCTAACTGCTCGGAACTATGAATTTGATCAAGAAGCATTCTATAACTGGCTTCAAAAAAAGATTTCTGGATTTTTATTTGTTAGTATGGTTTTTCTAAAGATAATGCTAAAAGTTGAAAGGGCTTGCCATTTATTACAATTAAAGAATTTATTTCACTCTTTCTTACGCCTCCACTAAGCTATTTGCTCCTCATCACACACACACATTGTACTTTTTATCAGCTAATGTTACACTATATTTAATGGGTTTGAAAAACATACCCTTAAGTGGACATGTTGGCTTCTCTATGAAAAAACAACTCAGTATTCTCCCAGTTCTTGGGTCATAAAACCTTGTGAACACTTAGTAAATTCTTATGCTATTATCAGCAGGATGTTTAGTGACTTTCAGAACAGGTTCAGCTCCAGAGCTTTTCCTCCATTTTATTCTTCTAAAGCAGCGGTTCTCAACCTGTGGGTCGCAACCCCTTTGGGGTCGAACGACCCTTTCACAGGGGTCGCCTAAGACCATCGGAAAACACATATATAATTACATATTGTTTTTGTGATTAATCACTATGTTTTAATTATGTTCAATATGTAACAATGAAAATACATCCTGCATATCAGATATTTACATTACGATTCTTAACAGTAGCAAAATTACAGTTATGAAGTAGCAACGAAAATAATTTTATGGTTGGGGGTCACCACAACATGAGGAACTGTATTAAAGGGTTGCGGCATTAGGAAGGTTGAGAACCACTGTTCTAAAGCAACTTGGAATGTATGCACTATTTCCTGATCTCTGTAGGGTGAGTTGTGAGAGTGTATGGATCCTGGTTGAGCTTTCTCCCAGGCAAGTTAACAAGCTCAGTGAACTGAGGGATAAAGAAAAGCATCACTTTGCTGCCTGCCATCACCATAAGCTGTGTGCAGATCACTTAACAGGAAATGTATAGATACTGGTTACTTTCTGATGTCTATGGAATATTCCCTCTTGAATGTCATGGCGTCTTTGCCTGTGTAGCTCTGAGACACATTGTTTGATGAAGTGAAACGTTGGTGGCTTCTGAGGTTCCATTAATGCCTTTGTCTTCTTGTCTTTCTTGCTCTCCTAGATTGAGCTGCTTTGCTAACTCAGTTGGTTAAAGCAAGGTGTTTTTCAAGATTTGGTCAAGGGCTATAACTCTGTAAAGCTGACTACAGAGAAAATAAAGTCCGTAGTCATAAAGGAATTCTGAACCCCAAGCAATAGTTGAAGACATAGGATTGGTCAGAATGTAGGAAAGGTATAAGTACTTATAATGATAATGTGAATAACCAACATTTTGAGTTTAATGCATTCCGGGCAGTTTTGGGGTGCTTTACATGCATGGACTCCTTTAATGCATAACAATAGTAAATTATATTCTAATACTCCTATTTATTTTATAAAAGTGTTTTCACATTTATTTGATTCTTATCAAAATCCTGAAGCCAAAGGAGACTCGGGAGACATGACAACTAAATGTGATGTGGTATTTGGAGTGGATGTTAGAACACAAAGAGGACATTATGGAGGAACTAATGAAAGGTGCAAACAGTCTGGCATTAGTGAATAGTGATGCACTGTAGCAGCATAATAAGGTATTAACTGGGTAGGGCTATAAGGACTCTGTTATCTTTTACTTTGAATTTAAACGTAATCTAAAACACAGCTTTTCTCTGAGTCTAAAAATTATTCCAAAATAAACATTTTATTTTTTAAGTTTATTTAATAGTTTTTATTGCTCCCAAATCTACCAGTTTTTTAAAAATATATTTTTATTTATTTCAGAGAGGAAGGGAAAGGGAGAGAAAGAGAGATAGAAACATCAGTGATGAGAGAGAATCATTGATCGGCTGCCTCCTGCATGCCCCCCACTGGGGGTCAAGCCTGCAACCCGGGCATGTGCCCTTGACTGGTATTGAACCCGGGCCCCTCCAATCCGCAGGCCGGTACTCTATCCATTGAGCCAAACCAGCTAGGGCCCACCAGTGTTTAAGTTCTTGGCAGGCTAAGAACTGGCTGCATGGCATAGAGGAGAGGTGGGGAAAACCCACAACCCAAACCCTAGTCTTTGCACTCCTAGTTCAGTGCCATGTTCAGTGCTGCTCACTAAGCATGCATTGCTCTCTGCATCATCCTCCAGTAGCCTTTTGAGATTTGGGAGACAATATCCTCCATTTTACAGATAATAGATCATTGTGTTCCATGTTCACTACTCAAAAATATTTTCCCCTGACTTCGGATCTGTAGTCCTTTTGGATTTGAATCGGCTCATACTTGGGGCCTCATTTGATGTAACCAATACAACAATACAGCAGAAACTTCATTATGATAAATGATAGCCAAGACCAAAGAGAGTTGTTTCGAAAAACAACGATAGTGTCATGTGGTCTTCTGTGACCTCTGACACAAAATTATAAGAATGGGTAGAAAATAGAAACACAAGAACTGCCCCATCGAATTCAGATTCCCCATCCAATGCAGTAATGGTGAGGCTAATGATGGTAAGCCAGCTTCCTTACCCTGTAAGTGGAAAGCGAAGTGAGGTTCACCTTTTTTCAGCTTGGCGTTTGATTTTTAAAATACTACGACACCTTATGAGGCTTATGGAAAAGTTTGAAGAATCGGGCTTAACAACTTGTGGTCATCTTGGTATATTTTGGTCTTTGAATTTAGGGATTTCCCCCGGCCGTGTACCCCCTGAGTATGCAGGATGGCGCGATGCTGCATTCACTAGCCTCGCTCTGGTCTGTGGTCAGTGTCCTGTCCAGACTTGTGTTTTGGCCTCTTCTCATCTTTATGCGTTTCACTGTGCTCTTGCTATCAGCCTGTGGATATGTTTTCCAGCCATTCATAGTTCTAGCTGATGTTCTGTATATCTAAGTTCAGTTCTTTGTATTTTTTAAAAAAGATTTTCTTTGCCACTCTAGGTACAACTACTAGCAGCTAACATATATTGAGGAAAACCCTGTGCCTAGCATGTACTTTTCATGTAAAACTAGTCTTGACAGCTGTTTTAAGTAGATACTGGTTTTCTTTTTTTTTTTTTTAATATATTTTATTGATTTTTTACAGAGAGGAAGGGAGAGAGATAGAGAGTTAGAAACATCGATGAGAAACATCGACCAGCTGCCTCCTGCACATCCCCCACTGGAGATGTGCCCGCAACCCAGGTACATGCCCTTGACCGGAATCGAACCCGGGACCCCTCAGTCCGCAGGCCGACGCTCTATCCACTGAGCCAAACCGGCTTCGGCATTACTGGTTTTCTTATTTTATAGATGAAATAGAGGGAGCAAGCTCAGGGACATTGATACTTGCAAGGGCCATACGGCTCATGTATGACAGAGCTGAAACAGCCCCAGGGTTTTATGACTCCAAAGTAAGTAGGCTACAGTGTAGCTTGCCAACAATCACCCTACCCGTAGTCGGCAAACTGTGGCTCGCGAGCCACATGCGGCTCCTTGGCCCCTTGAGTGTGGTTCTTCCTAAGCCTTAGGAGTACCCTAATTAAGTTAATAACAATGTACCTACCTATATAGTTTAAGTTTAAAAAATTTGGCTCTCAAAAGAAATTTCAATCGTTGTACTGTTGATATTTGGCTCTGTTGACTAATGAGTTTGCCGACCACTGCCCTAGGCCAGTGGAGCTGAATCCTGGCTGCACATTATATTCACCTGGAAGCTTCTAATACACACCCATGCCTGGGCCCCACTCCAAACCAATTAAATCAGATTTAAGTCAGAATGTTAGAGTTGAAGAGACTTTTTAAATCATCCATTCTTTCCCTTTTACCTCCACATTTTGACATTTATCAGTAGGTAGCTGAGGCCCCAAATCACATAGCCATCCAGTGTCAGAACTAGGTCTCTTGATTTTGATTCTAGAGTTCTTTCCATACTGAGATCAAATAAATGTTAGAATATTTACTGTGTACAAAGTCCTAGGCATATGTATAGTCATAGGTGAGTTTATCTGTATGCAATATGTAGAAATGTGTGTGCATGTACCTCTGTGTACATGTATATACATGTATGCCTATGTGATTTTAAAAATAGATACTCATTTGTGAGGCAATATTACGTCATGGTTGAAATCATAGGATTGCAGGCCAGACTTCCTGGTTTGAATCTTCACTTCACTACTTCTTAGCTGTCTGATCATGGGCAAGTTACTTCACCTTTCTGTTCTTTAGTTTCTTAGAGATAAATTGGGGATGATAATAAAGTGCTGACTTTATAGATTAAATGAGTGAATATGTGTAGTGATGAAACAGTGTTGATACACAGGAAGCTCTCATAAGTATTAGCTAATGTATAAGTAAGGTTATACTCAGCTCATAAGTTCTAAAACTCAAAAGAATGATAATAGTGATATTTATATGATCTGGTTCATCTGTATCAAATCCCTTTCTCCCAGCCTTAAAGAAATTTGTATGCCTTTCGGTAGGCCCTTAATAGGGTCTACACAGTCATGCTTCATAGCCCACAATTTATCCACCACATGCAAATACAAATATTGTATTTGTTCCCGTTTTGTTTTTTTTACTTCAAAATAAGATATGTGCAGTGTGCATAGGAATTTGTTCATAGTTTTTTTTAAAACTATAGTCCAGCCCTCCAACGGTCTGAGGGACAGTAAACTGGCCCCCTGTTTAAAAAGTTTGAGGACCCCTGGTCTACACAGTCATGCTTCATAGCCCACAATTTATCCATCTCCTCGAAAACACGCTGATGTTCTAATTTACTTTCTTCATCTCTGAGCTCACTATTGGATCTCATTATTTAGTGAGAACCTTATTTCTGGGCTCACTGCTACCAAGCAAGCCTCATGTTCGCTTCCAGCTGCCTGGCTGCCGGCCGCCATCTTGGCTGGGAGTTAATTTTCATATCGCCCTGATTAGCCAATGGGAAGGGTAGCAGTCATACGCTAATTACCATGTTTCTCTTTTATTAGATAGGATACACACACACACACACACACACACACACACACAAACTAGAGTCCCAGTGCAAGAAATTCGTGCATGGGTAGGGTCCCTAGGCCTGGCAGGTGATCAGGGCCAATCAGGTTCCCCGCCTCCTCCTTCCCTCACTGCCTGCGCACCGCACCGCTCAGTTCCTGCCACCTCCTTCTCTCGCTCCCTCAGTGCCCCACCCCTGCCACTGGTCACCCACCATGTTCTGTGCCGCCCCCTGGTGGGCGATCATAGCGAGCGATCGAACTCCCAGTGTCCCGGTCGAACTCGCGAGGGGACACTTTGCATATTAGCCTTTTATATATATAGATATATTTTATGTGCAAAATGATTCTTGTCTCTTGAGGGTCCTAGGCAGTTGATAAATTAGTATTATAGAGAAATCTTGAATTATTTTCTCTGGGACTTTTAGTTATGATGAGAGTCTGTTGTGTGAGAAGAGTTCCACCTAGAGAACTCAAAATAGAAACCAAGGCCTGTCTCTGATCTCTCCAGGGCTCAAAGCATTGTTGCATGAAATAGAAGAAATCTGCTACACAAACACTAATCCAGTCACCAGGCATGAAGGATGTCCAGTAACAGTATTGTTAAGTACCATTTAGCAAATGCCTTTAAAGGAGCTTTTTAAAAATTTCTTTCTGTTTATAAGTATTAAAGTATTAAGAAGAGTTACAGTCAAATTAAGGACACCCACTGACCCTTCAAGCAAAGAGAAAAATCAGAATTTGGGGTAAGACAGTATGTGGAAATGAGATAAAAATCTGAGCTGAAATGGATATAGCAAGCAAGATCGAATCAGGAACACAGGAAATTACATAGGTCAACTCTAGTAATTTGAGACAATAGAATAAGCTGTCTTGAAAAATAGTTTGCCACTATAGGAGACCTAAGACTCCCAAGGATATAGTGAAGATACCGCCTAGGAAAAGCTGCTGGCTGCCCAAAGAGGTCCCTGGTATGGTAGCTTCTGCTTTCTGTGTTCATAAATTTTATCTTTAGAGTTCAGAGTTGAGCGAACTCAGGATACTAAATCATACTAGCATATTTGACTTGAGACTAAAGAATAAAATCAATTTGCTAATTATTAAATTTTCGATTTGTGGATGAGGTATATGGAAAACAAACTTAGAGATTGCTTCATGAGTGTAGATTCAGAACAAAAGGTGTTAGTGATGGGATTTTAATATGTTCTTATACTATATTCTGCTGATAATCTGATTAATCTACCCTTCACCAGGAGGACCCACTGGGGAGTTTATGATGCCTTACAACACCCATCCCACCTCTTTTTCCTGCCAGTCCTTATTATCTCTTTAACTTTTACTCTACCAGCGGTTCTCAACCTGTGGGTCGCGACCATCGGAAAACACATATAGCATATCAGATATTTACATTGCAATTCATAACAGTAGCAAAATTACAGTTAAATAATTTTATGATTGGGGGTCACCACAACATGAGGAACTGTATTAAAGGGTCGCGGCATTAGGAAGGTTGAGAACCACTGCTTCTAGGCCATTCTGGCTGACCATCCCTAATTACCACTAAACATACATATGCATGTGCACAAATACACACACACGCACTCAAAGCTTTATTAAATATGCTCATACTTTTGATCAAGTTATCTCCCTCCAGATTACTTTTACTGTGTATTTGTTAGGATTTGCTACTTCTTTTTAAATCAGTAGTCTGGCAGGTGTCACACACATGCCTTTGTCATTAGTTATTGATTGAGTATGCTGGCAGAACCCAGAAATAGTAAAATCATTAATTCAGTTGAAGAATCCAGGTATTCAAGATACCCTCTAATTGGAGTTTATAAGACGTTAAAGGACTTTGCAGACTATTTGAAAATTAAATTTGCCTGAATTCTTCTAAATGAATTTGCAGATTTCCATAATCAATGTGGCAAACATTTCTCTTTTGGGATGTAAATAATCAAACTCTGTTGCACTGTAGAGTAATATTATAAAGCACTTAGCTAATCAGATTGTGAGAGTCGCTCTAAATTCCTAACCATGTAATTTTTGCATAGAGAGAGGGTGCCTCATGCTGTGCAATTACCTGGTTTTATTAGCTATAAATTTGGTTGCTGCAAGCTGGCCTGATGGCCTAGTGCCTATGGAGAGTGAGATCATGGTGCTTAACTTGATCCTGTGCAGTTGAGTGTTCGGGAGGCATGGCAACCTGACCAGTCCAGCGGGGCCAGCGGCTGAGGCCCTACGAGGGTGCTGATGAGGAGTTGTTTCTGATGCTTCTGTAACTAACTAAAGAGAGCTTGGAATTTTCTAGGCATGTTGTAATTTTAGGATGTTCTATAAACTAGCCTTCCATAAACTAGCCTTCCATTTTGTATTCAGAATAGGTTTGTAAAGAACAGTGGGGTGGTTTAGTGATTATAAGCAGGGCTTAGAAATCACCTACGTGTGTTAAAAACCTGACTTTGCCATTTACTATGCTCTTGAGCAGGTTTTTAAATTTCTCTGTGCCTAGATGGTTTGCTGTGAGGATTTAAAGGTTTAATCTTTGTAAAGTTCTTGGCCTACCTCATAGTAGGCACGCAGTAAATATTAGGTGTTATTATAGAGGAGTCAGTAAATTAGAATCTCTTTGAGCAAGGGCAGCTTTTAATAAATAAAAAGTGTAGATGAAAGGACTCATATTTTTATTGGGCTTTTCCTTTAAAGAGAGAGGGGAGAAATATATAAAAGAGTCAGAGGTAGGAAACCTAGATTCATATTTTATTACTGACATTTACTAAGCTCCTGGAAAGTGAGCTTGAACAAATCCAATCAAAGTCCTAGTTTTTTAAAATCTAAATATGATAAAATAACTTCTTTGTGAGAGTCAACTAAGATAAGTGCTTTGGAATGTTAAAGTGCTATGTTGAGGTAAAAACATAGGTAAACGTGGAAGGTCAGGTATAATAAATACACAAAGCTAATTAAAATGAAGGTGGAATCCACTGTTAGGAGAGATCTGGATTTGCCCATAAGCTTGACCTCACTGCAAATGATAAACTGACTATAAAGGAAGGGTAAGCTGTCAGAGAAAGGAATTAGGCTGAGTTGAGCACCTGGCATTTGCTGGGCACTGGGCTAGCATGACTGTCCCCATTTTACAAATGAGGAGACTGAGGCCCAGAGAGATTAAATAACTTCCTCAAAGTCACCTCGCTTGTGTGAATGACAGAGCCAACGCTCATGCTCAAGCCCGTTTGACTCTAGAGAATGTCCTCATACATCATGATTAATTATCTCAGTTCAGCTTATCAAATATTTATTGAGTACTCACTCTGTGAAAAGAACTGTTAATAATACTTTTTTTATTTTACAGAAATGCATAGAAACTTAAAGCATAAAGGAATCTGGAAAATAATTTGTCCAACCAAGTCATTTACTAGGAAAACAAGGTCCAGGGTGACCAGGTGGCTTTTAGGGCCATCTATTTTGGAACTAGAATTTAAATTTCCACTCATGTAGTCAGTATTTAATTAAATTATATTGCTATTCAGTTTTTTAGAAGCTTAATCCTTCATTAGTTCATACTTTGGGACTAATTTATAGGCTCCCTTTAGGGAGGTTTTCCATGTAATTTTAGCACCAAGTTATTTCTTTGACCAAATTACCTAGGTTATTAAGTGGAAATCTGGGGTTTGGTATATGCTTCTGTCATCCAAACTAAATACAAGTTGTTTACAATATATTTGACTTTTTCCTATCATCACAGTGACATTCTGTTGTGGGCACGAAGACTGTAAAATCTTAGTCTTTTGATGATTTGGAAATAGCTCTCCAATCCCCGTTCTTAAATCTTTGCTATTTGTTTCATTCCGTTTGAGCCACCCTCCCATCCTGCCAGGTTAGTCTGCCCTGAATTGGGTGTGTACTTAACTAGGCAGCAGCCTGGTTCCTGGAGGGGAGCCCAGGCTGCTCTCCAAGTGGCCACATGCGGCGAGTCTGCTGCAGCCCACCAGGAAAACCACTGAGCAATAGGCTTCCCAGCAGTGGGGATGTTCGTAATAAATCCCACAGGGCTCTGCTCAGCTGTTCCCCAGGAGTGCATAGAATGACTGGCGTATTTTTTTCTTAGCATTTCTAGCCATTTTCCTTCCAGAGAAAAGTTTTCATGACATGAAACATCATTAGGAATATAGGCCGTTTCAAATTATGGAACCTGAATTCGATTCATTTGTCCTTCTTTATCTCCCTGAATACCTACAGGGCAGCTTTTGAAAGAGAACCTACAGAACTGTGAGGTTTGCTGCTTGTCACGTGACTGAGTTAGTGAATGGGTCTCATTAAGCCTAACGTGACTCAAAGAGCATGACCTGTGCATGACACTCTGGTGATTAAATACAGGATTGAAAGTCAAGCCTACTTTTTAAGTTGTTCCTGTACGCTGCATTTTTAGGAGGAGAGGGCCTGGTTTTCCATCTTGCTATACGTGTAAGAATCCAGTTTTTCTGTTAGGAAAATGCCCCTACCATGATACGCTTGGGGTGAAAATGCAATTAATTAAACAGCATTGTGTTGTTTTTGATCCTGGTTTGTGTGACCTGGTGCATATAAATCTTTTAATTCCTCATATTGAGCATTCTGCCTCAGTTATCTTTATAATCAGTGCCTGAAACAGAAAGGAGGGGAAGTCCTACCCACGTCTTGCCTGTAAGAACTAGATGTTTTGGTCTTATAGACTTGAAACACTGTTTTAGGAGTCCTTAAATCAAGAAGGTCCCTTGTCCCTGATATCCTGCTGCTAAGTGCAATGGCTCTGGGCTCTGTGGTGACGAAGATAGGCATGCTGTCCTGAGAAGTACAGTGGCATTGTCTTTTCGAACCCGTTCTGTTCATGAGAGGCCTAGTTCAGTAGCTGTGGACTTTTATGCCAGCCTAGTCCTATGAAGAGGACTGTCTTAGTTCGTTTGGACTGCTCTCACAGAAGACTGAAGACAGGGAGGCATGTAGACAACAAACATTATCCTCACAGTTCTGGAGGCTGGGAAGTCTGCGATCAAGGCATTAGCAGATTTGCTGTCTGATCAGAACCTGCTTCCTGGCTCACAGATGGCTGTCTTTTTGCTGTTTCCTCGTGTGGTGGAAGAGGTGAGAGAACAATCCTCGGTCTTTTTTATAAGGGCACTAATCCCATTCATAGGGGCTCCACACTCATGGCGCCCACCTCCCAAAGACCTGGTCACATTGGGGGTTAGGTTTCAACATATCAATTTTAGAGGAACACGTTCAGTCTGTAGAGGGAATTTGCTTGAAATGTAGCCCCACTCCTGAGAATTGGGGCTCCCTTCTCAGTGTGTGGGAGAGGAGCACCGACCACTGTGGGTAGGGAAACAGTGGACTTGACAAAAGGCTGGCTTACCTGCAGAGATGGTTTTGGAAATAAATGATCAAATGTATTGGGTAGAAAACTGGAAATGGAAGGGTTAAGCCTAAGCAATCCTCTGCATTCTGAATCTGAAAAAGTACAATGCCAAGGCAAGGGCATGCTTGGAGAATAACCAAAACAAGAAAAGGCTGTCAAGAAACTGCTCATTTAATTGCCATGGACTGCAGACCCTGCAACAGGCAAAGTCTTCATTCTGAAAGTTTAAATCAGCAGCGAGCTGGTAAATACAAATTTCAAATGTAGCTTTTACTGTGGTTATATAATTGATCAACTGTCATTCTTTTTTAAAAAATATATTTTTATTGATTTCAGAGAGGAAGGAAGTGGGAGAGAGAGAGAGAAACATCCATGATGAGAGAGAATCATGAATCGGCTGCCTCCTACACACCCCCTACTGGGGATCCAGCCCGACAACGCTCAATTCACTGCACCACCACAGCCAGACTAAACTAGTTTTTATATGCCTAGGGGAGTCCTGTGTATATAAGGCAAGAGTTTTGATTCTTCCTAATTCTCTCCTAGGAAAATCAGAATTTCCGTGTAAATAAGTATTTTTATATTTATATGTTCTAGTCATACATAGTACCTGTAATAATCATGTGTACTTGTTCTGATTTAAAAATTATATAGGCTTATTATAAAGAATTTGGGAATATACAAACCTTTAAAATCATGTAGGATCTTTCTGCTACCTAGTGATATCCACAATTAATATTTTGTTTAATGTCTTCCCGATCTCTCTTCTATATGTATAATTTTTATTTTTGTAAAATGTGGGATCATCTCAGAGCTTCTTGAATTTGGGGGAAATAGACTGACCCTGGATCATATTGATATTTTAGAGATCCTCTTTGGAGAGAGCTTTTGACCTTGAATGCATTGCAGTAAGGAGACTGCTTCCTCTGAATGATTGGATGAGCCGCTTTTCTGTCCTTTGCTATTATATTCTCATAGAATCATGGAACCTTGGAATCAGTGAGGACATCAGAGCTCAGGGTCCATGGAGTAGTGTTTTTTAAATACCACACACACCAGATATAAATGTATTATCTCTTTTTTTTCCACTTAAGAAATTAAGTTTAATAAATACAATTTTTTTACCATGTCACTCCACAGTACAGTTTTCTAGTATTTAATACATTTTAAAGTATAAAATATGGCTTCCCTATCAAGTCAGAGCTATAAGTCAATAATCCACCTTTCTAGCCTGTATAGTACCTTTTGCATACAGTAGGAGAGAAATAACATTTTTAAAATTTTTTATTGATTTTAGCAAGAAAGGGAAGAGTCACACACACATCGATTAGTTGTTCCATTTATTTTTATGCATTCATTGGTTGATTCATTGGTTGATTCAAACCTGCAGCCTTGGCGTATGAAGACAACTCTCTAATTAACTGAGCTACCCGGCCAGGGTCAGAAATAACATTTTTAATGAATGATTAGATAAATAATATAAATAGATATTACTTGAATCTGTTCCATTAATAGTTAAAAACCTCTACCTAAATTTTATCATGACTATTCATCCAACTGGTAGAAGTTCAGTCTTGCTGCAGCCTCTGAGAAGAGACATTATGCAGAAGAAATATATTTGACTATTAGGAAGAGGACTTTCACTTCAAATAAATATGGTACCTCCCTCTTTAGTCATCTTCCTTCACCATCAGTTGTACTGGCTTGCTAGTCGGCTCCTCTCTTCTTGCCACTTCAACCCCATTTCAGTTTTAAATTTTCAGAAAGGTTCAATAGAAATTCTTAACCTTTCAAGAATGCTGCTAACACAAGAGTTTGATCAGCATCATATACTTATACTTACTTATCTTGTAAATGTATGTAAAAAATTAAGTAGGGAACCTATTTCATTAGACTTTTATAAATGTGAAATTTGATTTTTTATTTTTATACAGGCAGAAATACTCAGTGTCCTCAGTCACAGAAACATCATCCAGTTTTATGGAGTAGTTCTTGAACCTCCCAACTATGGAATCGTCACAGGTAGGAACTCATTATTTGATTTTCTTTCCCCAATTATCTAGCTTTAGATTCCTTAATATGCTAAAATGTTTAATATTAGGTTTAGTCATGCATTGTGTGCTACTATCAGATGTCACCTTTGTTGCTATAACGCATTAATAAAACTGATTATATCAATATAATTAAGAATGGTGCTTCCACTTCTGCCATGTTTAATTGTGCTAATTATATCTGCGTAAATGCTATTTAAACGCACTTGCAGCTGCAATACCAATATTTAAAGGTGCCATTTAACTAAAATTTCATTTAATTAGTTGAAATGAGCGATGTTTTTTGTAACTGTGACCTTTTACAAATTAAGATTTCTTGAGCTATTCATGTTATAATTCTTTGCAAGACGTTTTAATCCCATTAGAGTATTCTTTCTTCAAGGTCTCTGACATGAGAACAGTATTTTTCAGGTTTGGTCATCTGGGTTGGTAATGACCTTGATCTAACTTACTACATAATTTGGAACAGCAATTTATAACTGATGGAAATGTCCTTTCCAAAAAGGAGCACAGAGAAATTTTTGCCATAAAAACACACACATATTTTTTAGATACTTTACCAGCAGTTCTCAACCTGTGGGTCACGACCCCTTTGGGGTCGAATGACCCTTTCACAGGGGTCGCCTAAGACCATTGGAAAACACATATATAATTACATATTGTATTTGTGATTAATCACTATGCTTTAATTATGTTCAATTTGTAACAATGAAAATACATCCTGCATATCAGATATTTACATTACGATTCATAACAGTAGCAAAATTACAGTTATGAAGTAGCAACAAAAATAATTTTATAGTTGGGGGTCACCACAACATGAGGAACTGTATTAAAGGGTCGTGGCATTAGGAAGGTTGAGAACCACTGCTTTAGACTCATGCTTGTACAATCCAGTTAGCAGCTTTAGGTATATAATAAGTATAATGTTCAATTTTACAGTAAATAACTTTGATCAGGCCATTTGTCCTGGCAGTCCTTTGCCTTAAAAGATTAGCCCTATCTTCTACTCTAGAGGTAAGAACTTAACAACTAAACACACTCAATGAAATGGATTGGATTCGGTATTTTCTTATCAATTATTTCATCTAATACTTACAATAACCCTATGAAATGGGTAAAATAATTTTTGTTTTACAAATAAGAGCCTAAAATTTTAACTTCAGTAACTTTGCCAAGGTCACCGTTAGTGGTAGAATCAGAGTAGTAGTAATTTCTCAGATTGATCTTGTACAGAAGTTCCTCTTCTTGTGTGCAAGCTGTGATTACACTGGTTCTTAAACGCAAAGGGGATGGCTGCTGTTATTTCCATCTTCTGATAGCAGGCATTTTAACATGCTTTTACTCTGATAAGTGGTATTTTTACCTTAAGTAGTGGGTATTTTATCCCCAATTAGCTATCTTTAGATCTGTGCCTAAAATGAGGTATGTGGCAGTTTTTATCTTGAGCTTATGTTTTTTCTATTAACTTGAATACCCAATAAAGGGTTATATTGTTAGTGTCTTAGCCATGCTTAACCTTGTAGATCAGACTTCTAATTTAAAATTAAACCCTGTGTCTGACCCAGTTCCCATATTGCTCTTTGTTTCCTAGTCTATTGTATTTACTTTTTTACAGGTTGTGTTTACCTTATAAATCTGAACCCAGTTTTCTGATCCTCGTATGTAGCTTAAATTATTCTTATATAGTAGATGATAGTATGATGCTCCAAAAAGGTTAGAAACTCTGCTTTTGTCTTGTGCCCTTCATGCTTAATGCTTTTGAGGATGAGATTTTTAACTTTCACTCACTCAGTGGACTATTCAGGAAGTTTCCTAGTTTCATTTGAGATGAGGATGAAGAGTAGAAAAAAAAGACTTGGGTCATGATGTGAATTCTTTTTCCAAGAGTTTACTCTCAGTCCCTAAGAGGATATGGAGCAGTCATTTTTAGCTAGCATGTTCAAACTGTCTTCTCATCCAAAAGAGGGAGAAAGAATCCAAGTAATTGGATGAGTATGTTTGATTATATTTAGTGGGTTTTTTAAAAAATAGACTAGCCAGTCCTTTATTTCATGAACCCTTCTAATATTCTCTACTCATACCTATTCGTACCCAAAATCTTTGGTTATCAGTGACTAGTTCTTTTTAGATCTATACCTCTTTACCTATAAGGCCAGTAAGTAACATTAAATATTAACAATAATCATTTCTTTAAAACAATACAAGTTTCAAAATTGTGAGATAATTGTAAGTTGTGTATTTATAGCTCTTTTATTGATCTATGAGGTTGATTATCCTAGCCAAATTTTGATGTGTTAAAATGTGTTAATTTGTCTTTGTTTCTACAGGTGCTAGGTTAAATTGTTTGTTCACAAGTATCTACCAAAAAAATATGTGAACTTTTCCACCAACCTTCTGCAGCGTTAGGATGTAGCCATACTCTGTGCCTGGGTAGTAGTACTTAACTGAGACAAGTTTGAAAAACTAGATGGGTTGGGGAATGATAGCACTAACCTTGCCTCTTTAAATTAACACATTGGATTCAATAATACAAAAATATCAAAGCATCAATGTTCAGAGAACTAGAAAAGACTTTAAAGAATTAAAGGAAAGTGTGAAAACAATGAATCAACCAATAGGGAATCTCATCAAATAGAAATTTTTTTTTAAAAGGACTCTGAAAATTTTGGAGTTTAAAAAGACAATAATTGAGATTTAAAATTCACTAGAATTGACAGCATAATTGAGATAGGAGGAAAAAATCAGCGAACTTTAAACTAGGTCAGTAGAAATTATTTAATCTGAAAAATAAAAATTTTAAAGAAAAACTAACAGAAACTTAAAGACCTATGGGACAACATCAGGTATACCAATTAATGTATAAAGCAAAGAAATAAGAGAAGAATGGTATAAAAATAAAAAATAGAAAACTACTTGCCCTAACTGGTTTGGCTCAGTGGATAGAGCGTCGGCCTGCGGACTGAAGGGTCCCAGGTTCGATTCCGGTCAAGGGCATGTACCTTGGTTGCGGGCATATCCCCAGTAGGGGGTGTGCAGGAGGCAGCTGATCGATGTTTCTCTCTCATCGATGTTTCCAACTCTCTATCCCTCTCCCTTCCTCTCTGTAAAAAATCAATAAAATATATTTTTTTAAAAAAAGAAAACTACTTGATGAAATAATGGCCAACAAAACTTCCCGAATTTGATAAAATGCATTTTTCTACATACTTGAAGAGCTTAATGAACTCTAAGTAGGATAAAGGCAAAAGAACACACTAGACACATCATAGTCAAACTGTTGATAGAATCCAAGTGAAAATTCTTGAAAGTAGCAAGAAAAAATGTCTCATGTACAAGGGAATGACAATATGATTAATGACTGACTTCTCATCTACAACAATAGAGGCCAAAAGGGAGTAAACATTTAAAGTGCTAAAAGAAAAAAAAATGTATCCATAAAAATTATGTTTTGAAAATGAAATCAAAATAAAGACATTCTTGGATAAAGAATGAAAGAATCTGTTGCTAGCAATCCTGCCTTACAAGAAAAGTTAAACTTACTATATGACCCAGAATTCCATTCCTAGGAATCTATCCAAGAGAAATGAAAATATATTTCCACACAAATACATTTATGAAAATTTTCATAGCAGCATTATTCATAATAGCCAAAAGCTGGGAACAATCCAAATACCTATCAAGTGGTAATGAATAAACCAAATGTAAATCCATACAATGGAATATTATTCAGCAATAAAAAGGAATGAAGTGCTGATATGTGCTACAGTATGAATGAACTTTGTAAACAGTATGTGAAGAGAAAGAACACAGAGAAAGACACAAAGTCCTTATATTGTAGATTCCATTATATGAAATATCTAGAAAAGGCACAGAGAAAGCAGAAAGTAGATAATGAGAGTGGTAAATAACTGTAAATGGGCACAGAGAACAGTTTATAATGATGGAAAGGTTCTAAAAATTGGATTGTGGTTGTGATTGCTCAACTATATAAATTTACTAAAAATCATCAAATTGTACACTTAGAGTGAGTGGATTTTATGGTATGTAATTTACACCTCAAAGCCATTTTTAAAGGCATTGCCTCACTTTCTTGGCCATTTGTGCTAAATTTTAAGGGCTGTTCTAAATTCTGGCGCAGCAAGGTTGATTTATTTACATTGTCATATAAACTCTGACTTGTGTTTAGTCTTATCTATCTTATAAGAATAACCATTTTAAAAGAAATACCTATTTACATGTCTGCCTTTGCTTCCAGTACATTCTTCCAATACACTTTTGTGTTTCTGAGTTCCATTTAAGTGACTTTTGATTTTGTCCTTGGCTGAAGATTATTCATTCTGGTAGTGCTTGTCTTGGACAGTTTTTTTTTTTCCAGGATAAGACTAACTTTTAGAAACCACTTTTAGAAAAGTATATTTTTATACTTTTAGAAAACACTTTTAGAAAAGTATATTTTTATATACTTTTGATGTCTTCTGTTAAGTTTTTAATACATCTCCCCAATGAAAATATAAAGGTTTATTTATGAGATGCCCCTTATTTTTAATTAAATGCTTATCTTTCCATTAAAAATAGAATATGCTTCCCTGGGATCACTGTATGATTACATTAACAGCAACAGAAGTGAAAGAGATGGACATGGAACACATTATGACCTGGGCCACCGATGTAGCCAAAGGTAATACTAATCCTTCCTGAATTCTTGCAGAATTGGTGGATGTCCCATGCTGACAGGCGACTTAAGTCAGAAGATTTGTTATTCTGTGTCTTTTATAAGTTCTTTTTTTTAGACCAAAAGTAGCAAGAATTCTGCAACTTACTGTATAGATAATATTTTAGGTCATTGCCTTTCCACTCACGCATTCCTTTTCTCTCTTTCCATCTTTTACTTTATTTCTTTCCCTAAAGCCAAGTCCCCACAAAATCAGTGTCTCCAGAACAGCCATTTTTACCACATTTTTTTACCAATGTAATCGATGAGCTTGCTTGACACATTAAGTGGAAAGATCATAATCCTGTTATTGTTCCTGCATGTAGAGACTTAGACTCAGTATCCAGAAAACATGATTTATTATAGGATTAGTTCTACTCATTTTGTATACATAGTAATATACTAAAAATAGTAACCACTTGCAAAAAAATTGTGATTTGTGCTGCCATGTACAAGCAATTCAGATTTTATTTTATATTTAATGTAAACTTGGAAGTCACCCTTGGAAATTATATATTTTTAATGCACAAAATCCCTAAACAAGGTGCCCAGTTCTTTTTCCCTCATAAATTCTTGCATACACTAATGCTTTCTGAAGCAATTTAAATTCCATTTATTTTTATCTTTTTTTTCCATTTTCCCAACTGAACATTTCTGAGTTTTATTTATAACTGTCAAAGTTGCTTTGGAAACAACATAATCTAAATAATGAACACTGATAGTTATATTTGTATTCTAGCAACCTCTAGAAAGCCTGTTACTCGGGCAATTAACTCCTTTGAGTTTTGTTACTCCAGATTCTATAAGCTGGGAAGTCATACAGTGACTTCCAAAAGTAATAATAGTCTTTCCTTTGGGGAAATATCTTGTCTGTTTTAAGTTTCATCACCACTTGCCAAATTCTTCAAATAAAGAAAGTGAAAAAAAAATTTTAAGTTTCATGCTAAATGCTGCTGCTAAATGATATTTCATTATATTATAATAACAGTAAGCTTTATGTTTAGGATGGTGTACTTAAGACTTTGGCTGTGTTAATTAACTTAATTGTGTATTCATGCATCAGGCATCTCAGATCAGCCTTAAAATTTCACATTCTTCAAGACATTTTCATGTAACATCACAGTCACTTCTCTGCATGTCAGTAGTACGCAGGGACTGCCTGTTTGTAAGCAGGGTTATTTATTACTGGGAACTGCTTGAAGCACTGTGGAAATACACTGACATGAATGTAAGTACATATACAAGCAGTCCTTGACTTAAAGCACTTCACCTTACAGACATTTCATTTAGGGGTAAGCTCAGCCTATAACACCTATATTATTACTTAATGGCACTTAGGGTGGACAGACAGCCAATAAACCAGCTGACATCTGTCACTCTGGTTCCTGCTGTGCACACTCTAAGCTTGCTTGGCCCCCAGCCTGTAAACCTCATCCCTCCTGGCCCCTTCCCCTGCACAGTCCCTGTCTGAGGGGTGGTCCCTCGGCTCCAGATCACCTGTCATTCCTGGGGTTTCTCAAGACCGCTGGCACTCTATGTCAGGGGGACAAGGAGGAGAAGAAACAGGACTAAGTAGCAAACTGGAACCGAAGGCAAAGAACAGGGATGTAGAGAACGGGAGTGGATCATGGGACAGTGTCCAAAACTACAAAGTAATAAGATCAGGTTTTTGTGGCCGGTGAATTGATGCAAAAGATGAGTTCTAATGTGCTTGGCCAACGCTCAGTAGAGTGAGGCAGAGAAGATACTTGTTTGTTTACAGTTACAAGTCATACTTCCTATTTAAGATGGGCTATAAAAGGAAGAAGACATCAGTGCTATTGGAATGACTTCAAAGCTCTCCGATAAAGCTATATGTAGAAGTTGGAGATTAAATAGTAAGGCTTGATTTTCATTTATTCTGTTACAAATTCAGCTTGTCAAATTTCAGTTTGACCAAGATTAAAGCAAGATGCTGAGAAATCAAAGAATGAATAATTCATTTTAAGGAAGAGTTGGTTCATGCATTTTGACATAGGCACTGCAGCATCACTACAGAGAGAGAATGCCTCTCAAAACCAAAAAGATTCTCTTCTTTTGGGGTGGAAAGAGGGGTGGAGAGAGGAGTGGAGGAGGGCAAGCCAGCAAGTATATCTGAAACTTTTGCAAGTCAATGAGCATTGTGTAAGAGGAACAATTAAAGCAGATAAACCTGCATCCAGACTCAAAATGGTCATCATTGATTCCAAATCTCTCCCAAATGACACCAGTCAAATCTTTTTTAGGAAACCCTGGATCTTAAAAACCGATGAAGGTATTTTCAGCCTTCTTAATTGTTTACAATAAAAATAAGGCAGAATTACGGATGGCACTATAAAAACAAATTAAATAGAATTTTATATGATTGTGATTACTACCATGTTTATGAACACTAAATATTCTGTAAGTGTGTGCTGTGTATTATACACAATAATTTATGCTACTTCTTTTCATAGTACCTGCCATGAGGAGAAAAGTGCCAATATTTAAAGCTTTTGTATTTGAGTGTTGTTTTTGAAATCCTTACTTGTCACAAGTGTAGAAACTGTTTAGCTCTATTTCTAATAGTAATTAAACCAGTTCTACCTGAAAACAGTAATTCAGGAATTTGATTCTTAAAGCAAGAGAGAGAGAACTATGAAATGCAGTCATAAAAATTACTAAAAGTTACCCAAGTTGTAGCTATTGAATTTTCACAGTTTGTAGTATGCAGAACTTCTTATTAGATTTCCTTTATTCCAATTACATTGTGTTTAGCATCATTTAAATTAGTAATACTTTTTTGTTAAGTTGACTCTTTTCAGGAATATCTTTATATGGCAGGAGTTTAAATTCTCTTATATTCTTTGTTCTTTCATAATTCTTCAATATGTAATAATCAGATTAGTAGAAATATGATAGATTATTTTTACAATTAACCTTTATAAAATTGAACTTCTCTGTGTACTTAAAAAAGAACCAAAACCTATTATGTTTAACGGATAATTTATTTCAAAAAGGAGCCCGTCTGATTTGGAAAGGGGAGGGGCTATTTCTTCTATTACTTAGAAAAGACAGAGTGAGAAATAAAAGGAGGGGAAATTTTCCGTAGAAAATGTTCTTTATCTTTATTCTAATGGGGTAGACAATACATAAGTACAAAAAAAAGAGTCAAATACTACTAAAGGGGTAAGTGTGAAATATGTCTTTCAAAGTATAATTTTTATTCAAAATAGTAAAACTCTAATTTCTGTGGATCCAGTTTACTGAAGTAACTTGATTTATATTCTAAACATGTTGAAGAAAAATTTGGAGTGCCTTAAATATAGATTATCTCAAAGATTTATTCTTGTAAGAAGGATAAAATATTTTGTAACTACTATATATTTTTTTCTATCTGAGGATCATAAAATCCTTTAGCAATCACAGCTAAGGAATCTAGCCAGTTCTCTCTTCTCTCTCTCTCTCTCTCTCTCTTCTCTCTCTCTCTCTCTCTCTCTCTCTCTCTCTCTCTCTCTCTCTCTCTCTCACACACACACACACACACACACACGCACACACACACACACACACAGCCCCACCTCCCCTCCCAGGGTCTCACTGGAATGAGCACTGGGAAAATAAGCCAAGCTGCAACTAACTGGGTGACTGGAGACATCCAAACGAAAACAGAACACCTCGGTCAGAACTTACCGATTTAGAAGGCAGTGGTAGTGGAATACCTTAGTCATTGGAACAATTCTTCCAGTTGTAACTGTGCTATTTTCGTGCAGACTACAGAAAATAAGGTGTCCTTATTAGGTATTGTAAGAAGCTAGCTTTACCCACAATCAAATTCCAACTTCCAAGAGATCAAAGCACATACGTCTTCCTTAGTATATGAATTTTCCTTACGTAGACACATCTTGTCTCTATTTTATCAGGCCTCATGTACACACGTCTTCCCTCTATTTTATTGAATCCTTTGCAAAATGTGAATGTTACTGCTGATGTTTAAAATAGAAAGGTAATATTGATACAGAGTTGAAAACCAATATTAATGGGCCTTTCTTCCCTCTGCATAAAAAGGAATGCACTATTTACATATGGAAGCTCCTGTCAAGGTGATTCACAGAGATCTCAAATCAAGAAACGGTAAATGTTTTTATTTTACCTATTTTATTTCAAAATACATGCACTTATGTATAGAAATAAGCATCATGCTTTTCATATCTTTTGCAACCTGCTCCTTTGACTAACCACTGATACCATGAAAATCTTTCCACTCTTAATAAATATCAAGCTTCTCCATGTTATTTGAAGAGGCTACATAGTATCTCACTGTATGAATAGTGCAATGTACTAGTAGATATGTGGCTTGTTTACATTTTTTTCTATGACAAAAAATGTTGAGCTTAATACTTTTCATCAAAATTTTTCAACACATCCTTAATTATTTTTTTAGAATCGTTTTCTGAAAGAGCTATTGCTGAATCAAAGCTCAAAGTCGTGTATTTCTAGTCTCCTATTTTTAGACGGTTCTCTTTACTCGTGGTTTTGAGTTTTGTCCTTGTTGCTTCTGAATTATTTGGTGTAAATCTTTTATGGCAGTCATGTTACCTGGAGTAGTGCCCAAAAGTGATCAGCACAGTTAGGAGTTTAGAAATTAAAGCCTTACTCTTTCTTTCTTCTCTCCTTCAGAGCTTTCTAAAGTTTATGTATGGTCCTGTAATATGGAGAGAGAGCATTTTAAAATGACTTGCAGGGTCAGACGTAAGTTACCTTCAAGTAGGAGTGGAACAGAATGCTTCTTCCATCACGTCACTTGAAAGTTAATGGAAAAAGGCAGTGGGATTATGTGGCTAGCCAGCACTAGCTGAAGCAGACATCAGAGTTTGCTACTTATAAAAAGCACCTTGCTATCCATTCAATTACATGATTTAATTGAATCATTTACATGCTTTCTGCGTGATTCTTCTAAGTAAGGAGGAAGAGAACTATTTATTTTTAGGAAAATTTTAAATCACTGCCGTTAAAATGGGTGTATACTAATAGTGCCATCCTTAGAATGGGTAGTTATGGTACGTGGAGGGAGAGGAGCAGGGAATTGACCAGCGACCCTTGCTCCTAGTCCAGGACTGTGAGGTTCTGGGGGTGGAGAAAGGGATGTTGTTGGCAGCTGCCACTCATCAGGCTGTCCCACCAGCTTGGCCCTGCCAGTCCACTGTGGCTCATTGTTCTGCCCTTCTTCTAGGTTATCACTTATCCTTTGGCTCTTCTTAGACCTAAACTTCAGGCGCTAAACACTTTTGATAACAGGAAGTCATTAAAAATAATCTAGAATCTTGGAGGAGCTATTAGAGTTTTATGACTTTAAAATTTTTAGTTCTCAGAATTTCTCTCTAAGCAAGTTGATTTTTCTCTTTTTAATCTGCTCTAGCTCTAAATCCTGAATATCTCATGAGAAGAGAATGATTAAATTATGGGTGTGTTTTTTCATGCTGTCACAATGAAAACTAAATACCAATGGAGAATGTCCCCATTTCTTAAAACTACAATTTGTATAGTTATTTGATGGGAAAACACATACACATTGAAACAATATAGACCTATTTTTTTTCTGGAAGAGGGAATAACAAGACTTTTATTTTCTGTATTACATGTTTTTATAATCTTAGATATTTAAAAATGAGTACTTTTAATATTATAATAAGAAAAAAGTAATGGATTTTAAAATAACTGAATATAGTATTATCAATATTTACATTTTTATCTGAAATAGTTTATAGCTTATATATAGTATTACATTTACCCCTAGCCTATTTCCATATATTAGATCATGCAAAGACTATCCCTCCCCACCCCCCAGTTAGCAAGGTCGTTAGTAACAGCCAGTAAGTACCTGTCATCTACCATGTTCAAGACACTGCATGGCTTACAAAAAAAATGCCAAAAATAGTTCGTTCTTCAGAGTCCTGGTCCTCTCCCTCTTTAAAAAAGTATATATATATATATATATTTTTATTGATTTCAGAGAGGATGGGAGAGGGAGAGATAGAAACATCAATGATGGGAGAAAATTATTGATCGCTGCCTCCTGCATGACCCACACTGGGGTTTGAACCTGCAACCTGGGCATGTGCCCTGATCAGGAATTGAACCATGACCTCCTGGTCGATGCTCAGCCACTGAGCCACGCTGGCCGGACTCCTCTCCCTCTTTATGTTTTTATTCTCTCTCTCCTATAAAATCCCCATATGCATATTAACATTCCCAAACAGATCCCAACTTCAAAACTATATATCTATCTGCTTATTGGATGTGGCCACATTTGATGTGACCCTAAAATGTATTTAGTGCAAAGTATTGATCTTTTCATCTTCTCTCTATCCCCTAAAAAATTATTCCTGCCTTCCCTTTCTCAGGAAGTGGCAATACCAGCTGCCTAAACCAGGAATTAGATGAAAAGGAATTACAGCTTGATTCCAGAGCTCCTGTTCAACCATTATGCTCTATTGCCTCCTTATCTGATTGCATCCTTGAGTCCTTCTCCCCCAGATCCAGTTGTCCAGGCCCAGTTGGTTCTGCCTCCTACATGTTTTTGGACTTTGGTCCACATCTGCCCTTTCCCCAGCCTCACTACAGGCATCCTCATCCCTCTTTTGGACTACACCTGGCACACACAGCGATCTCCTTGCCTCCAGTTCTGTTTTTCTCCAATATACTCTCCCCTCTGCACATTTAACCACTCATTCCTTCACTAAAAACATTCACTGGCTTTCCATTTCTCTCAGAGGCTCTTCTGGAGCTGGCCCCTGTCTTCTAAAATCGCATGTCTTTTTCTCTGCTAACCTTTTGTAAGGCTCTTTCTTGTGCCTAGAAAACTACTTTTTCTCCCCCAGCTCTCTAGTCCAGTGATGGCGAACCTATGACATGTGTGTCAGAGGTGACACGCGAACTCATTTTTTTTGGTTGATTTTTCTTTGTTAAATGGCATTTAAATATATAAAATAAATATCAAAAATATAAATCTTTGTTTTACTATGGTTGCAAATATCAAAAAATTTCTATATGTGACACGGCACCAGAGTTAAGTTAGGGTTTTTCAAAATGCTGACACGCCGAGTTCAAAAGGTTCGCCATCACTGCTCTAGTCTCTGGTTAATCCCAATTTGTTCTTCCAGTCTTAGCATACGCATCATTTCTTCTAGGAAGCTTCCTTTGACCTCCTTACAGTTAGCTATCCCTGCTTGTTAGTTACATGGCAATCTCTCCTCTCAGCGTGGAATTTCTCCCACTTTATTATAGACTAGAGGCCCAGTGCACGGATTCGTGCACCGGTGGGGTCCCTCAGACTGGCCTGCGGGGATTGGGTGAAACTGGCAGTCTGACATCCCCTGAGGGGTCCCAGATTGTGAGAGGGCGGTTCTCTGGTGATGCACCCCAGAATTAGGCTCCCTCCTCTCTGGTTCCAGTGAGAACCACAGCTGCCAAGTCATGGCAACTTGGAAGCTCCTGTGTTGAGCATCTACCCCCTGGTGGTCAGTGCGCATCATAGCTACTAGTCGAAGCGTCTGTCCTCTGATGGTCATTGCATGTTATAGCTACCAGTCGGACGGTCAAATGGTTGCTTAGGCTTTAATATATATAGATGTGTCTTTTATTGTCTCACCCATTAGACTGTAAGCTCCATAAGAGCAGAGACAATGATAGTGTTGTTTACCTTTTTCTTCCAGAATGGAGCACATGGCTTTGCTCAGCAAATATTTGTTAAATGAATGAATGTATGAATAACTGAATGAATGAATATTGTCCCTGCCTTCAAGAAAATTACTCTTCACTTGTGAGGAAAAAAAACATATATACCATGAAGTAATAATGCTACTGACTTCCTCAATACCTTGTTGGCGGCCTAGCGGCAGAACCCAAGTAAAATTTTGGTTCTCCGGACTACTACTAATCTATGTTTTTTGTTTGTTTGTTTTTTGCTGGACAGTACTACATTTGGTTTAACTAAATGTCTTAGAAGCCTTTTTAAGTACCTCATGGAATTCTTGTTTTGATTTTTTTCATGTCAGCTCCTTCTTTCAAAATCTTTCAAAGTGCAGTAACCACTTTAATTTTACCCATCATGATGCCATATGGAAGATAGAAATAGAACTTTATGGTTTTTCAGTATAAGATCTACAAAGTAGATAATTGTCATAATTTATCTTTTTTCTTTTTTTTAGTTGTTATAGCTGCTGATGGGGTATTGAAGGTAGGACTATTTCTTTTAATTTTAAAAATTGTGAATTTCAAAGGTAGTTGTTTATGACTGCGTTTTTTATTAGTCATGAAATAGAAAGTTGATACTTATTTCTATTTTCTCAGATCTGCGATTTTGGTGCCTCTCGGTTCCATAACCATACAACACACATGTCCTTGGTTGGAACTTTCCCGTGGATGGCTCCAGAAGTTATCCAAAGTCTTCCTGTTTCTGAAACATGTGACACGTATTCCTATGGTGTGGTGAGTTCATTTCTCATTTCTTGTTGCTAAAGGAAATACAAAAAGCAAGCGAACTACAGAAGTGGGATGCAACAATTTAACTCAGTGTTAAGACAGTGATGTTTCTTGTGGAATGCCTGGCACAGTGTAATTACTAGAATGTTTACTTTGATCACTTTTATGCATCTGAGCTATTTTGTCCTATGCTGAGGGGAAACCAGTGCCACTTCTAAGAGGCAACTCAGATGGAACCTAAGCTGGTGGGCCTGAGGCACCCTGTGGTGAGTGCTGTCTTGGGTCGATATGACTGTGGAGTATCTAAGTCAATGGTAAAGTGGGTTGTTTGGAACAGGACTTCACTGTAGTGGAGCAGGAGCCAGCAAACTTCGTCTATAAAAGACAAGATAGTAAATATTTTAGACTTTGAGGGCCATTCATAGTCTTTATTGCATTTTGCGTGTGTATTGGGTGTTTTTTTTAAACCCTTTATTGTTAGCACCGGTCTGCGTTCCTCAGCAGGCCACACTTTGCAGACCCCTCTGTGGAGCAAGAGGGATGGAAGATGAGCAGCATGGTTGAAGAACAGTTCAGAGTGACTCAGAAAAGACCACACTTCTCACTGCTTTCACTTGCTCATGCATATAAATATGCATCAGCATAGTTGGGTGATTATAGTTTTTAAATTATTTTGCACATTTACATGAGTTAAGACTTGAGGCTCATTTTAGCACCCCACAGTCCTCATACAGGGCTTTCATTTTTACAATGCTCCCCACATCGTGGAATTTCCTGACCTCAGAAGTTTTACCCCTGAAAGACACGGCTATGAGTTATGCATAGAGTGAGCTTTTGGTTTTAGTATTATTTCATTTACGAAAACAAACTTCACACATTGCCTTCTTCTAAAGGCTTACAGTGGCCGGGACTTTGGTGTGAAATGGGCCCGCCTGCTTTCCTTTAGCTGAAGTAGAATCTTAGTTGCAGTAGCCAAGAAAAACAAATCCCTTTTCACACGTAAACCATAAAAGATGCCGAGAGGTGACTTCTGTTGGCGGAGCTCAGGATTTCTTCCTGTACCACTTAAAATCCCTTTCACTCATACCCATAGACCCCTCATGCTAAACACAGTGTGAACCACCTTTCCAAAGCTGCAAATGTTCAGTCTGGTTTGTTTAAAAGCTTTCCTTCTAGTGACTGTGCAGTGCCTTTCAGTAGTCGGGCCTGGGCATTTCTCTTCGGGAACTAGGTTTCCTACTTGTTTACTGACCCTACCTTTGTTTTGTTTTGCGGGATTTAACAAATTCTTAATAAATGGTTCCGTCAAGTAATTTAACTAATTTCAGCACACGCTTCTGAATATCAGTTTCTGAATATCAGTTTTACATTCATGTTAGGGTGGTCTCTTAACGGGCGAAAACAGAAATGCCTTTTCAGTGAATCTGTTTGTTTTAAAACAGCTTCTGTTTTACTGTATTGAAGAGAGTGCTGGTTATTCTTACCCCATAGCTATATAAGCAGAATTCCATTCAGAAAAGTGCATATATCCTAATTTAATAATAAATGGAAATTGGGATTTTATTTAATTCTGACCCCTTCCCACATGCTGTTCTAGATAAACACCATTAGTGAAAGAAAAAGTACCAGGCCTGCTTTCCAGAGCCTTTGTGTTTAAACAATCAATTAAAACAAACAAACAAACAAACAAACAAACAAAAAAAGGTATTCCATGTTCGATGTAGGTGTTACCTAAAAGCAGGAGAGGACAGTGGTTAGGGAGGGGCCAGGTTGGTTTCAGAAGTTTGCAATGTATAAATTTTGAGAGTGACACCAAGCTAGGAAAGCAATGTGGTTATTTAGAATTTTCGATGTCCTTTCAAAACTAGGTGAGTAGCCAGGACTCATTTCTCAGAAGGAGCATCTCTTTGCATAAATGATCCTATAATATATTAGAACTCTGTTCTGTTCTTTGAGCTCCACACACGCAACAGTCACAGACAGATGAATAAGACCATTTTAAAAAGTTGTCCTTTTTGGAAACCCACCCCCAAGTTCCCAATATATTTTTGCTCTTTTTTATTTTTTTTTTAGACTTGCTGTAGGAATGTAGCCCCTAACATTATCAAAGTCCCTAGCCCTCCCCAGCTTGCTAATCCTGTTGCTCCTTAACACAGGGCAAGACTAACCAGCCCTAAAATAAATGGGCTGCGAATGCCAGGAATGGGTCTTGTGATCCTCCTTCCAAGCTGGTACACTTTGCTAGGCAGGCACTTGTTTCTCTCTCCATTTGAGAAGAGATTTTTCTACCCGCTTCTGATGACGGCTCTTGAAGGACCAAACCAGGAGTATTTAGTAGGTGACCCCCACACTCAAGGAGAGCAATCATCATTGCAGAAGCAGCCTCTGAGAACACAGGCCAGGCACTCTCTGAAAACAAAGCTTCCCTGATGACAATGCAGAAAGCATTGCCTTTTGAGAAGCTGTCAGCCAAATCAGGTTTGAACATAGTGGCTGAGAGAGCGCGCGTCACCGCCGGTCTGGTCCGTGAGCCCTTCTCCAGAGCGGGCAGCTCAGGTAACGGCTTCCCGTTATTTGTCAAAGCCAAGGCAGGAAAAGTACGCTGCCCTGGTCCAAGTTTCTCTTCTGTAAACTGAAAATAGAAAATTTCCTTGTGAGCAGTTTAAACGGGAGGACGTCTCGATATAAAACAAGTTGGAAAATATGTTCAGGGTGAAAGGTCACAATGTTTGGCCTGCGTCCCCATAACTGATATTTTCAGGCAGAGTTGAATATATTTTTAGGCCTCCAGATGACTTCCTCAACAAAGTTGCCTTTTTGTGTGCCAAATGTCATTGTGTTCAGTGTAGGAAAAGCTGTTGTCCTGTCTCAGACCTCCTACTCTCTGATACATTCCTGGATCTGGTGAGTTAATTATAGGAAGTCAGGGGATGTGCTGATACTGGAATTAGACTACAGACCTCATTTGGGCTTCAGAACTGAGCGGTTAATGACGCCATCCCCGATAGGTTTACCTCCAGCAAGTGGCTCCCTCAGTAGACTAGCTCTTTAGAGACACGGAGAGGGAGGACAGTGAACTGTCTTGTTTTCCCAGAGTTAGAACTCTGAGAGAAGTATTAACTACGATCTTATTGGATCTTGGACACCTTCCAACTGCATACTTTGGAACCAAGAATGACATAAATCTTTCTCTGCTGTTATTCCCCAAGCTCTTGGTTCTGCATTTTCCCTCACAAAACCCAGTCTGTCTTCATGTCTGGACGTGCACAATATATTGTGTGTGCGGGCCGGACTCCGACAGGGGGGCGCGAGGCTGCTCATCTGAACGTTTTGGACCTGGTGCATTTGATTTATTTGAGCCTGATTCCCATTCTCCTTAGGAATGTCAAGTCCATTAATTTACTTGCGCTTCATATCCCTTCCCCTCCCCAAACCCAACACCAGGGGAGCTGTAAATGCACAGAAGTGAGGAGCTTCATTTCCTGCTCAGCCCTCTCCATGCCCCCGCCCCTCCCCTGTGCAGGCCGTCTGTCAGGTGTGATTGCATACCTGCCTCGTCCTTCCTTTGCTTACAGTCTTCCCCAGAATTGTCTCCTTCTGGGATGCCCCTTATCTTTTCCTAATCTCTTCTGTTCCTCAAATAGAATTATTCAGTAGCTCCTCAAAAGAAGTATCTTACACATTTGATTAAAAGCCCAAAGAGGCTTCAGTGAATTTTTTTTCTCCTGCGTGAGCAGCATCTGCCAATTTTCCTGACTTTCCTGCTAATTATCTTCATGTCATCCAGAATTCATTGGAAATGTTATGGCTCGAATAACATGTATGGTTCACATAGCATCGACTGAGGAAATAGTGGACATACTAGTAGAGCTAAAGGTTTATAGGAGTTGCTGGAGTACAGTATATATCTTCAGTCTATATTCTTACTTAGAAATTTTGTTTGTTTTTAGAACCAGAGAAATATAAATCAAAACTGCTGAATGTGTTTCTGCCATGGCCCCACCCCTGAAATATGGCATGTCACCTTCTCCCTGTGCTTCAGCTTTTCCTTCTGTAGAGTGACATGGGGTTGAGAGTTTGACCTTCAGGGTGAGACAGCAGGTTCCTGTTCTAGCTCTGCTACTTGATAACTGAGTGTCTCGGGCAAGTTTATTTAACTTTCTTTAAGCCTTAGTTTCCTCATCTATAAAATGAGGATAATCTCTCTCCAGTGAGTCAATATTAATCTTGATAACATATCTTGTTATCTTGATAACAAAGGGTTTAACAGTGCCTGGAACATAATCAATCAATCAACGATAGTGGTTGTTAGGATTATTATTGATAAAATCAGAATTACTTTTCTTTTTGCACTTCACAAAGTATTGGTAGACTCAAATTTTGATTCTCATTTATATAAATAGAGAAAGTAACTGGGTGTAAAAATCTCCATTACTTAGTGTTTAACATGAAACCAAAATCATTGGCTGCTCTCAGCCTTCCCAGAGTCAGTTTGCTTTCTTTGGGCACGCCAGTGCCAGTTTATTAATTATGCTGATCTCAAGGCTGCGGACAGATGGACACACACATTGATTCTCTCTCTCACACACACACATTCTCAGTCTATATATGTACATAAAGTTTTTATTACATTTAGAATATAGTATTAACAAATTATGTTATTACATTTTAGAATATAGTATTAACAAATTATGGATAAAAATTAATCCCTTAGACCAGTGGTAGGCAAACTGCAGCTCACCAGCCACGTGCGGCTCTTTGGCCCCTTGAGTGTGGCTCTTCCACAAAATACCATCTGTGGGCGCACATGTACAGTGCGATTGAAACTTCATGAGCCATGCGCAGAAGTCGGTATTTTGTGGAAGAGCCACAATCAAGGGGCCAAAAAGCCGCATGTGGCTCACGAGCCGCATTTTGCCCACCACTGCACACATTTTGAGATATTCCTCCAAAACACAAAATCTAAATGTTACAATTTTGCAAGTACCTACTATTATGGGATAAGTGGTTTAGCCAGTGACTTAGATTTGGGACTTGATTGTTTTTTATGATGAGACCATATTGGACCTTTAAAAATGTTTTAATTCCTAGTTATTATTTATTTTATAGTGAAATGTATTAGAGATTGAAGGTGGGAAGAGTTTTAACTAACAAAATATAAAATCTAATTTATGGGTATACCTGAGAATTCTAATCACTTACAAGATAAAGTTAAATCACTTAAGCCCATTGTTCTCATAAAAATTGAAGTCTGGCTCTAGATGTTCTAATTTCTAAATCAGAATTTTTTTATTTAAAAAATGTATATAATATATGGAAGGAGTCCTATGCATGAATATATACATTTTGCCCAAGTTTCTACAGATGGGATTGGTTGTGTCTGGTAATTGGATACAGTTAAGTGTTACATAAAGTTTCAGTAATATGCCAAAATATAAAGTACAAGAATAAAAATTCCATTTTCTTTTTGTTCCAGGTTCTCTGGGAGATGCTAACAAGGGAGGTCCCCTTTAAAGGTTTGGAAGGATTACAAGTAGCTTGGCTTGTAGTGGAAAAAAACGAGGTAAGACTACGATTCTCCATTCAGGTACATAGATCAGAAAACAGTATTGGGGTTTTGCAAAAGACTTTTTCATCTTCTTCAAATTGAAAGTAAGTTCACGCTTATGGAAAGATTAGCAGTAGGAGCTAACACAAAGGGTCAAAGTGATGTTATTCCTCATGAATGGACCCTTTACATCTAATTGTTGCAGCTTCACGTCGTGATGCTGTAGATCAAAAATTGTACAAGTACTGTACTAGTTTCTCAGTCTCAATTGTAAAACCTAGGGGTTTGTTCTTAGTGATGAAAGAAGCCATTGCGTCCAAGGTAGGGGAACAGTTTAACTCCATCTCCTGCGTTTAGGACATCTTTTTTACTGGCTGGGAGTTGATATATCTGTAAGAGACCTTCAGCTACTTCAACTTACCTCTCCCAGCAGGAGTCACTATAGTACAAGAAACTGTCGCTTAGATGAGAATTTCAAAAATAAAAGAAGAAAAAATAGTTTCAAAAAAGGGAAAAATTACAGTTTTGCCACCTACGTTGAGCACTACATTGAAGATGAGCTCCTCGCTGGAATTGCCGAGGCAGTGGCATAACTGTGCGCTTCTTCATGCAGAGCCTTTCCATTTCAAAAGAACTTCAGTGGCGTAAACACCGTTTGTGCTGTGTCCCCAGCCTCGCTTTTCTTCTTCCCACAAATTGAGGCTTTCAGTTAGTTGGACCTATGAGCCTACATCAGAGAACATGGTACATTCATATCAAAGAGAGCAACTACGTTTTGAAAGGTTTAAAATTGTGACTGAAACGCACAGCCATGGAAATTTTCAGCATACGGATGAAGCATCCAGTGTCAGGGTATTATGAGAACTTAGATCATGTCATGGAAGCACGCGGTTGTCTTTGCAATGCAAAACAACTTCATTGCACAGAACTTCTTCATTTCCAAACCTGGTCTGTGCCCCCTACAAAGGGTAAGAGTGTAACCTGAGGATAAAATATTTTGCAAAAGATGAATATATATAGATAGAGAGAGTCCCTTTTTAATGTACTTTTAAAAGAATTAGATAGATCTACTCCCCATGTGAGTGCAGGGATAAACTAGATTAATCAAGTAGCTGCTATTGACTAAGAGAAACCAGGTTTCCATATTTTAGATCACATAATCCAGAGTTATTAATTTGTCCTCCTGAGCCATTGAGAATGGATGAAATGTTCGTGATAACTGAACTTGATAGGAGAGTGCTGCCAACTTAAGAAAAATTAAAAGGAGTTACGTTCAAGAATGTGTCTTACTCATTGTTTCACAGGAACTGCTCTGTTTTAATTAAATGTGGGAGTAATTCCTGGTGTGCAATTAAATCAGGCCTTGCATACAGGAGAACTGATATTTTCATGATATGAAAACCCACTTGTTCTGTTCTGTTTCTTCTGCCAGTGAGATGATTAGATATTTGGTTCTGGGTTTACAAATGAGAATGAAGAAAATTATTGACCTTCTGTTGACTTTGGAGCAGAGCACTCAATATCATTTTTTCCTCTCTACCTTGTTTCAAGATAAACTCTTTTTAAAGCTAACCGGACCCTCAAAATATGTATAAGGACAGCATAATTAATCTTTTAAGTAACATTTCATCTAAAGGATGGCAGAATAGGTATAAATCTAAAGTACTTGCAAAACATTGGAGTGCCCATCAAGGAATTTTAAAGCTGGAGAGAAAAATGAATTTAGAAGGTGCCTTTGGATAGTTGACTTGAGGGTTGGGAATCATCCATAACCTTCAGAACCTCCTCAACATGTATACAAGGAGGCCAGCTCCCCCTTATCCCCAGGGACCCCCTAAAGTAGACTACTGTTTTATCCATGGTGTGATCTTACGATCAGCTAATAACTGAGGGATACTGCTCAAATACCCCCCATATTGTAGTTATCACATATACTAGTAAGTTGAAAAAACCCATATGATGAAATAAGTTTTCTCAATTTTCTAATGAACTTCAGGAAAACTGGGCATTACAAATATATTTATTATCTGTCTGTTCTTACTGTGCACAATATTTATTTGTCAAAAATATGAAAATTAAGCATAAATGTAGTTTCCATTGCCATTGAAGAAGGTGTCTTGGGTTATTGAGTTGAGGAGACAAAGCTGTGTTTTATTAAAAATAAGCCTCATTTAAATAAAGAATGGTATGTTTAAATTTCCAGGGAGATATTTAAAATGTGAACTAGTCACCCTAGAATGTACCTATATCCAAATAGTAGGGTTATCTTTTCGTATTAACATTTTATTCTAAAGAAATGATAGAGTCACAGGAAGTTGAAAAATATCAAGAATTTCTGGGTACTCTTCCCCTAGCTTCCCCCACTGGTGACACGTAGGTATAGTATATCAAAACCTGGAAATGGACATTGATACATTACTCTTAACAAGACTGTACACCTTATTTGGTTTCACCATTTAAGGTTGCTTTTTGCATCTATAGGAAGATCAGTACTGTCTAAAAATTATATCTGAAGGTCTTTGCTTCTAAACCCGAAATAATGAAATAAAATCTTTAAACAATAGTTTTTCCTAATATTAAATCCTATTAAAACCAGATACATAAAGCACTGTTAAACTTTACAAAGCAAACAACGAACCCTTATAGAAGGCAATGAACCCTTATAGAAGACAGCATTAATAATAAATATCTTAAATATGACAGATATGGCCCAGCCAGCTTGGCTTGGTGGTTGTGTGTTGACCTCCCAGTCAGGGCACATGTCCAGGTTGCAGGCTCAATCCCCAGTAGGGGGCGTGCAGGAGGCAGCCCATCAATGATTCTCTCTCATGGATGTTTCTATCTCACTTCCTCTCTTTTCCTCTCTGAAATAAATAAAAACATATATTTTTTAAAAGACTGAGTCTAGATTTAACTGACCTTGTCAGATCATTTAAAATAATTATGTCTCCTTGTACAGTGTCCCAGATAGGGCATCTAAAAAGTGTGTTAGTAAGAAAAGACAATAGAAATGATCAGTATCCATATTCATTCTGTTCACATTTCAGTTCTTAGAAAAAAATGTTGAGGTAAAGTTGTATTGCAAATGTTATCCTTTATGAAAAATTATTTTTCATTACACATGAGACACATTCAGTTGCATAATTGCAATTACTGTCTGTTTTATTAGTTGCCACTCCAACCATCTTATTTTTAAGAATAGTAAACACCTGATTTTTCTTTTGACCTTCATCAAAAGGTCCCGGTTCACATTACAGTTTCTTACCAGTACATTGTATGCTAGTCTATGAAATCACTAGGCTGGAAGTTAAAAGATGTTTAGCATAGCCTCCAACTCGGAGAGGGTTTTTAATTTTATTTTGTTTTATTTTGATTTTAAGATTATCTGGAATTTCAAATATAGATAGTCTGTTTTCTTGCCAAGGCAACAATTTTTCTAATTTACGCATAGCCTCTCCCCAATCCAACCAACTCAGTTCAGTTTTAAGTTTCCTATTTGCAAAACTTTCTTTGTCGAACAATACTGTGGGATAAATGTTCCCAGTACTTCTTAGTACAGCAGTTCTCAACTCCAGCACCCCCAGTGCTCTTTTTATAAGTGTGTGTTAACGCCCACCTCTACTTCCATTAAATGAAATTCAGAAGTAATACAACCTACCTACACACATTAGATTTTAAGTCAATATAGTGCTCTAATGGAATATAAAGAAGAAATTAATGGAATGTGTATTGCACTTGCAGTGTGTGAATGTTCAGGCATGACCACAGTGAGGTCATGGAGCAGTTTTAGGTGTTGGCACCTATGGATAAATAGACTTCAACAGCCACAAATGCAGATAGAGTTGGGTTAATGACGCCAGCACCATGCATGAGCAACACTGTTGTCTGTGACATTTCCCAAAATTTTAGTTAGTGCAAAACTCACTCAGCCCTTGATTTATTTCATTTGGTAATTGTTCTTAGTGCACTTAAAAGCTATTCAAAAAATACTTTGTGTTTATTTGTAAGTCGGTGTTAGACTCTAGGCTCAGACAGTTGTAAACCTCATTGTTTGCTTGTTTTCCTGACATGAATGCACATGGGGCATTTGAAGCTTGGTGGAATATAAGCGATTCTTAATCAAGGAGAACTTCCCTGTATATTGAAGGATGGCTTGCATTCTTGACCTGCTTCAGGGGCAACCCAGCAGTTTCTAAAACAAACAGAAAAGCTCCCATGGATTTCTACCCAGCCTCCAGGAGCATATGTTCTGTGAGAACCACTGCTGGGGATGTTAGAACGGCACCGATCCTCACATTGTCATCTTTGTTGTGCCGGGTCCTTACCATTTATGAGTTTGAGTAAAACGGAGCCGTAATGAACCATGCATTCAGAACATCCTATTTACCAATGGCAGAGCGCGCGCTTCATTAAAACTGGCTCTGTGGTTGTCTGTAGTGAAGGTGTTTTCACGGTTGTCCATCTACTGCCAAAACGGAACTGGTTTCCGAGTTGCCCGGCCTGTTTGCGTATTTCACAGTTGCCTATAAAAGTGCAGTAATAGATTTGTGGTTTTAGATTTTGTATTTAAGTTCAGACTTGCCCCTCTCCTTCTGTAGTTTCTTGTAGACTTGATGTTTTGTTTAAAGCCTTTGTTGTGCTGAACCTGATTCTCCATCCGTTGCGATTATTTTTTAGAGGAAAAGTACAAGTGTCTTCAGAGATGAGGTATTATGACTATAAACATAAACTCTCACCTGTCATATATTAATCAATGGAAGATTTAAATGCAATACCTTGTTCAAGCTCTTAATTCTTTTATGACCCTTCAGTTAGTATTTTCTTTCCTTAATGAGCAAATCCTTATGTTTTATTTTGCTTTTACTCTCTATGGTAGAGATTAACCATTCCAAGCAGTTGCCCCAGAAGTTTTGCTGAACTGTTACATCAGTGTTGGGAAGCTGATGCCAAGGTATGTATACGTTTTTTGTTGCTGTTCAGAACTCTGGAATTTCACTTGTTTGGCTTTGAATTGGGGGGTGAGGGGCAATAAAATCTATTACAAAGCAAAGCTGGGCTGCTGTTCCCCAGATTGACTGTGAAGGCTTTTTGTTCACATCTGCTTATCTTGACCCCTAGAAACTCAATAAAATGGGTCTTTCTTACAGCACTCTGACATTCTTAACTCAATAAAGGGAAATTTGTTCCTTTCTTTTTCATCTTTAATGGTAACTATTGCACCTTCATGTTTTAAAGATGGCTAGCACACAGTGCTTATTATACGTCAGGCACTGTTCCAAATACTTTATGTATATTAAGTCATTCCTCACAATAGCTCTATGAAATAGGCACCATCATTATCCTCATTTTATAGATGAAGAATCAAGGCACACAGAGGTAGAGTAATGAGCTCAAGGCCACACTGCTAATACGTGGTGGGGCTGGACATGAACCCAGGCAGTCTGACAGGAGTCCCTGCTCTTATCCACTACACTCTATTGCCCTTTAACCAAAGACCAGAAGTAGCCCTTGGAGAGAACCTTGGTACCTACTTCCTGTCCAGTTTCAGTGATGTTTTTTAGACAATCACAATGGAGTTGGAGAAATTCCAAACTTCGGCTTTCATGTGGTTATCACATTTAAGCATGAATGGCCCATTTCCTTTCCCTACAAAGATCATTTTAAAAGACTCTCACATACATACGGAAATATTTATAGATAAAATGATAGGCTAGTCTTGGATTTGCTTCAAAATAAAGTGAAAGGAAATGGTTGATGGTATAAATGAAATAAGATTAGCTATAATTTTTGAAGCTGAGTGATAGGTATATGGAGGTTCATTATATTATTCTATCATTGTGTATGTTCGGAATTTTCCATAATAAGAAGTTAAAAATAAAGAGTCTCACAGATTAAACATTGCTTATAGTAAGAGAGTTATACTCAAGAAAGGAACTAAAATTTAATATTTTCAATGTGCCCAGTTTTTCATGGAAATATATCTATTGCAACCTGACCTTTTAAATAGAGATCTAAAAATAAAAACTTAAGAATGGAATTTCTTCCTTAATTTAAACCCAGTTCCAGTCTGGCCCTCAAGAGGAATGAATGACATATAGGCTCTTCTACATGTTTCTCTAGTGGGAATAACTCGTAAATAATTGGTGAGGATGGGAATTGTGTTAGTGTAACTCAGAATTCCTGATGAATCATATGTGAAGTTTCCCAGCACATTGTTCCACACCATCAGGTGAGAACAGCTGAACATCAGGTACAGCAGCGTAGCCAGCAGTGCAGCAGGGCCCCTTCGAGCTTCCTGCCCCTGCTGCTGGGCTGCCCGCGCTTTGTCTTAGAAGGGTTTGCTGCGGTTCCCCCCCCCCCCGCCCCCGCCCCCCCGGCCTTGACCATTTGCCTTTCCTCTCATTACCAACAGCCTCCACCTTTGCTTTTACTCCTGTTCATCAAACTGCCTTTGTCTTTTAAAAAGTAGAGTCCTTTATAAAATGTATAAACTGTGTAGGTATTTTTATCTGGGATAGCTGTTGCTTTTATTAGTATTCCGTGACAAAGTTACATAGGTTTTGAGTGGGCAGCCCTATTCCTGTTTCAGCTCTATTCTTTTAGAGTGAGAGTTTTCAGAATATGGAAATTTTTAAGCATTAAGATAAAGGCCTGCACTTTGTAACTAATCCAGTAGAAACTATAAGTGGCTACTTGCAAGCTTGCTGTAGAACAGTTATTTTGTACTGTTGAAATAGTATCATACTACCCTTTTCATACTCTTTCTCCCAGTTATATATTCATTGTGGCATATACCGTAATTCTGTCAGTATTTTCCTCTCTGACATTTAAATAGAAATTTCACCTGAAATTATTTGCATTGAATTAGATTAGTGCAACTAGATCTCTATAATTGTAATTATATTTCAGTATGCAAAGCAGGTTGGGAATTTCTTCATCAGAAACTCTGTACTACCTTAATTAAAATTCTGAGAATGTACAGTTATGGTGCATTAATGAAATGGTAGTATAAACACCTATCAGCACAGAACATTAGTCCCCATGTCGGTGCCGTGAAGTTGGATGCCTTTAAGATGTGCTAAGCTCAACTTCCTTAGGACCAAAGGACTCTTGTGTTCTAGCTATGTGAAGTATAAAGAAAGTTTGATCGGTTTTTATTTCCTAAATTCATGACATTTTATTTTGATAAAACTAAGACATGGTGCCTGTTCTTGATCCGATTATACGCCCAGCCGCAGCCCACCTTCCCGGCTCCACCGCTGAGCTCCTCCGGACACGCCTCCCACCTTCATTCCCAAACATGCTCTCCCTTCTTGTCTTTTCTCCCCTCATCACTTCATCATCAAGCTTCCCTGGTTACCCTGTTTACTCTGGCCTATAATTAGTGTTTCTTTTCCCAACCCGCAATCTGGGCTAGTGCCTTACCTTGTACTGTTGTATTTTTAAAAAATATTTTTTCTTCCTAACTTGATTGCAGGATATATAAGGGAATAGAGCTAGTTTTAATATGTGTTTCCCTATAGCACCTTACATACGTTGAGTAAATAGATGCCCAATTTGTGGTTGACTGAAGCAGCCAACCCAGGCTTGTTTTAGTTCTCTGGGTGGAAGTACATAGCATTCCAACCAGAAGTTGGTGCCAGACCTGTGCACATACAATAGTTGGTTAAAATATTTTTTCCAGTCCTCGGGCTTTAGAATATTAACACATAGATTAAAATATTCAGCTATAAAAATGTGTTCTTTTGCAATGAGGAGGAGGAAATGTGTACAAGAGCAAGCTGGTTTTAGGTTAATGCCCCGTCATTCCAGTGGCTTACCCCCGGGGCTCAAAATATTTCATTGAAGAAAAGAAGGAGGTGAAGGTAGGTATTGGTTCAAGTTCTAAAGTGACATTTCTAAATAAGAAGAAAGGTAACAGTTAAAGCCCTGAATTTGAAAGGAAGTCCTGTTTTACCCTCATGTGATAAAGCATTCTGCAGGTTTACCTGCGTGGTCCCTGGCGCTGTGGCCTGCTTCCTGTGTGATGCTGGGCGGTTGATTCTTCTCTGAGACTGATTTTCCTTATCTACGAAATGAAGATAACTAAAGAAATGCTGTGTGCGGATGCTTAATAAAGGGCCTCGTTGTGATTTTTAAGTAAGGAATGCCTGCATAATTCCTGAAAGGAAATTAAGTTCCTTCAGAGGAACTTACATAAGACCTTAGCCCAAATCTTGCCTTCTGCAGTCAGAGTATTCATAAACTATCATTACCACAAAAGTCTTCAGTGGTGTTTGGTTAAATGTTCACTTTGATAATTTCTCTCTGAGAGCATATTCTATGGATAAAATTAAGATTTTTTCCTAGGGGTACTTGTCATCCAGTTACAAAAGATTTTCACCTTATTGCAAGAATGATTATGTAGGATTATATTATTTAAAACTTCATTAATTCTTCTGCCTTTTTAATGCAAAATGAAAATCCTATATTTATTATATAATTTGTTCCTATACAAATAATTAAAATTTTGTAACCTTACACATAGTGGTAGAAATTAAAATGGGAACAAAGTCAAAAGAAGACAATATTTTTTCAAATTTTCTATTTACAGCATTTTTCTTTTTTGCTTATTAGAAGGCTTGATATATATTAGTGACATTTTGCTACTTTTGCCCTCTCTTAATCACACACACACACACACACTCTCTCTCTCTCTCTCTCCCTCTTAAAAGAACTCAGGGGGGGAAAAAGAATTCAGAATAAATCTCTCCATTTTATATTCCTGAGAAACGGGAAAATTGCCTTTCTTAATGTAGGAAGCACTCAAGTCCTGAGAGCAAGCACCTCAACATTGTTCCTTCTTGTTTTTGTGCTCCTAAATTAAAATGCATGTTTTAATTGCCGCAACTGTAATTTATTCAGAAATGCTATAATTATGAGGCATGATGAAGAGAGAATGTGCATCATACTTTTATTATCTTTCTCCATTTTTGGTTTAACCTTTTCTCTCAACCTTGGCTCCAGTCTAAAGAGATAGACTACTGTAGTTACTGTAAGCTAAAGAAATACACCTAACCACTCCCTTTTCAATTTCTGCTAAACAGTATCCTAGTGTTTTCCAGCACCAAAGTTAGTTACAATGTGGAATAAATATTGAGAACAATTAAGTTATGATGGCTTTTAAATTGGGGAAATTTTCTGAGCAAGTGGTTTAGGAAGTTTTGTTGGTTCTGATAAGTTTATAAGTAGATTTTCTCAAAAAAAAATTATTATACACATTTTCGAACATCCAGAAAAGTTGAAAGAATTTGACAGCGAATACTGCTATACCTATTCCCTAGCCTAGACTCTACTATTAACGTTTACATGCTTGCTTTATCACATAGAGTTTTAAAGGACTTAACTTTTGCCTTTTACTAGTAGGAGTCCTTAATCATACCCAGGTCAAAGAGAGAATTAGTACTTTCCTTACCTGAAGGAAAACTGAAATTATTCCAAACGGAGGCCACAGATAGAAAAAAGGCATGAGTCTATCCTTATGAATAATTGATTGAAAATAAGGGATACAGTTCCCTAAACCTGAGTGGTCTGGCGGTTGTAAACTGACTAAATTAGGACTTTACATCCTATTTTATTTTGTCATGATAAGTTGAACGTCTTACTGTGCTTATAGATTTTCTCTTGAAGATCTATCTGAATTTCTAACAAGTGGTTATTTATTTTCTCTTCTTCAGAAACGGCCGTCTTTCAAGCAAATCATTTCAATTCTGGAGTCCATGTCAAATGACACTAACCTTCCTGACCAGTGTAACTCATTCCTGCACAACAAGGCGGAGTGGAGGTAGGTAGGCCTGCTCAGCAGGCACCTCTTCTGGCTTCAAGGACCAGGACTTACTGAAGCGAAGAAGAGAACCAGAAAACTAGATGACAATCCTGATTTCTAAGAATAGCTTAGATATTGCAGCTTTTTATTTTGCTTTTAATATTTTTATTGATTTCAGAGAGAGAGGGAGAGAGAGATAGAAACATCAATGATGAGAGAGAATCATTGTTCTGTTGCCTGCTGCACCCCCCCCCAAACTAGGGATCAAGCCCACAACCTGGACAGGTGCCCTGCCGAGAATCGAACCGTGACCTCCTGGTTCATAGGTTGATGCTCAATCACTTGAGCCACACTGACTAGGCTTGTTTTCTTTTTGTGTAAAAAATTTCTGGAGATCTAATAAGTCTTCCATTTCATATGTAAGCAAAAATGAGAGTTCCCCTCTGAGCCTGTTGCGTATGTGGAAAGACTATTGAAATCATATCTTCTGAGACACAGGACAGTTAGTTACATTTCTCTGTGTACACTCTGTGTTGGAAGCGTTGGCCTCTGTCCAGTGAGAAATAAAAATACTGTTTGCCTGGAAATTTGCAGAGAGCACTCGATGTTGATGGAGAAGGTAGGGAGACTATAGACTATAAAAACGCTTTTGAAAGAAAACTTTAGATGTTATAAATCCTATTCAGTTGTGTCAAGTGTAAAACAAGTTCAGTAATGAGAAAATGGTATTGTGTGAGTGGAAGAAGTAAGCCTGGGATGGGACATTTGAGCCAGGTCACATGATGCTCGAATATAAATAGCATGTTTGGGAGCTGACATTCCTCCCTGACTCAGCAGAGACTTAAGTAACTGCCTCTCTGCTCCTGAGAGCCCAGGCGGTAATGAGACGCCTTGCGCCACCTGCTGATGCCAAATGAATACTGCATGTGCTTTGAAAACGATGAAGTTGTTTTCTCCTGTTCTTAGACATGTTTTGGGCTGTTTGGTTGGTGTTTTACAATAACTTTATTTATTTTTAATCTTTTGAAATCTTTATCAAAGGCCAGTGAGTTAAATGAATTTTTATTTAGGGACACAAAAGTAATACTGTCGCTCTAGTCTAGGCACAAAGGATTTGGTTCTGGGCTGAAATAATTAACAAAACATGTAAAATTAATATTTTTTTCCTACAATAAGAGTTCAGCACAAATATACAAAATAGTAAGTCCATATAAAGGGGTGCCCAGTACTCTAGGACAGAAGCCAAAATACTTAGTAAGACTCATGAGACTCACTTTACTCTGGCCCCAGAGCCTCATCTGAAGAGCATCGGTCTGTCCTTTATTTCTGGCTTTCAGTCCCTCAGGAGGTGCATGGTTCTTCCTCCCTCAGAGTTCTTGCAAAATATAGTTTGTTTTGTTTAAAATTCATCCCTGTTTATAACATGCACAGTATATCAAGTAGATAATAATATTTTACCTATCAAACTGGTGAGGGTTAATTAAAAGCACTGCTATTCCTCCACGTATATGGACTGTGAGGCAGGCACTCTCACACATAGCTGGCAGGATTGTAAACTGATACAGCCTTCCCAGAAATCAGTTAGGATCAGGAACCTTTAAATTTTTCATACCATTTGTCAGAGAAATTCCATCTCTAGGAATCTATTCTAAGGAAGTAGAGATGTGGACAAAGACATATGCCCAAAGGGTTTTACAGTTAAAAACAAAAAGCATCTTCAAGCCTCACTAGTGTGGCTCAGTGGTTGGGCATGGACCCATGAACCAGGATGTCACGGTTCGATTCCCAGTCAGTGCACACGTCTGGGGTTGTGGGCTCCATCCCCAGTAGGGGACATGCAGGAGGCAGCCAATTGATGATTCTCTTTCATTATTGGTGTTTCTATCTCTCTCTCCCTCTCCCTTCCTCTCTGAAATCAATAAAAACATTTTTTTTAAAAAAAGGCATCTTCAGCCCTAGCCAGTTTGGCTCAGTGGATGGAGCATCAGCCTGTGGACTAAAGAGTCCTGAGTTTGATTCCGGTCAAGAGCACATGCCCGGTTGCAGGCTCGATCCCCGCAGCCAATCAATTACTCATTGATGTTTCTCTCTCTCTCTCTCTCTCTCTCTCTCTCTCTCTCTCTCTCCCCTTCCTCTCTGAAAACAATAAAAATATATTTTAAAAAAATAATCTATAATAATAAAAGCATAATATGCTAATTAGACCAGACATCCTTCTGGATGACCTTCCAGATGAAGCTGGGGCTGTGAGGGAAGCCCAGGTCCCGGGTGCCAGAGGGAAGCCGATGAGGGCAGCCAGGGGAAGGAAGGCCTACTCTTGCATGAATTTCATGCATCGGGCCTCTAGTAAATAAATAAAAAGGCATGTTCAAGGTCCAGCATTAGAAAAATAGGGAATGGTTACAGAAAATACTGTCTATCCATAGGCTGTTGTAAAGTCACCTTTAGGGTGTGGGTGGTGGCTGGCAGGGGCAGAAAGAGCTTCTGAGAGCTGATGATATTCTATTTCTTCATCTGGGTGCTGGTTATACAGGTGTGTTCACTTGGTGAGAATTTATTTTGTTGTATTTTTCGGATATGTACACTTTTCTGTATGTATATTGTACTTCATTAAAAATGTAACTTAACCCCGGCTGGTATGGCTCAGTGGTTGAGCATCGACCTATGAACTAAGAGGTAAGGGTTTGATTCCCAGTCAGGGCACATGGCCGGGTTGCAGGCTCAATCCCCAGTAGGGGGCGTGCAACCTAATCTAGCTGGTCAATGATTCTCTCTCATCATTGATGTTTCTCTCCCTCTCCCTTCCTCTCTGAAATCAATAAAAATATTTTTTAAAATTTTTAACTTAAAAATATAAAAATAAATAAAGCTCACCCCTGTTTAAAACATCAACTCTAATGACAGAGAGCAGCTAAAATAACATGACTTTTAAGAAGTATTTCCTGGCCCCAGACTACATGAGGCTCCACTTTATGTGCTCGGAGAACATCTCCTTCATAACCCATGACTGCAGTTGCAATTAATAAGTAATTTACAGTTTATTTAATGTGTGTGTGTCATTGGCTAAAGTGGATCAGGTTTATCACTGTACCTACAGCATCTAGAAGGTGCCTTGACCATAGCAGTTGCTCAGTAACTATTTGGGGAAGAGAATGCAATGGTGCTAATAATATAAAAAGACAGTATGGTATTGCACAAGAGAATATAAATATGCAAGTTAATTTGTTTGCCACGACAAATATGTTCTTACATGCATTCACTCAAATATTTGTTGAACTTCTGGGTCAAAAGGTATTGGGTTTGGTGATGAACAGATCAGTCCCAATGCACATGGAATGCCCAGTGTTGAACTATGAAGTATAAGTATACAAATAATTATTACTATTTTGAGAATAGTATCATACTATTTACTATCATACTAAAGGACACAAAAAGGCAGTTCCCAAAAAAGAAACCCAATGGCCAAGAAACATATGAAATATATTCAACCTCATTTAGCAATCAAGTAAATAAACATAAGGGAACATAATTCGCTTCTCAGATTAGTAAAAATTTATATCATGAAAATACCCAGTGTTATGAATTTTCTCATGCATTGCTGGTGACAAAAATACTACCTTTCCAAAGAAGGTATTCCTAAAAAAATGAATGAGAAGATTATGCAAGAATGTAGGACACCTCTATCCTTAGAATCATAAAACTGGAAATGGCATAAAGTGCAATAAAAAGGAGATTCATTTTGCTTTTATTGTTTATTTGTGGTTTTTAAAAGTTACAATATCTCCATTCACAGAATAGTATGGAGAAATTCATAACAGAGATCTGATAAAATTATTTTAAATAGAGGCTACAGTCCAGTATGTTTAGAGTGATTCCATTTTTGTAAAATAAACATATGTTTATATGTATATTTGTGTGTACATAGAAAAAAATATCATAATAAGATTATGGAAGAATGTTTTCTATTTGTTTATCTTTAATGTTTTCTACGATAAACCTGGATTAGCTGAATAATAAATTTAATGTTTTAAATGCTTCAAAATGAAAAGATAAGGGGAATAAAATTGGTAAAACGTTATTGTATTTTAGTAAAAGGTTTTAGTAAAAGGTGCCTAGAGGGCTGCCTCATTGGCTATCTTTCAGGATGAGTTAATCCCGAGAGCTGAGAGAGTATAGATCGTTACCTGGACCACTAAACCACTGTCTGAGACACAGCAGAGCTGTTTTATCTGAGCTTGGGCATTGGTTAAAAACATGGGGAGTAATATATTAAGTAGAATAACAATAATAAGCACAGCTGTCATGTATTACATTCTTACTAGATAGTTATACTTTTTTCAGATTATCTTTTTTAATCCACATAGCAACCCTGACATCACAGATGCAAAAACCGAGGCCTAGACAGGTTGGGTAACCTGCCCAAATCACGTCGTATAAGATGGATCCAGTAGAGCAGCAGTTCTCAACCTGTGGATTGCGACCCTTTGGCGGTCGAACGACCCTTTCACAGGGGTCGCCTGAGACCATCCTGCATACCAGATATTTACATTATGAGTCATAACAGTAGCAACACTACAGTTATGAAGTAGCAACGGAAATAATTTTATGGTTGGGTCACAACATGAGGAACTGCATTTAAAGGGCCAGAAGGTTGAGAACCACTGCAGTAGAGGAACCCAGGTGTTCTGATCCCCAGGCCTGCAGTAGCACACGCGTGCAGTACTGTTCTGGGACTGTGGCCAGTGTCACGCCATCCACTTATTAGTGTGCAGTGTTCCCTTGACCAGGCTCCTTTTTAGAGAAGGGAAATATGACAGGGCATGATTGGTTTGAATAACGTAAAACAACTATTTCACTCAGTATACCAAGTGGTGAAAGAATTAAATGTTTTGTCATCATCTGGGTCAGTGGTTGGCAAACTGCGGCTCACGAGCCACATGCAGCTCTTTGGCCTCTTGAGTGTGGCTCTTCCACAAAATACCACGTGCGGGCGCGCATGTACAGTGCGATTGAAACTTCGTGGCCTGTGCGCAGAAGTTGGTATTTTGTGGAAGAGCCACACTCAAGGGGCCAAAGAGCCGAATATGGCTTGTGGGCCGCAGTTTGCCGACCACTGATCTGGGTGTTTCAGAAGACAACACATCAGACCACTCCTCTCTCTCCCCTCCCCCCCCCACCCCCACTTGGTCTGGTGTCTGAAACCATGCGGCTGTTGTCCAAAGCGTGTATTGAAAATCAGAGTCACAGTGAAGTCAGATTCCAGTCCTTCTCTGGTGTTTCTGGCAATGCTTGTTTTCTGGTTGAGCTTCCGTTACCCAAAGACCAGATGGAACACCTATCCAGTTTTAGAAAGTTAAATGATTATGCTGGAATTCTTTTTAAAGCGAGGTTATTAAAAACCACCTTAACTATGTTCTTTCCTTTGACCTAATGAATGACAGGAAAGAAATCCTGTCTACAGCTCTTGCTCATCACACCTTCAGCTTGTTTCTCCTCGGTTGACTTACTAGCAATAGTGGCAGTGAGCATAGGAACAGAAACTGTCATCCTGTCTCGGTTTTCATTGCCCCGTGGGGTCTCTGTGGCCTGTGGGAGTCTGTGCTCTGTGAGCCGGGTGGTGTGTGAAGGAGCACTCAGATCTCTGTGTCGGCCAAGCACTCTGGGTTGTGGTCTGACTTGTGATCAGATACTCTCCCTGGGGCATGGCCCCTTAAAAACAAAGATCAAAGAAATTTAATCTTTGCTATTTGGGTATTAGCACACATCATTTAATACATAAGAATAAATATAATCTACACATCATATACTTACGTAATATATATACAATAAAGCTGTTTTTTACTAATTGGCCGTTTATTTCAAAGGAAGTTTCTGTCTAATAAAGAAGATAATTATACTTCATCGCCTGTTTTTAGCATATGGAAAATTCATAGTAGTGGCAGTCAGCCTTTGTTAGGTTTTGTTTAAGAGTAAAACTGTAATTTTCATCAGTTAAAACATGTAAACCATATTTTTTACAACAGGAAAGTTATATAAATGCATTAAGAGATGCATTTGGGTGCAAAACGACACATCACCAAAAACAAGGACAGCAAGGGGCACAGGCTGTTTTACTGTCTTTCCCTCTCATTGACTGAAGATGGCTCTTTCTTTGTTATGAAAGTTGAACCACATTGATTTTCCTCCTCAGTCCTCTATTTTAGAAATAAAAACAAACTGATTTATGAATGGGTATAATATTTATGTCTGATATCATACTTGGGGACTATAGTGTGACTTTACTATATTGGTTTTTAATTTTCAAATGGCACCAAGGAAGTAAAGTGTCAGACCCAAATCTAGACCCATCTCAATAGCTGTTCCCTGAGTTGGGATTTGCCCATAATTGTTTTGTCTGCATTCGTTTAGTTCTCATCTACGAGGACATTGGAATAAGCTGTCCACTTGTTCTGATTTTCCCTGGAAATAAAAAAAAGGCAGATTTTGGCCACAGATATTCATTAACTTAGATCTGGGGGCTTCTACTTTCCACAGACAAGGTCTCAGCCAGAATTCCTGAGTCTGCCATGCAGGTTTGTCTTAATGGCACCTGGAAACAGCTGTTGGCAGCACTCAACAGCTGCTCTACACATCACCGCTTTCCAGCCTCTTTCTTCTCTGTGTGTGCCTTCTCCAGCCTTTCGTCCCTAGGGTTCTCCCTCCCTCTCTCCATCTCTCTCTCTCTTTCCTCCCCCTCACTCCTTCCCTCTTTCTTTCTCTATTTTTTTTTTCATTACTGTTACTTTTCTCATGGGCTCTTCAGAAACTCAAGGGAAAGAACATCCAGCTCTCAAAGGATAAGTTTAGACTTAAACATGGTAGTCCTGAAAGAGAAAAAAAAATGCATTGAGCCATCTTACCAGGTTCAATTTCTATGAGTGGTGAGGTTGGTCGATCTATACAGACTCAGGAGGGGGCTTTCTTTTAAAATTATTAGAGTGAAAAAGGACCTTGGAGTACATATGGCCCAGAATTTCCTACACTTGCCTGATGGTAAAAACTATCTGGATCTTTTATTAAATAATATAAATTCCTAGGCCCCACCCAACCCTACTGAATCATGAGCTCTAAGGAAGGATCCTAGGAATCTGAGTTTTGTTGTATGGGTTTGTTTGTTTGTTTGTTTGTTTGTTTGTTTTAACCTGCTGCACAGATAATTATTAGGATCAGGCAAGTTAGGAATCCCTGATGTTAGGAATCCCATAAATCATACCCATTCATAACCACCACCCCTTACAACTCAGTAAACAGAGTTAGCTTAATCAATTGATTACTTGACTTAGCCAGTGAATAAGCTAACGTGAATTTACTAATGGTGTAATATTGATCACCTACCTTGAATATCATTTTCCCATCTCTCTCTCTCTCTCTAAGATTAGCACCTGTTTCTTGGGACTGTAGTGAGAATAAGATGAGATCATATAAGTTGTCCTTTGTAAATTGTAAAGAGCTAGACTAGAGGAATGTAAGTATTTATTAAATGGCTAAACTAGAACACCAGTGCCATGGCCTTGGCTCCTTAATGCTTGCTCAAGTATTTGAGCTTATTTCTCCAAACTAGAAACTACCCATTGACTTTGAAGGCCATGAAAGATGTGTTATTCTCTGAGAGTTTGCAGTTTGGTTTAAAAGCATGAGTTTTAGTTTTTTACCTTGATTACTAGTAAGCATTCTACTGGACCCACCTAATCACTCTTGAGCAAAGTTGAGACTTAAACCAGTTATCCCTGTGCAGGTGTGAAATTGAAGCAACTCTTGAGAGGCTGAAGAAACTAGAACGTGACCTCAGCTTTAAAGAGCAGGAGCTCAAAGAACGAGAAAGACGTCTGAAGATGTGGGAGCAAAAACTAACCGAGCAGTCCAACACCCCGGTGAGTGTTCCCCATAGGGATAACCTAACCCCCCTCCCTCCAACATAGAAGACACGCTGAGCATGGCGCATGGCAACTCTTCCCCTCCCTCCCTCCCTCCCTCCCACTGCCACCTCCTCACTTCCTGCCTAACATTTATATATTATAAGGCCCACACTTACACTCAAGTAGAACTCATATCTCATTTCAGTTACAAAATGCCAAAAATGTAGAAGAAAAGCTTACTCTATTTCTGGCTCTTTCCCTAAGAACTATTGTTCTGTCAGGGTGTTCATATATTAGAATTACAAAAATAAAATCCAATGTATTTTCACACCATCTGCTAGCTGCCCAGAACATGTGCCTTAATGCTGCTTAACTCTTTAAAGTTCATCAGTTAATAAATGAAATACAGTCTAAGAAAGTCTTTGATGTGTCAGAACCTCACCAGGTTTTTCTTCTAAAAGAGAGATAATTTAGTGACTTATAAATGACAAGCATTAATGTTCCTTACTCAATTTAGCATTATGATCATGGGCTGTAAAAGACCTCCAATATTTAATACACGTAGGAAATATCTCGGTTTACTCCAAGCCTTATAATTCAAGGACAATAAAAATTCTTTTTATGAGTTTTGCTATTTATACACTTACCTTGAGCTTATATATTGATATGTTATATCAGTGGTTCTCAACCTTGGCTGCACATTAGAATCACCTGGGGAATCTTTTTAAAATCCTGATTCCTGGGCCTCATTCTCCGGAAATTGTTTTCTTTGTTACTAATGTTGTGGCCCCACCCCCATAACAAAGAAACAGAATTTCTGGAGGATGAGGCCCAGAAATCAGGATTTTAAAAAGATTCCCAGGTGATTCTAATGTGCAGCCAAGGTTGAGAACCACTGTGTTATATTAAAGTCTAATCAAATTTCAGCATTCTTTTCTATTTTAAATGATTTACCATTTTGGAAATGAAGTATAAATTTATCATTGGTTTTTCCAGGTTTTTTAATGGGTCATATTTGTCCACTTTAAAATCACAAGTAAGGGTAAGATTAAAAGTACATTTGTTATATATTTTAAATTTATCCTTGATAGTTGCTATGGCAGTTATACCAAAAAAATACATAAATGCCCTTCACTTCATGATCTTCAAAAAGCTTTCCTATTTTTAAAAGTCTTAATCTCCCTTAAGCAGTCAATGCTCAATTGCAAAGTATTTTCCAGTGTCTAAAGAATAAAATAGTTTGCCTCCTTTTCCCATTTATGTGGAAAAGCAACCTGATATCCAAAAAAGGGAAAATACAGTGAAGGTAAATGTTTCTTATCGGATTTTACTTTTTCAGAAAAGTAAAATTCGGGAATCCCACAGTAAAACCTGAATTGCTATCCATTCAGACTATCGTGGACATTAAAAAGGTGCCACATTTTATAAGTTCAGTGAATGTAACTGGGCTCCCGAGAAAGAAGTCGAGGGAAGTTTCCTGTTCTGGTTGAATTGATGCCAACAGGCAGCTCAGAAAGCGTTGCCCTAGGATCTGTAAGGAGCTCTGCTCTTCCCAGAGCGGATGAGAGGCAGACACCCGGCCATCTTCTTGAGTTGTTTGTGTTTTTCCAGTACATGGAAATCTGCAGCTATAAAGCATTGCATGGCTTGACTGTAAACGTCGCGTTGTAAGAACAAACTTTAAACCACCTCTTAGAGTATGCTTTAGAACCTTTCTTTGGTTTGTTGGCATTCGTTTTGCTAAGAAATTATGGGCTGCCTTGCACACGTTCTTGCTATTATTAGTAACGAAGTTGTGTAATAATGAAACACTGTGAGTGCTCAGTAGGTTGTATGCTGCATTTTAACCGCAGAAAACTTTCTGTAAAGGAGCTGCTCCGAGGGCTGCCATCTAATAATGGCCAGCATGAAGCACCATCTCAGCGAGATTCTCTTCCCTTTTCTGACTTGCGAGCGCTAAGTTTTCTTTCTTTACATACTTGCCTTTAATGTCTCTTCTGCTTGGAGCTGGTGTCTCTGAAGGAAAGAAAGTTTGTGCTCAGGTACTTTATAAGTAGGTATTTTCTTTAATCCTCACACCAGTGTCTAGATGACTGTAAATGAGGTTTCTGAGAGAAGGATAAAATAAAGCTTTTAAAAAGGAAGTAGCTGGAGGTTTAAGTTTCCTGTAGGTAGCCTCATCTTAATTATAGAAGTTTAAAATGGACATACCTCCTTTAAAATTGTATTATTGGATTTATTTTGAGGAAGGACACTATTTTCTTCCCTGAAATGAAAATATTACTTAAAGATATTTGGGAAGATGAATTCTCCATACATATACATGAACAGTGTTTATTTTATAATTATTATATTATTGTAGCTTGATGTAAAAAAACTTTATTTCTTTTAAGAGTAAAAGCTTATTTGAGAGACATTTATTAAGATCTTAATATAATGTGAGGAAGGACCCATAAGATAATAAAATAAACAAGCAACAAAGAATTTCCCAAGAGCATCTAACAACTGAAAACAAATTTGCGAAGCTGGGAAATTTGACTACAAGGAAAATAATATCCTGTTTCCAGTGCTAAAGGATCTAAAGCCATTGTTTTCTATAGAAGAATTAGATGAAATTCTTTTTGAACTAACAAATTCAGAAGTCTTTTCTTCATAGAGTAGGATTTTTTAAAAACTCAGCTCCAATTTTAATTTAAAAGTTAGGAAATTGGCCCCCAAATGCATATTTACACCCAGAAGGTAAAGGTCACCCCACAGTGATATATTTGTACATTATCATAAATTTACCCATGTTTAAACATCACCAAAAATATAAGCCTTAATTTGCTTATTTCTCAAGAAAAGAGGCAGTAACACTTTTCAGAGCCAAACAGCTTTACTCCCAAAATGAATGTGACCACCATTTATGGAAATAGGTTGGCTGTTCAACATAATTACATAAGGTAGAAAAATAAATGTCTGTATCCACTGTGAAAAGAAGAATTCCTAAAAATAAAATCATACTAAAGAAGAAATTCTTAGTATTCTCTATTCTTACATAGTAGAGAATAGAGGAAAAAAAAGTAACAATCTAAATTAGCAGTAATTCCCTTTCCTCCCAATTTTCACATGTACGTATGTACTTGTTTGTAACATAACTATTAGAGACAGAATCTAGAATTTGTTCACAAGTAAATTGTTTCATAAATCAGATAACTAGTATAATAGCTTATCTAGCTGTAATAAATAATAAATGGAAACAAGTGAATTCTGGCCTCATTTTTTGGTTTAGATTCAGATCCTAATTTAGCTAAAAGGGTAATTAATGAAAAAAAGGGTAATCAATGACCCACTTTTTTTTTTAGAACTATATTGACTGCTGAGCTGTTTCCATGCTTCCTCTAAGCTTTTCTTCTTTGGTTCAAGGTTTCTTGATTTTTTTACTTGAGATTTCATCTCCATTTAATTTCTTTTTCAATATACTAGTTAACTAATGTTTCTCCAATGAAAGTGAAATTGGGAAAAATTAAGAGAAATCCTAAAAACTATTTTGTTTTAAGCAAAATGAAGGCTTAAAATGTGCAACTTCCTTCCCATTTGAAATTTGGCTTCCGACAGTACTTTGCAAACTTTGGGTTGTGATTGATTCTGTCATTTATAAATTATGGCAAATCTCCTGCAGCCAAACATGCCACTAAATAAATTCTCCCATAATTCCCTGGATTCATTTACTTCCCTAATCATGTACCTTCTGTGCAGTGCCCGCTAATTTTGTGGTATCTGTTTTCCTTTGTTTAAATTGATCCTAATTTCTCTTTTTACTTCTGTCCTCTCTTCCCTTGTGATAGCTTCTCTTGCCTCTTGCTGCAAGAATGTCTGAGGAGTCTTACTTTGAATCTAAGACAGAGGAGTCAAACAGTGCAGAGATGTCATGTCAGATCACGGCAACAAGTAACGGGGAGGGCCATGGCATGAACCAAAGCCTGCAGGCCATGATGCTGATGGGCTTTGGGGATATCTTCTCAATGAACAAAGCAGGAGCTGTGCTGCATTCTGGGATGCAGATAAACATGCAAGCCAAGCAGAATTCTTCTAAAACCACATCTAAGAGAAAGGGGAAGAAGGTCAACATGGCCCTGGGGTTCAGTGATTTTGACTTGTCAGAAGGTGACGATGATGATGATGACGGTGATGAGGAGGATAATGACATGGATAATAATAGTGAATGAAAGCAGAAAGCAAAGTAACAAAATTGAAAATGTTTGGAAAAAGAAAATAAACTTGTTATCTCAGTCTGTACAAAAGCCAGGAAGGAGGTAGAAAACCAAGTATTTGTAGGCCAATTGCATTTCTATAACAGTCATTTCTTTATTGATTTTACTTTTGATTTGTTTTTGCTTATAGAAAAATAGGGGTGGGGGAAATCAAGCCAAAAAGGCATATGAATCAGCAAATGTGGTGCCTGATTATAGAAACTTGTGATTCCATATACAATATAGGATTTTTAACTAATGACATTCTGGCTTTTTTTAATTTAATGAATACTTTACAGCTTGTATTTTATTTTATTTGATTTCGTTTATTCAGTTGCCTAGGAAAACTTACGTTTTGAACAAGCACTCTTAACTCCTAATCTTTTTTGACACTTCATTTCTTGTAACATACTACTTTTTTTTTTCTTAAGGCGATACACTGTCCTGTCAGAAATAATTGGCAGTGACTACAAAATCCAACAATAAAAAAATTGAAATGAAAGGTTTAACAAATAATTCCTCAGAAATACCTATATGCCGAGAATTTTCAAAACTTAATAGCACAACTAGTCCAAGTGAGACCTGAGAGATGTTCTCCATAGTACATTCGAAGGAGAAATACTCTCTTCTGCAAACAGCAGCAGATGTCACAGGCTTTCAAACCAGTGCTAGCCCTGGAAGCTTCTGAACAGCTGTCATCTAAGGCTCACCTTCTCCTGTGTGCAGACAGGGATATGGTCTTAGGGACCCTTGCAGGCAGTGTGTTGACACAGGTCTGCCCTGCACTGCCGGTAAGGGCGTATGCGTGTTTGTTTTCCAGAGGGGCCTGATAATCTTGGATCCTAAATATATGTACAGATTTTTTAAAGAAGGAAATAAATATTATAAAAGGAATGGCAAAGATAAGTCCTCACTACTTAGGCAAAAGTGCAAAAGGAAGGGTTCTTCTTATATCAGATGGAGCCTTCCGGGGCTGTCTGTTTTGAACCCTAAGATGCTGGAGTTAAAGAGAAGTAGATGCAGGCGCAGCTGTAAAAACCTGGAGATTGTCTCTGAATGTTACCACCTATTTGTTAAACCTTTTTTAAACTATAAAACACTGTTTTTAAAAAAAAACACCAAAAAAACTACAGAACATTTATAGTTATATTTTTTTAAAAGGCAAAAGAACAAAGACTTTTTTTTCCAGCCTAAATTAGAGAGCAGTGCTGTTCATTTGACTATTAAATCAAAGCACTTTTGGTGATTCTTTTTATGGAAGACTTAAGAAAGGATATCATCATAGATACTATCTAATCCTATTTCCAAGTATATTTGATCATAAAAAGCCTCTTGGAATTTGAAGCATGGCGTGCTTCTAATCCCCATTAAAAGCTGAAAAATACCACAAAATGATCAGTACACTGTTCCAGCTTTGTTTGGAGAAAAATAACGAATAAAATGGTCTGCGTGCAAGATGTAGAACAGCCTATATAAGTAGAGTGATAAAGAGAGGGATATGAAGTCAGGCCATGATTCAAAGCCCTGCGTCCACTTGCTGTACAATCTTGGGCAAATTATTGAACCTCTGTGTGTCTGTTTGCTCATCTCTAACATGGGAATGATAATAGGATCTATTTTAAAGAATTTTTGTGAGGATTGTTATTATTATTATTATTATTAAATAATACATGTAAAGCACTTAAGTAACCAGGCCCATGGTAAATGGACAGTTAATGTTAGCTGCTGTAATTATTCCAGTGAAAAGACAATAAAAAATAAATGGTTTCAGTAACCTTCTGGAAAACTATCGACTTTAAGTGATATTTATTTAGTATGAAATGAAATTAAATATTGCTTTCCGGAAAGAGTGTGAGCTATAGATTAATCCTGTTGCTGTTTGAAGCTACCACCCACAGACTAGGTAAATACAGAAAGAATAGGTAAGCTTTCACCTGAAAAGGGGGTTCCCACATACCCATTCTGATACACGCACACCACAATAGAGTGCTGGTGACTAATGGGCACACACTATAGAGTGCTGGTGACTTCCCTGACTCAAGCCAAGCCGCTCAAGCAGAAAGTCTTGGAGTGGAGCAGAAGGGACGGTTTTCAACTCTTGACTTCCCAGCATGCCCTCGGACACTGTGGCTTAGCAACCTGAAGGAGAGAGCCAAAGAGGGTAGTTTAAAAGCCTCTTGCACATTTTACCAGGCAAAGATAGTCATTCATCCACAGATACTCACTGAGCCCCTTCTCTGTGCCAGGTGCTGTTCTAGGGAGCAGCTAGACAAAAAATCTTTGCATGTCCACACATCTAGAGAGCAGAGAGCAGCAATAAACAACACTAATACATCGTATAGAATGGGAATGTTTGGTAAGTGCATGCTGTAAAATGAACAGGGAATGAGGATAGGCCCATGGGGAGTGTTGAGGTTTTTTACTGTCTGGTCAGGAAAGGCCTCGCTGACAAGGGGCTCTCGATGGGCTAAATTTGGGATCTGAGCACTTTATGGAAGAATGTAAACCTTGCCCCTCATTTAGGAATAATCAGCAATAAATTTAGAACAGATGAACTTAATGAAACTGACTTTTTTGGCTTTACATGTAAATCTATTATGATTACACACAAAGTTTTGCTGCATTAGTAAAAACAGCCAAGTGGGGCCAAACGAGAAGGTAATAGGACTCCATACCAGACCCTGATTTACCATTAATTAGGTAATATTCGTTACTCTTTCACCTGCTGCCGTTTCCCACCAATATTCCAAAGATGGTCATAACTCAGTCCTCTGCCATCAAGAAACAGCAAGGACTCGGGATCCAGCAGGTTGAACCCCTCAGGATCAAGCTTGAAACTGTTCTCCCCCGAGAATTAGGCTGCAGGTAGTTACCATATGGCACTGGCTATTCTACATTCTGTTCCAAAGCAGCATCTTCCTAGGGTTTCCAACATTCCGGAAACCCAAACCATATAAGCGGGATTTTATAGTAGTCTCACTCTGTGAAGATGAGAAGACTTTAGACTCTATTACTCGTTTTATTAATTTTATAAAGTTATTAGCCATATGGAGAAAATCTAATCTAATGTTAATTGTGCAGCTTCTAATTAATACCCTTTTCAGATCAGTTTTTGAAATGGCAAGTTATTGATGTTTGCTCCATTTCCAATTATTTGACTTACAAAAATGTACATTTGTAAGAGAAAGAAACATAAATTTGAAGATTCAAAATGAGAATTGAAACTCTGAATTGTAGTAATAATTGTTGGAGCCATACAACTGAGAGCATATTACTCTTTCATCTTTTTTCCTTTACTCATAAAGTTGATCCTGTAGAATTTGATGGCACCTACTGGTGGTTCTCAGCTGAGGTAGTACTGTCACCTGAGGGTGATTGGGAGTGCTCGGTGTCATGTGACTGGGGGTATATTTAGTGCCCAGGGCCCAAAATGGTAACATCCTGAATGCCAGGGACAGTTACACCCCGTAGATAATTCCATCGTCCCTTCCTCCACTGAGAAACTTGCTAAACCTGGCATTTTTGAGTTCCATGTCTAATCTTTTTACCCCAAACAAAATCACCTGAGTCAAAGATGCATTTTCAGAATTTCAGCTACACAATCTGAATTTTGTAGGTTTGTGGCATTTATCTTAAATCTCCACTTGAGGGAATGGGTTCTTTCCCCATAAGAATGCTGGTGGAAACTTTATGAAACAGCTAGGTTTACTCTCCTGTTACCCCAACGCCACAATAACTAGAGGAAAACATCACTGAGGTAGCTACAGTTCTGCAAAGTGGCCGGCTTCATTTAAAAGGGCCCTTTTCCCACCAATCACAATGTAATATTTTACGTAAATAACCAATGGCAAGAGGTTGCAGGCACGTGGCCCTCTTGTTTTCGAAGCTGTCGAACTGTTGAAGGCTGGGTTTGGCCAGCGATCTTCAACAGGCAGCAGATTAGTTAAACGTTAACACCAGCTGAAGCATGCCATCTTGAACCCCATTAAAATCAAGGAATTGCGGGTGGGAGAAGGTTGGGAGAGATCCAGAAGGACTTCTGGAGCACTAGGATAACTTTACTTTCTGAGTTTTCATTGGAGTGGTAGGAATTTCGTGAAAGGTCACTGTAAAACCTATTCTGCGTTAAATACTGATACTGTCAATTGTCGTGATACACTAACCTTGCTGCAGCCTTTTGAAATTAGCAGTCTCACCAAACCACGTATGTAACAGAGCAGACATGTTTCTATAATCAGGTGCCTTTTACTGATTTTGAGTAAGACTGGTTTCCTGCTTAGATGTTCAGTGCTTGGACTGGGGCATCGCCTGGCGGCTCTAGAGGCAGCATTTCTGTGATGACAATGAGTGTCTACCAGGAAATCTGGAGGACTAGCCACGTTTTCTCTGATTCCAACTTATTTGCATTCTGTTGCCTGTGAGGAGCTTTCTGGCATGTGATTATTTACTTCAAAGTAGAGTTTCAAGCACCATTAATTATTTTACATCGTGTGCAGAATAATATATCGTTTCATGTCAGATACAATACACTGCACATATTGCTTTTACACTGTTTTAAAATTTTGTACTAAATAATAGAAAATATTTATATTCTTTGAGTGTGAGCTTTGAATAGATGGCATTATCACTTTACTGTTTTTGGGGTTTGTTTTGTTTTTGTTTTTTTAACAATTTTTTTTCTCAATTATTCTACTGCAATGTTATTCTGAGGAAGTCCTATGCCAAAATCTTGTGTAATGTTTGTATGGAAGATTAAATTTTACTCTTGTGTGGTAAGACTACTCAGTTATTGACTTCATCGTTGGAATTTGATATTCCGGCACAAAGTCCACAATGTATTCAGAAATCCAAGCTGGTGTCGTAAATTTCATTTTGATGTGAACTCTGCTTTCCTCTGTTCTAAGACTCCATTTTACAATAAACGTTTTGACAGTAAACCCTTTGTTACGTGTTACTGTGTATATCACACCTTAGACTCCCGGCGTCCTGTGAAGTCACACGCGTGCACATGGGTGTGAGCTTTTCTCTCCTGAAATCGGGGGGAGTGTATGAATTTGTAAAGGGACGGGGTTCAGTCACAGGTGGATTTTTTTTCTTATCGCCCAAGAGAGACAGGAAGGCTGGAACCCACCTCCAGCACCTACACTGACATGTTAACAAGGCACAGAACACATAAAGGAGACAGGACGCCGCTGTGTGGCTGGAGGTCATTCACTCTCATCCCCGGTCCTGCCAAAGCCAAGCCGTCCTGCAGCAGCGCCTCCTCTGGCTGGTCTGTGCCAGCATCTGCAGGAGCCTCGCCAGAGCGGGTGCCACACTGAACCCAGGCCTTTCCCGGGCATCATCTGCAGGAGCCACCCTCAGAGCGCCAGAAACTCTTCTCTCCTTTTGACATTAAAACCGAAGGTGTTGGTTTTGATAAGTTATTTCCTTTACAACCTTCATTCCAATCAAGAAATCCTTATGGATCCATTTTGTTTAGCACAACATTTGGGAATGGTGTAAAAATCAGCACACTGCACATCCCTCTCCTCCCTCGAAAAGCCAGCCCTGATGCAGGGAAATACTTTTGTAACTTAGTCTGTTGTTTCTTGAACTAATCAGGAAAGTTCCCTACTTCACATCGGTTTCCGTGATGGGAAAAGGAAATGGCATGTTTCTGCAGCTGCATCCAGCTGCCCTGCGAAGAAATAAACCTTGTCATGTATTTTCTTTGGTGAAGTTCAGTTTAGAGCAGCGGTTCTCAACCTGTGAGTCTCGACCCCTTTGGCGGTCGAACGACCCTTTCACAGGGGTCGCCTAAGACCATCCTGCATATCAGATATTTACATTACGATTCATAACAGTAGCAACATTACAGTTATGAAGTAGCAACGAAAATAATGTTATGGTTGGGTCACAACATGAGGAACTGTAGTTAAAGGGCCAGAAGGTTGAGAACCACTGGGTTAGATCCTATTCCTCCAGTCGTTTTCCTTTCCGCGTTATTACAGCAGGTGAGTGCCTGTGACCACTGATTCCGCCACACACCAGGCATTTCAGAGGAGGGGAGGGGCAATCCCCAGGGGAAGGCGTGCATGGGGCAGCAGAGTCTACAGAGAGCAGTAGGGATGGTGCCCTTGCAACGCATCTATAATACTCAGACTGCACACATTCATAGTCACTGTAACCAGTGGGGCTTTTTAAATTCTGCCTGGCCCCCAGCGTCGGCCTTATTTCTCCTTATTCTTAGACACACACTGCCTCTGGTGCCCTGGTCAGGCAAATGTGCCCTGCCCAGCCTTCCCTTCCCCACCCCCACCCCCTGCCAGTGTTTGCCCTGTTGCTTCTCCTCGCCTCCTCTTCTCCTTGCCCTGCAGTGCCCAGCTCAAGCCACCATGCCTTCCATTTCCCCATCTTAGTCAAGGAAAGCCTCCCTTCTCCCTGGCATACCCAGAGACACTGAACTCTACACCGGAGAACTTAGCATTTTAGTAAATACAGCCTTCAGTGTTATTCGTTCAACAAATTGTTCAACAGAAATTTACCAGGTATTGTATGCCAGACACCGGGCTAGGCACTGAGTAACCCCAGAGGAGGGTGTCCTTGATCCTCCATGTGTAAGTCATACCTGTTTTACCCCCTCCCCCATTTCAATGAAAAGCTCCTTGTAGTCAGAGCCATGCCTTTCCGAGCAGGGTCTGAGCCTGTGAGTTCAAAATACCTGCGGGTTAAAATATTAACTCACCCACCCTCTGACTTTTAACACTAATATTAAAAATAACCAAATTCGGCTTTTCCCCAGCTCACCCACACAAAAAATATTTGTAACAGAGGTTAAAAAGCACCTTGCTACAATTATCTCATGAGCAGTTCGACCATTTTGACAAGTTTCGTTAGTTAAAGCTGGTGGCTCTAACAAACTCTAATTCAAGTCACAGGAGACCCAGGTGTTTTTCAGGTTAAGTAGGGATTTCTTAGTCTATGGCCACGGGGCACTTACTGAAGGGAGTAGCCTTTTGGCTCTGAAAATGGTGCCAACTGAGGTCCTCTTGCAAAGTGACCTCTCCTGTTTATGTGCCGGACAGGGAGGGAGTTTTGTTTGTTTTAGTTAGAGCCGCTCTGCAGCCTGGGCTGCTTAGAGCAGTTCCAGTTTCGCTTGTTCTTCTTCATCCCTGTCTCCTAATATTTGTTTTTTTTTAAATATAATGCAAGCAAGACATTGAGTTAAACCCTTAGACATTCTCCTGTAAGAATAAGCATGAGTCGTCTGGTTACCAAATGGTCGCTTTGGAATTCTCATTAATAATCAAGCGTTCCTCATGTTGACTGAGAATTCCGAAGAACGCTCTGGCATCTGACAAATGCCAGACATTCCTTGACCGCCAAGCCCTATTGTGGGATATGAAAGGACTCGGTGTGCCAAGTACGAACAGAGAAAAATCTCAAGATGTCCTGAGTCTGGCCCCGGCAGCTCACAGAGAGCAGTGAATGGTTACAGAGAGGTGGCTGCACCTGGTTGGCTTCTGTGGGCAGAATCCGGGGAGCCCTGAAAACTCCTCTTAAGGTCAGGAGACCTGTTTTCCATTCAACCTCACCGGCAGGAGGAACCAACCAGAGCAGCAGCCGAGAGCTGAGACAGACAAGGGGCTAACCCAAAAGGACAATGATAATATGCTTGTTCTATTTCATTCCTGTTTCCCCTGCAGCTGCTGCCTTCCTTTGAGATTGGCGCGTGGACCGAGGATGACGTGGTAAGCTGCTCTGCTAACGCGGCAGACGACCTGGGAGGGTATTCAGTCAGTGTGTCCGCAAGTTACAAACGCCTCGGGAACTAGAAGCTGACAAATTCCATGCTTTTCTGTTTTTAATGCAGCGATGTTTAAAATAAGGCCTCAAGAGCAAAGCAAGTATGGCTTCACATCTTACAACAGCATCCCACCTCCCTATTTGCTCTGAAAGGTGTCCCAGAATAAAATAATGAATCCCAATGACAAAAGCAAAGGGCTGGTCTGGGATACCAAATGAACACACTTTTTTAAAAAGAATGATCTTAAGTTTTCCTAAAATTACCAGGGATGGACTTGAACCACGGCGGGGAAAGGTCTGGTAACAGCCGCACTGGACTGTGATCCTCATAACTGGGTTTCCTTCCCGCCTTAGGCCAGTTCAAAAGCGACAGGTTCCATTTTGCCATCTTTACTCTGACCTTCCCAAGGAGGAACGGGCACGAGCTCTCAGACATTCTCTGCAGCTGCAGCCACAGGAGCCCCAGGTTTTTGAGAGAAGTGGGCAGACTCAGCCAAAAGGAAGTCCTCCACCCCACCCTCGGGGAGAGACCCTGAGGGAAAGTCCTACTTAGCCCTTTGTATCTCTGTATCTGTTAACTTAGTGAAAAACGGTCTGAGAATTCTGGATCAGAGACCTCAGGGCCTTGTGCTCAAGGTCTCATTAAATGAGAAAGAAGGGGGAAAAAACTGTCATGCCAGCCTTAGCAGCCCCCTGCAGGGGAAGGGCAGTAGGGGTCAACCAGGTCTGTTTGTGAGGGTATATGGAGGCAATCCTGTTACTACTCAGCCTGGTTTCTGGGCCAAGGCATTTCCCTCCCACCTCGTGTTTGGTGAAGTAAAAGTGCTTTCAACATCAGCTGGCTCTGGCTTCTACAGGGAAAGGAAACTTGGTACCAGTTGCATCTCTTTCGTCCCATTCGCTGAGCCCTGGTAATTCTAAGGTTCCTGCTTAACAGGGAAAGAGGACATAGGATCTCCTTTATTCAGGGCATGGATAGAATCCCTTTATCCCCAGTTGCAGCGTTGGTGCATTGCATTTGAGAAGTTTTTCAAAGGCTATTTTTAGTCTTTGTCCTGGGGTTCAGTGGTTTTCAAACCATTTAAATAAAATTCCAGGATCAAGGCCCCCCAAAGACTTGGTGGGACTGGATCTGGCCCCCCTTCTATCTCCCTTGCCCAGGGTCATGTGAGAAGCTACCAGTGAACATGTGCCAAGTGAAATCCAAGCACTGGGTCCAACCTCATCCTACATAAGAAGCTCCATGCGTTAGATGGTCTGGGCCACATACCTACTTCATGACCAGGCCCAGAGCGGAGGACAAAGTCTACCCGTTTCTCTGTCCACTGCTGTGTGGTCCCTGTTACTCATACAATTAATTGCTGGCGAAACCAGTGCCCCTCAACAGCGCTGGGGACACAAATGGAAAACCATTATGAGAACCTTCTTGAAAGGATTTTAAAATATTTTTTCCTCCCAGATAAGGGGGAAAACCAACATCCGTCAAGTGTCCAAGACCCCCAAAGAGAGAGAGAGAAGGAGCTCCAATGTGAAAGCTTGAAGTTTTAAAATCATAAAAAGAAAATTTTCTATTTTACCTTGTGGTTGAGCCAAAATTAAAGATATTTTAACCTCTTGAGAACTATGGATTTTACTGCTAAGTCTGGCTGTGGATCATGTATGAATCTTGAAAACTCTGTATGTCCTCTCTTTCACAGTATTTTTGGGTTCAGCAGCTCGTCAGAAAAGGCAAGTGGACTAATTTACCTTCTTAATTCATGGAGTTAACTTCGCTGTGGACATGATGGCATCTAATTTTATTCTGCCTCCTACTCCCTCCCTCCAGGTGACTCTTCAGCAGAGATGAGCGTGTACGCGAGCTTGTTTAAGGAGAACAACATCACGGGAAAGCGGCTGCTGCTCCTGGAGGAAGAAGACTTGAAGGACATGGGCATTGTCTCCAAGGGGCACATCATTCATTTCAAGGTACCTCAGAAAGGGAGGGCAGTCAACAATCTTCACTGAGCGCCTGCTCTGTAGCCGAGCACGTGTTCTGTGGGCGGCTGAGGACAGACACACAGCTGCGCTGGTTGTACTGAACCACATCCACACCGGCTGATTATTAGCTGCTGCCCCCGGGGGGACCCTACTTCCTCCTCATAAGCCAACATCAGAAGGGTTAATACCTGACACCGCAGAGGTCACCTGGATACTCCTGATGCTCACCCCCAGGTCCTCAGGAAGTCTCTAGACTAGTGGAGAAGACAGGTATTAATCATGCAACATTGGTAACATGACAGATGTAAGCAATGCCACAAAGAAGAGGTGAGGTTGGGATGAGGAGGGGCTTCTGTGAAGAAGTTGTGAAGGAGTTAAGAGCTGAAGAACAAGTAGGTGTTAACCAGGTGAAGGGGATAGGAAGAGGTGTTCTGGGGGGGGGAGTGTGCCTGTGGAAAGGCCCGGTTGGGAGAAAGCTTGGTGTGCAGAGGACCCGGAAATAAGGCAGCGGGCACCTCAGAATGGCATCCCACCCAGAACAGCAGGATGTAACTTCGTAAAGGCCAGAGAGGCTAGGTGTCCATTAGGAATCCCTAAGGGTGACGGAACTTGTCCATGGATTGGGAAGAACCTCAGCACTGCAGCACCTCAAATGATAGGAACGTGTGTATTCAATTTGTAATCTTCACAATTTTAACCTGCAATAGACACACCCTACATGTACTTTAAACCCTCATTTTCTCAGGAAATTATAACATTGACCCAAAAACTTCAGTCTTGAACCGTTTCAAAGCTAAACCTCTATTTTTATTGTTCCTTTCTGGCAACCAGATCTGTTTGTTTGTTTGTTTTAGTTACTGAAACCAAATAAGAATTTCTGGCATCTTTGCAGCATTACTACTAATCAGAGGTCAATATTGAGCAAGATATTAGGATAAAATCAAGTTTGCTCCCCAAACTTCCTCAGCCCCAGTGTGGGTGGATGGAGGGGTGGGCACAGGTTAGAAAGAAGAGAAATAGAATAAAGAAGGGAATGTAGAAAAGCAGCTTCCATCCAAATCCACATCTTCGCAAAGCCTCAACCAGCATGCCAACTATTTTCCCCTTTGCCTCAATTAGAGTCCCTGACACTAGCCTTTCTAGGGAAATCCCCTGTGGTCCAAAAAGAACCATCTACTTGCATTTTAGGTGGGCTCTGGATCCATGGAAGGGACATCCTTATAGCCCTCAGCAGCCCTTAAGTCAGCGGTTCTCAACCTGTAGGTCACCAACCTGTGGGTCATGACCCCTTTGGGGGTCGAACGACCCTTTCACAGAGGTCGCCTAAGACCATTGGAAAACACATATATAATTACATATTGTTTTTGTGATTAATCACTATGCTTTAATTATGTTCAATTTGTAACAATCAAAATACATCCTGCATATCAGATATTTACATTATAATTCATAACAGTAGCAAAATTACAGTTATGAAGTAGCAACAAAAATAATTTTATGGTTGGGGGTCACCACCACATGAGGAACGGTATTAAAGGGTCGCGGCATTAGGAAGGTTGAGAACCACTGCCTTAAGTGATGGCTTAGCTTCAACCTTAATGTCTTTTCCCTCTCGGTAGATGGGCAGGAAACCTCATGCATATGCATACACCTCAAAGGCTGGCAAATATTAATTTAATCTCGACCTCTGGGTGTGGGCAAGTCCATCCCCAAAAGTTATGCTGGCTTTGATGGGCTATAGTAGGAAAAATTATTTTTCTAGTACAGAGAAGTGTCAGGGTTCCAAGAGCGAAATCTGGTAAAGTTTATGTTATTTGACAGCTGCCCAATAAGATGCTCCCACCTCTCCTTCCCCTCTGCTGGCTTTGAAAAGGGACCACACTCCTTAAGGAGCAGTTAGGAAGAAAGGGGGGGGGCAAGCTGTGACACCTCACCAAAGCCCATGGTGATGGAAATATTTCCAGACTTGGCCTAGGACAGCCCAAGTGCCCTCTGCCTGCCAAGTTGGTATCATGAAGGCAAGCAGTGTCCAAACCTATTGGCTGTTGTTCAACAAAGTCAGCGAATGCCTACTCATTGCAAGACTGGGCCTGAGAAAACACAAAGGAGAATTCTTCCCCAAAGGAATTTATGTCCTGGAGAAGAGATAAAGCATGTACATACATACAACTTCTCATAGTACAGGGTCTTGGCAGTTTGGAGGAAAGTTACTACTGCATTACCTCCGCTTGGGAGAGGCAGTGGGGGACAGAGAGGGGAAGCATCAGGGGGTGGGAGCCCTTGAGCTGGATCTTGAAGGAAAGACAAAATTTGGAATGTAGATGGGAGCGGGAAAGGAAAGAACATTAGTCGAGATAGAATAAGGAGTTAAGAGAGAAGTAGAGCAGCAGAAGAGACTATAAAGGAACAGTGTGTGTCTCTGTCTGAAGGAAGCCCAGGTGCAGGGAACTCGGGATACACAAAGCAGGAGGGACGTGGACAGCATATGACTTCAGGCCTGGGATCTGGGATGGGACCTGGGGTCTGTGGGGACTATTGGAAATTTTGAGAATTGACATGTTTAAAACTTTGCTTCTGGAAGTTATCAAGTAGATTAGAAAGGAAAGGCTGGATTTTGAAAGACCAGTTCAGAGGCTGTGGTATAGAGAATGATAAGGCCTCGCTAGGGTAGGAACGTGTGAATGGAGAGAAGGAAGGACAGCACAGGTAAGAGAGCTGTGGGAAGTAGCACAGGGAGCAGAGAACAGTGTCACTGAAGCCAGAGGTTGAAAAGCTTTATAGAAATGGTCCGTGCTGTGGAGAAGCCCAGAAACACACGCGTGGAGAAAACACCACTGTGGGAAGCTGCCAGGTGGGGTGGGGGCAGCAGTGTCCTTTGCTCCAAAAGAGGGTGTGGCCACCCTCAAGACTCCCCTCAAGCTCCCAGGTGAGTCTGCATGTGGTTCTCAGAGCGGTGGACCCTCCGCCTGACTGCCAGAGCCAGGCTGTCTGAGAGGGCCACGTAGCGGGGCTCAGCCAACAGGCGACACTGTTAAACTCAGCCACATGGTGGGTAATTCTGACAAATAAGCTTATATATGAGAGGGAAAAACTAAGGAAAAGGAGTCATGGAGACTTGCTCCAGGAGGGAACTGCATATACTTGGGGTACTGAGGATGCACAATGCTTCTAGCTGGGTTTTTTAGGATGGGGTACTGGATGCATACCTCTAGACTAGAGGAGCCCTCGTGGAACTTGTCAGAACTGTTTTACACACAGATACACACACACACACACACACACACACACACACTGATGGGGGGAATGGGCCCTTCATTCTCTGCTCTTTCACTAATGCAGGCACAGGCATTGTTGTACCTTCTCTAAGAGTCTCAGCCCTTGAACAGGAGGTCATTGGAGTGGTCTCCTACCCTTCCGCTGCTCAGTGGTCCCTTTGAGCCTGTCTTGGGGGCCGCGTACAAGGGATAGGGCTGAACATCCGATAAGTGTTCACTACATTGTCAAGTGTCAACAGCTTTCATTTCACTCATTTCACTTTATAAAATGCATCTAATTTTTCTCACATTGGCACTTTTTTACTCTCTACATGATATGTTCAGTTCACAGAAAAGCCTGATGAGTATAAGAAAGAAAAGAAAGAATCATCATTTAAATTGTCCTCCTGTCCTTTAAGAGTTCTTTGTGCTTCATTGGGGGAGGGAGTGTTGGATACATACCCATAGAAAAGCCCTTATAAAGCAGCAAACCCTTCAGTGAGATTTCAGCCTTAATGAAGGTCTCTGGTGACATATTCATGTTCTTTGTTGTTTTTCCCAGTTACTCAGGGTGACAACTGCATTCTATACACTGGAACATCAACTTGTCACTATTATACTGGTGTTTGAAGAATGGTTTTATTTATTGTTTAGTCTGAGATTTAAATTCTTAAATATCTTCCTGTTCCATTAAATAATTACCGACTGCATATAATACTGTGAACAGTCAGGTTTATTCTCCATAGATGTTGGATATTAACATCCCCAAGATATTTTATGAACTACATAAATAAAGAATGCCTTTATATGTGCACAATAATTTTAATCCTCTCGGCATTATCGGACCATTAATAAAGCCATGTGATTTTTTTTTACAGTCAGCCATTGAGAAATTAACCCATGATTATCTAAACTTGTTTCACTTCCCACCACTAATTAAGGTAAGTAAGGTTTTTTTTCTTACTGAGAATATGCTTTTATCGACATATGCACCTGCCACCTCCACACCTAAATTTGCCAATGTCGGGAACTGTTGTTTGAAGTGAAATTTAATCATATCTGTCCAACAAGAGGCCCTTTGAGAGAAGCTCAGGATGTATTTAAATTGGACACCCTTACTCCCTGAAAGTTGAAACATTAACAATACATTCATGATAAGAGCCACACATGTCACCTTAGTGGCTAGAGGATGGAAGTGCCAACCTCTGGCCTCCCACCTGGCTTTGGAGACCTTTGCCTGACTCATAGGTCACTGAAGGAATTCATATACCTGAGCTCAGGATGGTCACTTGCATTTTGGGGTGGGAGGCTTATTGTTTGAACAACATATTAGTATATGTGACATATTCTTTTGAATATAGTCTAAAGGTATATGGTTTACTGTGTTATTAAATAAGTAGATACTTGCTCATTTTTTTAAATTTTTAAATTTTTTATTTTAAGAAAATACAGAGCTGAGGATCATTTTACTTCTCCTGTGGTTGATATAACAGATGTTTGAAAACCTAAATAAGCTTACTGACTGCTGAAGCTTTCACATTTAAGTAACTGTGCTTAATCTTCGCATGACCAGTTGTTTTTATGGCTTATATTCTCACTGAACCAGTTTTTAACATCGTTTAAAATGACTAAAAGACTAAGGTCTCCAATATCTATGAAATAAGTAAATGCACATTAATAAGAATTAGAACACTTACTCTCTTCAAGAAAAAACATTAGTGACTTGTTCCTGAATTGTCTATGCATCACTTAAGAAAATTCACTTGGAATTTTTGTTTCAATTTTGATAGCAAATATCATACGACTTAGAATCCATTCACCAGTCTTAAACCTTAAACTCACATCCCATATCTTAATCTCCAGATACTTGCTCTTAATACACAGAAATCTTCTCATTCATTAACAAGTATGGTTCTCCATCTCTAAGCCCTAGAAGGCTCATTTGTTCCTCTGCTTGGTCCTCCATCCGCATATGCTCTCGGAACTGCTAATTCCTCATTGGGAAGAGTTTGTAAATATTTTGAGCGCTGTGAAACGCTCAAGGTAAAGTCTCTCAGTGCATCTCCAGTGCTCAGTGCATTTCTGGGGTAAAATTACACAATGCAAGAAGCACTGTGGAAAATGTAAGTCTGTGACATTCACCCTGGCGCGGGTGAGATAAATCGCTCGGCAAAGTTCTCAAAAACTTAAGATGTCATTCCTTTGCTTTAAGTAATTGTCATCTGAAGCTTATTCCAAAAATAACCAAAAGTTAAAACATATATTAGAATGGAAAAACTGGTGCTGAGAAAGCATCTCTTTTACATGAGAAGTAAAAGGAAAAACTCTATCTAGAATAAATGGTGTTTGGTTTTCTGTTTTAGGACTCAGTAGGTGAACCTGAAGAAAATGAGGAAAAAATAGTGAACCTTGAACTTGTTTTTGGTTTTCACTTGAAGCCAGAAACAGGCCCACAGGTAAATCGCATTTTAAGTTGTTTGGATAAATTTCAACCTAATTTATTCTTTTTCTCTCCTGGTATTCTGTGGTTTTATACATCTCCGCCCCCCCCCAACCCCCCTCCCAGCTGGGGACTTGACTCTGAGTAAATTTATAGACTTTATAAAATAGACTTTAGTTGAAACTGCCAGCTGCCTCTGTAATCCCATCTAGGAATCTTACTCTCTCGCCACCCAAACCCTCAAGGAAACAGTAAAGTGTGGACGGGGAGGGGTGAATACAGACTGAGTGTTTATGCTGCTTTGCATCACAGCTGCTTGTTTCCTGTTTCTTAAGGGGAAGCAGTTTTTAATATCAAGAATAAAACAACGCTGAGCATGGAACAGTAGGCAACATGGAAACTCAAATTATCAGCTCTAACTAGGGCAGCAGGGCATTTGACCAAGATTCATTCAGGCAGGCTTTCACTCTGTTATATTTAAAGTCTGGGAAACTTCTTTGGCCCAGGCAGCATACGAATTGGAATCATAATAGGATGGTGTTACTTTGGATTCCCACAGATAACTAGCAATAATGACGCCTTCTAATTGAGCACAGTATGCAGTACTGAGGTGTTGATGTTGTTTTCACCCATTTATGAATGGGGAAACTGAGGCTCTGAAAGATAAAGTACTTGTCCAAGGGTTACATGGCTAGCAAGTATCAGAATAAGGACTTGAATGCAGGCCTCTCAGACCCCAGAACCAAGCTTTTAACTACTGCACGATTTGTGCCTTTCCTTGGAGGCAGCCAGAGACCTTGTAAATGCAGCTCCTCCAAGCATGTCAAACTTGCAGCCCACAGGCCACAAACTATGCATGTGGCCCAGCTGAGAGTTTGACATGCTTGCTAGCCAGTTGCTCTGATAGGGCTGGTGTCAGCCCACTGGCTCTTCACTAATTAAACGAGGCTGACCCAGGCCATTCCTGGAACCAGTGCTTGGGAATGAATCAAAATTGTTGCAAAGGGTTGAATTTTCACCAGGGGCTTCCAAAGATGCTCTTTCTAGACACCTGACAGAGTGTCTTTCCTGCACTGCTGCAGCCGTATTGATGCTTTTGCTGAAGGGAAATATTTACTTCCCTTGTTTTAGCCACATAACTTGGTTGAGTGAGAGCTGCTCTCGCTTCAGGTGTCCTGTCTATGAATATTTTTCTTTTCCCTCTGCAAATGGGTCATTGTCTACTCATGCCTGTTGTTAGAAGCAGCCACAGAAAGGGGGAAGGACAGTAAGTTCCTCTCTCCAACAGCAAGCACAGGCCCTTCTAACCCTGAGATTCTGTAGCGGTGAGCACCTTTGAGCCCATCTCATGTTAAACAAGTTGCACATTTTAATTTGCCTTCTTTAGTATCCTTGGCCTCATGGCACTTAATTGGTGAGTACTCTGTGTTTAAACGTTTTTATGGCTTGTAGGTGATAAAAGAAGAGGAAAGAATTTTCTTGAAACAGACTTAGTCAAGGGCAGTCTCAACCAAGAAAATAATTTTCAACTAACAAAGAAATGATTTGTTAATGTGGAAAATTAAAAAGTAATTGTTTAGTAAATACTAGAAGCTATAAATGACATATGATACCAAGTACGGCTGTCTGTTTTTGACCATAATTGTGTAGACTTCTTGAGTCATTGGTCTTGAGTCACAAGGCCTAAAATCACCGTAACCTTTGATATTCTGCTGATCCCTGGTCACCTTGTGGAGGAATTTCCCCCATTCATTCAGCACACATTTACTGAGGACTTCCAGTGTGCCTGGCTCTAGGCTAAATACTCCATAATACAAAGTCAAAAAGTACAGACGGCTTGCAAGGAGCTCATAGCTTATCAAGCTGTGGCAGTGCAGTGCCATGGGTTCAAAGACACTCTGAGACGGGCCTGAACAGACTTTGTCACTAGCTGGAGATGGGGGAGGAAAAGGGAGGAGCCAGGATGGTACCAAGGATTCTAGTGTGGCAGCAGGACAGGTGATGTTACAGTGTAATAGGTCAAAAAGTGAAAGGTACAATGTGGACGTAATGCCAAGGTGCTAACAGTATAAAGAAGCAACTGAAATGGGTGTGTTTAACCAGGAAAAGCTTTTTTGGAAGGAATGAATTTTGAAACGGGTTGAATTTTGAAACGGGATGAATTTTGAAGGGGTTGTTTGCAAATAATTCCCTGAATATAGTGTTTAAAGCTTATGCTTAGAGCAGCCGTGGGCAAACTACGGCCCACAGGCCGGATCCGGCCCGTTTGAAATGAATACAACTAAAAAAAAAAGACCGTACCCTTTTATGTAATGATGTTTACTTTGAATTTATATTAGTTCACACAAACACTCCATGCATGCTTTTGTTCCGGCCCTCCGGTCCAGTTTAAGAACCCATTGTGGCCCTCGAGTCAAAAAGTTTGCCCACCCCTGGCTTAGAGAGTACTTCTTTCTAAAGAGTGAAGATTATTTCATAAAGGTCATCTCATTTATCCCTCTGGCATTTCTGTGAGATGTATAAGGCACAGTATTGTCATCACTTGTTAGAAAACAGATAGAAAGCGAGTGTAAGCTGAGGTGAGGACAGAACTGAGTCCAGAAAATACATCTTTATTATCGCCTCTGTATTAAACATGTGCTCTCTCTCATACCTGACCCAAGTTTTTGAGCCATTTGTAAACTTTCAGAAACTAATACTACAATAAATTACTCTCCAGTTCTAAACTAGATGGTTATGCCAGCCTATGCCCTTACATTATGAAATATTTTCTCACAAAAGCACTTTAAATTGAAATTCCAATTCCCCACATGAAAATGTTGTTACTTTGACCCTTAAAGGTAGACCTGAAAAAAGACATCCTCAAAATCCCAGTTACCTGCGTTCTTACATACCCATCTTCATGGAAAAGATAGAGCCTTTGGCCCTGTTTCCATGACCAGCGTGAGTTACCAGAGGACATTGAGCTTCAGAAATTCTCTCCAAACCTGAGTTTGTATATCTGGGAAATTTGCTAGTCCATTTCACCTCTTCTTTCACAAATAAAATGAAAGATGTGTTCTAATGACAACCACTAGGGATGATGTATGACAGTGTTTGTATCATAGCAATAGTAGCTACCTTTTCCCATTGCATCTGAGAAGGACCACCAGCTAAATACCACTTACAATTGGAATGTCAGCTAAGTAACTGACCTACTAAGAGGAAACCATGAAAATATGACCTTATACACAAATATACAAATATATGAAGAGGAAAAGCCTTTCATTGAAAGACCTGTTAACCTTTTGGTCTAAGAATTCATACTAACATTTTTTTCTTTTTATTTATTTATTTGTTTGTTTGTTTATTTATTTATTGTCTAAAGTTTTATATATGTCTCCTTTTTTTCCTCCACTCCACACTCCTCCCCCGCCCCCCCCCCCCCGCAAGTCCCCACCGCCCCAGTGTCTGTGTCCATTGGTTATGCTAATATGCATGCATACAAGTCCTTTGGTTGCTCTCTAACCCCCCCTCCCCTGCCATTTGTCTCTCGATCTATTCTTATTCATCAAATTATGTTGATCATTATATCCCACATATGAATGAGATCATGTGGTATTTATCTTTCTCTGACTGGCTTATTTTGCTTAGCATAATGCTCTCCAGTTCCATCCATGCAAAAGTTCCTTCTTTTTTATAGCAGCATAGTATTCCATTGTGTAGATGTACCACAGTTTTTTAATCCACTCATCTGCTTAGGTTGTTTCCAAATCTTAGCTATTGTAAATTGTGCTGCAATGAACATAGGGGTGCATATATCCTTTCTGATTAGTGTTTCTGGTTTCTTGGGATATAGTCCTAGAAATGGGATTACTGGGTGAAATGGGAGTTCCATTTTTAACTTTTTGAGAAAACTCCATACTGTCTTCCACAGTGACTGCACCAGTCTGCATTCCCACCAGCAGTGCAGAAGGGTTCCTTTTTTTCCAGATGCTCGCCAGCACTTGTCATTTGTTGATTTGTTGATGATAGCCATTCTGACAGGTGTGAGATGGTACCTCATTGTTGTTTTGATTTGCATCTCTAGGATGATTAGTGACTTTGAGCATCATTTCAGCCTTCTGTATGTCCTCTTTTGAAAAGTGTCTATTTAGGTCTGTTGCCCATTTTTTGATTGGATCGTTTATCTCCCTTTTATTAAGTTGTATGAGTTCTCTGTAAATTTTGTAGATTAAAACCTTATCTGAAATATCATTGGCAAATATGTTCTCCCATGCAGTGGGCTTTCTTGTTGTTTTATTGATGGTTTCTTTTGCTGTGCCGAAGCTTTTTATTTTGATGTAGTCCCATTTGTTTATTTTCTCCTTACTCTCCATTGCCCTAGGAGCTGTGTCGGTAAAGATATTGCTACAACATATGTCTGCTATTTTGCTGCCCATGGAGTCTTGTAGGATTTTCATGGTTTCCTGTCTTACATTTAAGTCCTTTAGCCATTTTGAGTTTGTTTTTGTGTGTGGTGTAAGTTGGTAATCTAGTTTCATTTTTTTTTGCATGTATCTGAACAAATTTCCCAACACTATTTATTGAAGAGATTGTCTTGACTCCATTGTATGCTCTTGCCTCCTTTGTCAAATATTAATTGAACATAATGGTTTGGGTCGATTTCTTGGTTCTCTGTTCTGTTCCATTGATCTATATGTCTGTTCTTGTGCCAGTACCAGGCAGTTTTGAGAGATGTGGCTTGGTAATATAGCTTGATATCTGGTATTGTGATCCCTCCAACTTTGTTCTTCTTTCTCAGGATTGCTGTGGCTATTTGGGGTCTTTTTTTATTCCAGATGAATTTTTGGAGAGTTTGTTCTAGATCTTTTAAGTATACCTTTGGTATTTTAATGGGGATTGCATTGAATCTATAGATTGCTTTGGGTAGTATGGACATTTTAATGATGTTGATTCTACCAATCCATGAACATGGTATGTTCTTCCATTTGTTTATGTCTTCCATACTAACATTTTTTAAGCCTTATTTACAGCCAGATGAATTATGACACCAAAGTGAGGTTGGTTTGTCCAATTGAGCAAAGCCAGTCACATGTGAGAGCTTGTGTCTGCTACTGTGGTCAAGAGCCACTGTGCTTGCCCGGATCTTAGTCCTTGCTGATATACCCCTCTGGAGAACGACCCTAGCACCAGACCCTAGCACCATCTACACTTCAAGATTCTTCCACAAATGAAATAGCCATTTCCTTTCCTTTCCTTTTTTGAGACAACCTGGCAGAGAAAATGATTGGGCCAAAGGCTTCACTCACTGAAATTTTAAATTAAATTAATAATTAGTGAGAATGCATTTTACCTATTTACCTGACCTATTTCTAAAGAGTACAATTAATTATTAATTGAATAGCATTGTATGTTGAGGCAGCCTTAAAGTTATGACCATGGAATTAGCAGAAATTGGGTCTTTCTCAGCTGAAGTTTCCTGTGCTAGGGGCTTGAAATGCCTATGATAATTATTATTATTTTATACCTCTGGCAGACACTGTGGCAACTACTTTGCAAACATTTTTCTCATGTAATTTTTACAACCCACCATCACAGGGAGCATTATCCCTGTATCATCCCTGGGAGGGAACTGGGGGAGGGGGAGGTCAAGTTTTTCATCTAGAGTCCCCACCTGGTAAGGGGCAGATTCAGTGCAAGGGTGGAACCATATTGTTATACTTCCTCTTTTTGGAAGTATCATCATCCCCCAAGTATATTTGTAATAAAAAAGCAAAAATTGTTGGTCAGTTAATACTAAATTGCCACTTTGTTTTATGTAGAAAGTGCCTTGTGTTTTGTAATCTAAGGCCTTTTAAAAAATACATATGTGTTTTTACTGATTTCAGAGAGGGAGAGAGGGATAGAAATATCAATGTTGAGGGAAAATCATTGATTGGCGCATCCTGCACACCCCTACTGGGGATCAAGCCTGCAACCCCGGCATGTGCCCTGACCAGGAATTGAACCGTACCTAGTTCATGAGTGGACGCTCAACCACGGGGCCACACCGGCCAGGTATAATCTAAGGCCTTTGACTTGGCACAAAGAAAAGGGGCTCCCAGAATCCCAGGCAGCTTCATGCACTCCTGAGGCTGGCAACCACCCTTTTTCATTGAAATATTCTGCTGCATAGAGTTTATTATTATATCTGTAAGAAACTCACCAGTCAGGAATATTGATTCTCAAATTGCCAAGGAATAAACTATCAAATCATCCAGCAGTTTTCTCACTAAAATCTTTCTGAGACTTCGTGCCATAAAAAATCAAAAGCAGCGTTACGAAGGAACTATCTGGGAGGCCATTCATTCCTTGTTGGCAGTCATACACTTTGTTCCTCCCCATCCTGGTGTCCTCCTCTCCCAGTGAGGCGAGGAAACCTGACTGCGGCTGGGCTCCGGTGGGTCCACGTTGATTACCCGCCATAGAGAAGAGACTGGGGTTGGAAAACAGCAATGTCTCCCCCAACACCCAGCTTCAGAGGCCCTTACACAGAGATAGGCTTCCCCGCCCCAGTCCATCCCACCAGATGACCATCTCTTCTGGTTTCTTTTGAGCCATATTTTGAAGGGGCCTGTTTAAAAGAGAGGGAAGCAGCATTAACTGCGCATCAGAGCGAAGGCTTTTCCCGTCCTCTCCCACATCCTCTGTCCACGCCGCCATTGTCCCCTTCTCCCACTCCCACGCTCCGGTGCTTTCATCTATAGGTTAAAAAGCTGCTTTTTACAAATACTTCCCACTTACTATTGTGCTTTTAGGTCTTTATTAGATTGCTTTATAAAATGTTGCATTTAATAAACTTAATTGAATCTCCAGGCCCTTTCTCATAACACTATGAATATCAAAAACGGTCAAATAGGGCTTTTTATCCCTATTGTGTAATTTTTATAAATGGATAAACATGAATAAAATAACAGGGCACAAAGAAAAGGATTTTGTAAGGAAGTAAAAAGCCAACACCTTTTGTAAATTTCAGAACAGCTAAAACCAGCACTTTCTTTACTCTTATATATCTTGCATTTATTAAAAATTCAGTTAGGGAAATTTATTTCCTATGTTCAGCTATTTTGAGGGGGAAATACATGTACACGCATGTTTGTGTTACTAAGTACATAAGCTTGCAGTGGTAGGGTTCTATAGGAAATCAAATTTTAATTGACAGCGAAGGAACAAATTCAGTTCGGAATTTGACTACACAACATGCTGCTGATTTCTAATTAGAGCGTGGAGATAGACTTCAAATGGGTTGGGCAGTGGCCTATACAACTAAGCGGACCTGAGAGGTGCTCAGTACGTACTTGCCAGTGAGGTGTGGAGATGGCATGTCAGAAAATGTCTAACAACTGGAAAAAGCAGTCCTCGCTTGTAGTGTTTGCAGATTTCCATGGTTTAAATAAATACTCCCACCACAGCCAAGTTCAAGTTACCAATCTGACATCACTGAACTTGGAGTCAGGGAGAGATGTGAGCACTCATACCATGAGAGCTGGCTCCAGCACACCATTGGATCACTCTTGGTCTTCTTAGTCAAGATTCTGAATTCCTTTTAAAATAGCTCATAGCAAGGATCTCATGAAAAGCCTTTGGTCTGAAAAAATTGCAAATACATGTTGCTGGTTTCCAGCTGGAATTATAAGCAGAGTTAGTTCAAAGAGAGCTCGAGCCTCCCAATGACTGCATTGTTGGCTTAGGACACCTTGAATCGCACTGGCTCATACAGATGCACTAACCGTATTGTATGAATCAAAGATTAGGATTTGAGTCTGTACTCAAATACTTATGGAAATAGATAAACAACATTTTAATCTGTGATTGTTTCTTAAGATGTTGGAACAGTTGTAGTTGTTGATGCCATGATGTTGGTAACAGTAGAGGAGATGTCTGCTTTTACATGCAGGTTTCCCAAAGCCTCTGGGGCTCATTGAAAGTTCGGCAGAGAGAAGACTTCAGTAGCTCACAGTGACCTGTGTTTTCTGAACCAACAATTAGGTCTTAAAAATAGTCAGCAATAGGAGGGAGAGGTCGTTTGAAATGAAATTAAAGGCAGCATATTGTAAAAGCAAAGATGTATGACGACCGTGTCAATCGTGGACATTAGGATTTGGACTGAGAATAGCTCAACTGGTAAACAATGCCTGTTAACTAGGCTAGTGGTTCTTTAAAAGTATATTTCTTGCCCTAGCTGGTTTGGCTCAGTGGCCTGCAGACTGAAGGGTCCTGGGTTCTATTCTGGTGCAGGAGGCAGCCGATCAGTGATTCTCTCCTCATCATTGATGTTTCTCTCTCTCCCTCTCCCTCCCTCTCTGAAATCAATAAAAATATATTAGAAAAAAATCATATTTCTTGAAGTCATGGAAGGTGGGAGGAGAATTTAATATGTAAAAGAGCTGTTTTTATATTTTGAGGGTCCTGGGTAAAAGTTCTTTTGCAGCCCATTTCTCAGTATTAAAAAATTTAAGCAGTAATTAGGTAAGCCAGACCACCTTCTATATTCACTGAGAAATTCAGTCTGAGATAGAATAGATTCTTAATTATTCAAAAATCAATAACAAGATTTACTATTCCTTTTCTCCAAGATGAATACCTAGCACCTTTCACTTTCAAATACAGTTTTTAAAAAATAAAAAGGCCCTTTTCGAACATGTCAACTAACATCCACACCATTTCAGGTAGTCGAGTGCCTAATACATCATATGAAAGTATGTCTCACTCGATTTCACTTTATTTTACCATCATCCGCAAAGCCCCTTTTTCATACATAACTCAAATAACAATCCCCCAAAATGCAATATAACAACCTTATCTCCACTGGTGTCTAGTTGGCACCAATCTGCCCTGACCTTAGACACAAGCCATTGTTAAGGGTGTAACGCATTTACATATTTTGCAATAAAACATCAGTTATTTGCATTACTGTGTCAAGTTTTATTTGATTCTTTCACCTAAAAATGACTCATTTTCCTTTCTTGTATTTTAAAAACCAACTACTCTAAGCTTGTTTGAGAATAATCAAAAATTGCCCATTTAGCTAGAAGTCATTTTCTTTTCAAAAGGCAAATGTTATTTAATCTTTCAGCTGTGCATTGTGCCATCATAAATACTTTCTTTTCAGCACAGTTGTGGGGACTGAAATGAGCCCACTAATTGCCTCCCATTTCGACTGACATGTGGTGGTTTAGTGGAAAGAGAACACAGCAGGGAGAAGGAAATAGGAGGCTGAGAAAATGAGAGCTAATTATTTTCACTGCCTCATGTCAGGCTCTGTGTCAGCCTTGTTTTTACAAACTGGAAGGTTTAGCACTAAATAAAACAAACTGGCGTCATGTTTTTATATACTGGCAGTGTCATGGAAGCAGCTGCACATCTCAAAGACAATATAATGCCTGCGTTCGCATGGACACCATCTGACAGACACTGTGAGCCACCGCTAATGAGGACATCACAGTGGTGCCAAGTGAAAGGTGCTGAATTATGTATGATTCTTCATCAGTACAGCAATAGTCCTGTACATCATTATGAGACATTGTTTTGCTGAAGAGATTAAAACATTCTTAGTTCCAGACCCGGCAACCTATACGCGCTGAAAGAGGTTATTAATGGAATTTTTAGGGAGAGTTTCTTGTGCATTTCTTTTTGGTGGAAAAACAAATCTCGTGGGACAAAGCTGTGATGGGTCACGACACTGTACAGCTAAAGAAGAGGAGCAAATTAACCATACTTGCATTATCTCCCTTTTAAAGGCAGCATCATAAAATCGAGTGTAGCGGGGTGATACATAATGATAAATAACCCAGGTGCTAGTGCGGGATGCTCCCCTCTCCTGCCTTTAAAACAGCAGGTTCCAGCAGCTGAGCTAGATAATAGCAACGCATGTAAAGACGCCTTCGGAGGCCTAAATCATCAACATCTTACTACTTTTAATACCAGCATGACCAACATCTCTATCGTATTTTTATTTCATCTTGCGTTTCTCGCCTGCTATGAGATTGTTTCCCTTTCTTCCCCCCTCTTGAATCTTAAAAAGTTTATTCCGACCTCTGTGTTTTATATATTTTAAACTGTTTCCTCGGTACAGGCCTTTGTAAGCTGGAGGGGCATCTTTGCTAGAATTCTGAGCGATCTCTGATGATTTTACTTTTCCTCTGTTCGTGGGGGACAGATGGGGGGCTGATGGGGACTTTAAACAGCAGTGTGTCTACCATCAGACAGGGCATGCCCAGCACTTAAGCTCCAATTCTAGGGCAGCTAAGTGAATTTTCTGCAAATCTACATTTTCTGAGCCTCAGTCTGCTCATCTATAAAATGGTATCTATGAGAGGGTAAATCTGTGAAGATTAAGTAGCATGGCTTAACTTCAAACACCCATGTGGAAACAGCTGGATATATGCAGTGCATTCTGTCAATTCCAGCTCTGTGACGTTCTAGAGCAGGCAAAACTAATCGATGGTGAAAAAATTGGAACAGTGGCGGTGCCTCTGGTTGTACAGGAAGGATCGGCTGGGAAAGGGCATGAGGGTACTTTCTAGGGAAGTAAAAATAATTTGCTTGTTTGTGCGGTTACATTGGTGTATACATCAGTCACCATTTATTAAACAATGCATTTAAGATATTGCACTTTATTCTATGCAAATTATACCTCAATAAAAAAATACATTTAAAAAAATGTTGTCTGCAACCTTCAGGTAAAGGTGATCTGTAGGAGCCTGAAAGCCTGATATGGGGTCTGTTTCCTTCTGAAATGTCCTGAAAAATCTTGGCCTTAGATGTTTAAAGATTAATCTATAGTGTTCATATTTGCAATAAAGTGTTGATAGGAAAAAATTAGAGAGAGATTTTATTCCCTGAGTTGCCCAGAATTTAATATTTAAAGTTTAATTTTTGTACTTCCTTCAATTCCTTTTCCCATTTGGAAAATGTATTGCTATCTTGATGTGTGTGTGTGTGTGTGTGTGTGTGTGTGTGTGTGTGTGTGGGGCGGCGGGGAGAAGCAGGGATATCTATGTTTGGCATCGCTTATACTCCAAAGAATTTTAAACAGCTTGCAAAGAACATAAAAATGATTTCTCAGTAAGACATACTTTAGCATTAACTGAGTGTTGTTTAGAATTTTGTCTTTACAGGGTTAATAGTTTCTCTTTTACTCGGCCAATAATCTTAAATCAGAAAAAAATTTCATAAAGTTGGCAATGCTGAAGCAGTTCAAAGGGAATGAATGCTTGCTTGTCCTCCACCTACCAGGCACTTGCTCTTTAAATTATCCAGGTATTTCAGCAGCTGCCCAGATAAATGGTACATACTGGTATCCTGAGCACCCAACAGAATTGTCACTTTTTCATCCGTTTCAAATGCAAAAATTCCCCTCTCCTCAACAAAATTCCATATATTTCTTATAGATTCGCACTGGGAGGCAGATTATCTCGCTGGTAGAAAGGTGTGGATAAGTCTTTTTTTGCTATTCACACCCTAACAAAGAGCTTCCCAGTGCCCAGCTCTGCGCCTGTCATCAGTGTCTTTTCCCTATTGAACAGTAATCAGCGTCCCCTAGAAATGTGTGTCAAGGTGCAGATATGAGCAGTGGGAATGTCTTCCCATGTGGGAATCCAGTTGGAGATTAAAATCCATGGTAGCCAGGACCTGTCCCATGATCTGTTTGTGTAACTAGACGGGACGGGGTTGTTGCTGGTTTGGGAAGTGGAAGTCATGCCTCGCCACAAAGCCCTTTACGCCAGGACTGCAAGGAAGTGTTTGTGATTCCAGGCATTGGCCAGATCAGTCAAGAAGGAGCATACAGACCGTGGATGGCACCATATGCACTTTTAACAATGATCTTTTTCAACAGTGGAGGAGGAAATTGGCCATGTTGGACTTGTTAGAGACTCAGTGTTCCAATCTCTGCCATGGAGCCCTAAAAAGGAATTCATTGAGATAATTTGCACTATTTATTGACTTTGGAAGATAAAAGTCCTCTGTACTGTAATTCTTACTTTTGTTAACCCATAACACGGATTGTTCAGGATTCAGAAAAGACTGCAGGGAAACCTGCTCTCATATGGTACACCACCTTGGTTCAGTTCTGAGCTCTACAACTTGCTGTCTTGGTCAAATACCTCATCTTTAGTTTCCTCATCTGAGGTAAAGCTCTCTGGCTGTCAATCACTTTTCATAGCCATTGTACCTCCAGATGATGTTCCTATTGGTAGGGCCGTATCAGGATTCATTGACGCAGGAAAGGGAAGAACTGGTGTTATTTCATTTATCTGTGTAAGAAGATACAAGTTTGCTCCTTCTTTGATTTCTTTCATAAAATCAGTCAGTGTTATATTGCCACCTGGCTGCACCTTCTTCTTTTTTTCCAACCTTGGACATTCCCTGGCATTAGAGTTATTTAGTGTTCTCTGGATCCCCAAATTCATGCCCAAGTAAGATGCTCTGGCCCAGCCTGTCTGTTCTGGCCAGATCCCACATCTAGGCACTCTTCGTACCTTCCTGCCAGTGAACACTCATTACTCTGGCCCATTCCCTTAGATTGCTGCTAGATGATGGGCCAGCCAGTCCAATAACAAACTGGAGCTCTGTGGTAACCAATATTGGTAACAATAATAATTACTCCTCTTTGAGCTCCTTTTTTGGCTCTGACACTGTGCTGGGAACTTAATTTACGTTATCTCATTTAAACCTCAGACAGCACAACTAGTTGTTTGTAATTAAAGGACACTAAGGCTCCGACAGGACATATAACTTGGCTACGGTTGGGAGAGAAGAAAGTTGGGGGGGATTCAAACCCATGTAGTTGGACTTTAGACTTGTGGTCTTTTATCTCCCCCTCCTGCTTCTCCCCTAGTAAATGGCTTAATGTATCATTCTTTCCTATATTGTTTCCGTTTTAAAAGGAATCCTCAAAATCTTCAACCTAATGAGTGAATAACAGGGCTATTTCAGACCACCATGGGTGAAATGCTTTTGGAAAGGGAGTTCTTTGAGGCCCCACAGGCTCTCTCAAAATACAGAGTTGCCTGCTTTTGATTTCTGCTTGTCAGCATTGAGAGTCATTCTCACACGTCCAAAGTGACTCTAGAATGTTTCCGATTAAAAAATCAATACCCACCTTTCTGTCACTCACATCAAGCCAAAATCAATAGTTCACCCTGGTTAAACTGAATGGTTTTTAAAACAGAGCCCTCATTCCCATGACCTGGTCCCTATCACTACCAAGGAACTGAAAAGGTAGCAATTGTGCATGTAAAAATCTATATTGGGCTTGTAAGTATGTGGAATTGTTACTTTTAGTGATATTACTGATGATTCAATTCATCTTATTTGTATGAAAACCTTTTCAGTGATCAATTGTGTGAGAACTCATTCCATGGCATTCCATCTGGAGTTGAATTCCTGTGGAATTCAATAACTTGTTTAAATCCTAGGAGTTGTGGAGAATGCTCATTGACACGTATGACTCACTGAATAACAAAAATACCAGGAATACTTTAGGGTAATTTGAAATTGAGCAAAAGTTAAAGAATTTCATTACTTTGTGGATTACTTTTCTTAAGTAGACAACAATTGAATCATAGAGGCCCTGAAAATACCTAAGAGTAATAGCAGGGCATTGACAGATTGAGTTAATAATTCAAGTAAACAATGCATATTCTCTTTCTTTCTTACCCAGCTTTGTAACAAGAAGTACCTGCTTTTTAATGAATGGAGAATGCCACCCTTGTCTTATAACCGCCTTGATTATACTTTTATTGCTTCTGCAGCTATTTTCCTTTATGGTTCAGGTGAAAGGCTTTCTTTCAGATAAAAGGGGAATTTAGAAAGTAGAAGGTCTATAACGCTATTATATAGATCTTTGTTTCTCCAACTTAGACTTTGAGAAACTAAGAAGCAGTTGCCCCAGGGCAGGACCGATGGCCACTTGATGTTTTGGTTGTATTAGCAAAATATTCTCTGGTCCTTCTCCCTCCTGCCTGTGTCAATAGCTGGTCCCATTGTGGAGCTCCTCAAACCACCCAGCGAGTCCATCCTGCCACCCTTCCCAACTGTCCTCCCCCATTGGCATCTCCTCCAACTTCGGAGCCAGGCCTCCTTGTGCTGTTATCATCCCACCTCCACCACTCATTGGCTAGGAAACTCTTGGAAAAGTCCTTAATCTGTCTGAGGCCCATTTTCCTCTCTTACCTATTTTAAGGATGTCAACTAAGTAAGTTGATATCAACTGCATACATACCCAGCAGCATGCCTAGAGCACAGTAAGCATTCCACAGTTGTGAGTCCCTTCCTGTCAGCCCCTTCTCACCGCAGAGTTTCTCTGAGCATGTGCACTTTGGGGAATGAGGTCACAGAGAACTTGGGTTGTGAGATGGGAGAGCCAAGCAGAGGGAATCGGACATTTGCACACAGTTCAAGGTCTTTTGACTGTGCTTTGATTAACGTAATTCCAAAACTTGACAGGTAAGAGAAACAGAACTACATAAACTCAGCTTGTTGAAGGCTTTTTATTCCAGCCGCTGCCTTGAGTCTGTTTCAGAGAAGAGCAATGGAGACTCCAAAGAGTCATTATCCTGCCCAGTTATCTCTGGGCCCAAGTTGTCACGGAAGCAGTGCCTCCAAAACAAAGAAATACTGAGAGATTTGTCAATTCTGAGTGACTAATTTGATTTATGTTAGCCAAGAGCTAGGTTTTCATATTTTTTAATAGACCTTTTCCATCACTAATTGTCTCTCCTTTTTGTGCCTGTGACTGGGGAAAGCGGGTGACTCCCCTCGGGCCTGGGCTCCTCTTGGCTCTGCAATTCTTCTACAAGTTTTCCTAAGACATCAGGCTCCCCCAGCTTCCTTGTGAAGCCAACAGGTTTTCAGCAGCCCTTCTGTTAGTGCTCTTTCATAATCATTTTGTCTGGGCTTGCTAAGGAAGCATTCCAGGGCTAGTGCTACGAGAACATTTTCTAGTTTCAGCACGTAAGGTGCTCAGTACATTATTCTTAATCTCTCAGAATCCTTCAAATATAAGAAAGAAGGTGAATTTATAGTCCAGGAGTCAAATCTGATGCAAAGACATGGGTTTATTTTTCCTTTTAATTGTACACACAGTATTTATCCCACAACACATTATATTGTTCATACAGCAAGGTTGAAAAAATTTTATAGTGAACCCTCATATACCCACCTCCACGATTCAACCATTAACATTTTACTCTACTTGCTTTATCACATATCTGTCCACCTATCAGTCCCTATTTTTGTGCATTTCAAAGTACTTTACAGACATCAGTACACTTTCTCTTAAATATTTCTGTACGCTAGAGTTCAATGAGAACTGTACACATCTCAATATGCATTTATAACCCAAACCCCCATCAGTAGAGCATTACCCCCATCAGTAGAGCATTACCACTCCCAGAAAGTTCCTCACGCCCCTTCCCATTCAATCTCATCTGCAGAAGCAACCACCAGATTGGTTTTGTCTGTTCCAGAAAGTCATATAAATGGAATTCTTAGTATGTTCTTTTTGTATAAGACTTTCACTCACTGTAATGTTTGTGTGATAGATCCATGTCATTACGTGCATCGGTAATAGTTCCTTTGTATTGCCGAGTAATATTCCATTCTATGAATATACAACAGTTTATCCTTCTGTTGATGAACACTTGGCCTGCTTCCAGCTCTTTGGCTCTCATGAGAAAGCTAATCAGAACAATGCTGTGCAAGTCTTTTTTTCATTTCTCTGGGGTAAATACCTAGAAGAAGACTTTGTGGGTCATAGAATAGGTGTATGTTTAGTTTTATAATAAATTGCCAAGACTTGTTTCCAAAATAATTATACCATTTACACTCCCACTGGTAATCCAGTAGCTCCAAATCCTGGCCACCATTAGCTGTTACCAGTTTTAGCCATCTGGCAGTTGTAGAGTGTGTCGAATTGTGGTTTTAATTTAAAGTCCCCTGGTGACTAATGGTGTAGTAAAGCACTGTATCATTACATGGTTCTTTTCCTGAAAATGTAACATGCCATCATTTAAAAAACCAAGAGTTTTCATGTAAGAATCCAGGTATCCAGTTTTTCATGAAACATTAAAGGACTTAGCAACACTGGGCTTGTATTCCCACATGGGGACAATCAACAGAAGCTGAGTGGTGGCTGTTGTTCCTTTAGGACAGTTGCCCTTTTGTTCCCTAGAGTCCCTTACCCTTCCCATATCTCCCCAATGCTTGGTTAGGCCAATTGTCAGACGTCATCACATTTGTGGTATTGTCTTCCTTCCTGTTAAAAAGAAAGTGAGTTCTTCCTTGAACCTATGTCATTATCAATACTGGAAAAGGAAAAGGTAGATGAAGAGGGCCTTATATTTTAAAAAAAAAAAAGTGGAAAGACTACATCCCTTTGTGTCAATGAAAAAAAATATTCCTACGTTAATATGGAAATTAAATGGGTCAATTTTGAAAGATTACAATTTAAGGCTCCTTAATGAAACTGCCTGGCTTTACTCATTTTTATTATCTGCCTGGCCCCTTTAGGATTTGGAGTTTGCAACCCCTATAATAGAACACTTACATTGATAAATTATGTCTCAAGATTGCCCTCACTGGGGGTTATTTAGCTATGTAGAGAGATTTCATTTCATGTCTTTTATTGAAATGGGGGAGGAAAAAAAAAGAAACACTCCAATAATACTTTATTTAAAACTAGAGGCCGGGTGCACGACATTCATGCACTGGGGTGGGGAAGGGTCCCTCAGCCCAGCCTGCACCCTCTCCCAGTCCGGGACCCCTTGGGGAACCCCACCACCACTGCAGAAGCCAGCTGTGAGCCCGGCTTCTGGCTGAGTGGTACTTCCCCTGTGGGAATGCACTGACCACCAGGGGGCAGCTCCTGCATTGAGCATCTGCCCCATGGTGGTCAGTGCGCATCATAGCGACTGGTCATTCCGCCGTTTGGTCGATTTGCATATTAGGGTTTTATTATATAGGATACTTCATGTGTTATAAAATATTGAGACTAAAAAAATTTTTTTTCACTTTCTCAAATTCTGTAATTTTGTTTTTAATTCCAGGACTGTAAGTGGAAAATGTATATGGAGATAGATGGGGATGAAATTGCAATAACCTACATCAAAGATGTGACATTCAACACCAACCTACCTGATGCAGAGATTTTAAAGATGACAAAGGTAGGGTTCTATTTACGGCTTAAAAGCTTTTGTGAATTCACAGATATCAAACAAAGACATTAAAATACCCCAGCAGTGTGCTTTTGTGCTGTTGATGCTCACATCAGCTGAGCCTCAAGCTGGCTGTTGAAAGGCACATTTTATTTAGCAGATTGAGATCATAATAGTTTTTTGTTAAAATTCCACTTATGCTGTGTGAGCTAAAAAGTATTACAGAAGGTATCATTTAATTTTTTTTCTACATTTCTTTATGCTCATTCTGTCATTTACTAAAGGAAAGAAAATGCTAAAGATGAAAATATTTACCTCAAATTTTGGCTCATTTTAAACTTTGGAAAACTTGTAAGGAGGAAGGTTTTCTTGGTTGTGCTCAGTCTCTTGAAGGGCAGTGACGAGGTTAGTCATGAGGCACGTGTCGAAGTCTTCACAGCTTCTTGAAGTTCACGCCTATGAATCCCTGGCGAGGCCAGAGAGCATGTTCCTGCTTTAGGGTCACTGGTAGAAGCCTGCCCATTAAAACACTGAAGAAAGACTTTAAAAAAAGGCTTAGCTTCTCCTAAAAATAAAATAAACAAAATAAAATAAAATAAATAAAATAAAATAAAGACTGTGGAATCTCAGCGGGAAGGCAAGGGTGGGTGGGTGGGAAGAGATTAACCAAAGAACTTGTATGCATATATGCATAACCCATGGACACAGACAATAGGATGGTGAAGGCCTGGGGGTGGGGTTGGGGCATGCTAGAAGGGGTCAATGGGGGAAAAAAAGGGACAACTGTAGTACTTTCAACAATAAAGGTTTTTTAAAAAACTCAATAAAGAAAGAAATTAGGGGGGAAAATTTCAACTCTGTACCAATCACACTGAAAATATATATATGAGGCTTAAATCGTAGAAGGTCAACAACAGCCATGGTATCAATAGGACTGTCACCCTGAACTTCACATGTGCCATTAACTCTTGTACACTCTTCAGTGTGTATTTGGTGTTAGTGGAGGAAGTGGGGTTGGTAGCAAAGAAGAACCAGGGTTCACCCAGGTGGGAAGTGAAAAGAGTCTTCAAAGCCACATCATTAGACTTGCAAATGTGTTCCCTTCCCAGGCATCACATTGCTAAACTCCCAAATCCTTTTAATTTAAAATTGCTAAACTCCCAAGTTCATCAAGTAGATTGATTTGACATTCATTGTTGGATTTCCCTGAGCAATGGAGTTGTTTCAATGGTGTTATTTACCTGTAAAGGTTATGATGTGGCTGCAACTTTCCTTTATTTTGTTGGGACATATTGCTGTGACATCTTGAAGACTGGACAGGTACTTCCTTCCTCCCTACCTGTGCTGGCTCTGGTTGCAGCAATTGTTCTTTGCTTCAGTGTCATTTAGGATCCAAGCCATTGCCTGCTAAGGGAAGGAAGGTGTTCAGGGCAGAAAGACCAGGGCGGAGGCGTTAAATCAAATACAAGTGTTTCTGCTGTAATGCCATATATGCATTCCTGACGAACCGCATCGTCTGCAAAAATCACACGCCAACATTAATAGGGCTTTTAGGGAAAATAGAATTGGGGCAGACCACTCAAAATAAGTAGAATTTTTTAACACCATCAGAAGCGATAACAATTCTAGTCAAAACAACAACAGCAAGAAGAACAAACAAAAAAACCTACTAGCCCAGTTAAATCTCAGCCGAATTTGCTTTGTACCCAGTTCACAGACACCTGGGATGAAGTGGGGTCGGGGGGAGGAGCAGAGAGATTCATTTCTAATAATGACCATTTTCATCAAAATTAAAATAGGATCCAAGGCGTACACTTCTTCACTGATCCTTTGCTTTAACATAGTGGGGAAATGTCTCCACAGTCTCATTTGCACGCACAGCTTTGCCAATAGCCTGACACAGGGGAGAGCAGAGTGGTTGCTGAAGCCACTGAACCAGCCACTGCTTGAGGAAGGTACTTCTCGGTCTTATATTGTTAAGGCTTTCTCTTCATTGTGAGAAAGTTTTCTGCTGATGCTTCAAAATATCAGCATGAATTAATGACCTAATGATAGGATTGAGTGATATACCAAAAAAGAGGAGATTGTGGGAGACCAGAACTGGATGTTTGTAAATATATGAAAGGATGTCTTATAAAAACCAAAACCCCATACACTGGCACGCTATGAGTAATCACGTGAACCGGTGCGACTTCCACGCTAACCTGACATTATGCCCCTATTTGCCAGTTGTGTCTGGTGCAGCCGGCTTCAAGGGAACATGCTGTAGCAGAACAGGCTGTACCATTGCCCTACACCAGCCTAACTTTTGTTTTTCAGCCCCCATTTGTCATGGAAAAGTGGATTGTGGGAATAACAGAAAATCAGACTGTAGAATGTACTGTCACATATGAGGTAAGCTTGGGATGGGGGGGGCGCTGGGGGCGGGGATGGAAGGGTAGAGGGGCTGGTGGCTTTCTCAGTAGGAATTTATTTGGACGAGAAACCATTGAACCAATGTGAATATGGGAAGATCAATGTAATTACTCTAACAAAGTGTTGGGAAGGAAAGAAAATAATACACTTACCTAGATAGAGACTGAGGTAGTCATTCATTCATTCATCAGTTAATGTCTGAGCACCTCCTACGTGCCACATAATGTGTTACGTATTGGGGATGCCAGTGAATAAAACAGAGTGCTTAAAGTTTAGGGGTAAGAGTAGATCAGTGATTCTTCACAAGGATAGACTCAACTTCAACTACCTTCCAGAGGTAAGGGGGATCTATTATCAAAAGCATATTCCATAGATTTTATATACAGAAAATTACAAAAACTTACACTAAAAAAATATACTATTAAAATTAAAATTCATCTATTTAGCAAATGCCTACTGACAAGTATTGTTCTGTGATTGGGATAGACCAAATCTGTACTCTGTTGAGTCTTATATTCCAGTGAGGGAGGGCGGAGATAGAAAAGAAATAGGTAACAAAGTAAGTAAGTGATGTCAGGGAGTGATGAATGCTAACCAGAAAATAG